>NC_136504.1:34056833-34106833 GCF_053919585.1 Euprymna scolopes | reverse complement strand
TTGTATATATATATATATATACATATTATATACATGTTGATGTAGTACGTATATACTTCTAAAAAGACAAATAGTATTTAAATATTATATATATATATATATTTATATATATATTTATATATATATATGTGTGTGTGTGTATGTGTGTATAAATGGACATTTTAGTATGTATCTATTTAATCTGCATTTTTAATTATAATTCAGCATTGAGCTTAATATTCATATGGACTCGTTTTAACAAATAGAAACCTCATACTAGGCGATAATATATTTTAATTAAGATATCTAAATGTCTCCAAATATACAACATCTATACAGTAAACAGCGAAAACATTTTTATTCCAAATATTCGTATAGCAGAATAATTATTTAAATGATATCCTAATGTAAAGCTGTCAGAGCTATAAAGATGATTCGTTCAATCTATGCTTAACAAACAGAAGAAAAAAAACATTTAAAACTGTAACACCCAGCGCAAGGCCGCTGCGGTTATTATTATTATTATTATTATTACTACTACTACTAGTGCTACTACTACTAGTAGTAATATTATTATTACTATTATTATTATTATTATTATTATTATTATTACTGTTATTATTATTACTATCATTATTGGTATTATTATTATTATTATTATTATTATTATTATTATTATTATTATCATTTGAAACTAGCCTGGGTGCCCGGCGTTACCCGGGTGGTTAAACGTATGCGTTATGCAAAAAAAAAAAAACTTTTGGTTGTAGGGATCAAGCCCTAACCCCTACTGTAAAGGAATAAATAACATAAAAAACGCGGCGTCTTTGTCGTTGCGTCCATCGATAAACCGGAAGTTTCGAAGAGTTAATAAAGGTAAGTCAATCAGACATAGAGGATGACTTTCGAAAATATCGTCGAAAAAGACGATTCCTCCTTGCAGAAATGTGCTAAGTTTAAGCTGAAAAAAAATAATGTTTTTAGCCAAGGGTTGAGCTACAAAACGATACCGAGCTCGTAAAGATCCGTCTCCTCTATTGAACGTTTTTTAGGCAGACATAAACAAATAAATAAATACATACATACATACATTATTCAAACATCCAGGTGAGATTTATATTATAGAAGATGACGAAAAATTAGCTAATTAATAAAATAAGAACAATGCTGAATAAAGGATGGCCTACGCCTATTGAAATAGAGTCGATGAAGAGGACGATAGTAATCAGCCAATCACCCTGTGCATCAGCCGTTAGCGTTGACTATAATGAAATATTGCTCGAATCTTATTCCTTTAAAACAATTGCAACAATATCTCACGCGTGCCAAGAGATAATACAAGAACGCAGAAATTACACTATTGAAGAAATTTTCAAATAATGTTGGCCAGAGAAAATTAAGAAATGTGGCAAATAATGTGATCAGGATAATGGATAGGGTGTCACTGAAGAACATAACATGACAGAGACATTTTGCAGGAGGGAGCTATATGCGTTGATGAGATAGTAGCGGCGAAAAAAAAACAAAAATTAAAGAGAAAACTAATATTAAAAGAAAGAAAATAGAACGTTACCTGAAGATATAGAAACATTTTTAATATGTATTAATGCCGTTTGATTTGAATGTTTCATAGAGAGAAAAATCGTGTTAATTTTTACTTTGCAAAACATGAGTTTTACAAAGAGAAAATAAAAAAAAGTAACCCCAATGTTCGATACATTTAAGGTCAGGAAGCCAATTACTTCAAACAGCCTGATATGGTAGCGCTAGCCCGGAGGGCATCTTACATTAAAGATTCAAACAGGATTGTATTTATATATTTATTTACTTTCTATTCTCATTACTCCATATAACTCTACCAGCATAGAATCGAAAGCGGTAAATAGACGGGAATAACTTGAACAGGGAAAAAGAATATAATTACCTCCCTTGCCTAGACGAGTGACGCCACGGAGAAGATCTTCAATATGTCTGACGGACATTAACACAGTATTGTACCTTTTAGTTTTATCATTATTCGCATAGGTCGAATTCACCCATGTTCAAAGGACAGTAGAAAATTACAAATAAGAAGTAAGATAAGAACTGCATAGATAATACAAACTGAAACCAAAGGTGCTAGTTTTCACTATGAAAGAGATAAAATCAGAAGATTGTGTCAAAAGCTTCCGATATTAAGAGGTATAATAACATAATAAGCAGTTCTGCAAGTTATTCAAAACAAAACACTCAAGGGATTTTGAAATCTTGTAGAAAGTGAACCAAAAACAGTGACTTCTAACCCTTTAGAGGCAAGAAAGTTTGGCCATGTACATGTTCAAGGGTGATCCCATGTTTATGCTGAGACGATAGCTATAATAAATGAAAGACTGGAATAGCACAAACAAGAGGGTATCCACATGTCTTTAGAAGATTTGAGAAAACAAATTAAGTTCATACTTAAGTGGAAAGGACCCGGGTACTGATTGCGATCTTTCATAGAACTTCATAAGAGGCTTGTTTTTTTTCTGAATTAGTTTGTCGGATTGTTCAAGATACTAGAATGGCTTGCGGTGGGAATGTCATTTTTTAATAATGAAAAAGCATGGGTCAAGATGTTGAAAATTATTGACAAATTGTTTGCTTGCATTACTTTGGAAGGCATTAACATAGATAATAAGTTCGAAAGTATATGGCCGTATTAAAGTAAATCGTTTACGACCAGTGGAACATATAAGCCAGTAAGAAAAGGTGTTAAGAAACAAAATACTTACTACTGGATGAAAATGTATTTTAAAGAACTTCTAAAGGAGAACAAAATTGAATGTGAATTGAATTGAATGCATTGCAAGAAAACTTATTAAATTGTGCCGCATTTGTGGGTCCTCATGGTGTTAAAAATTGTAGAGGTGGCTGAAAATATAATTGAGTTGATAAAGAAAATATAAGCAATTGCAAAAGCGACATTTACGCAAACAGGAAGTGTAAAGTTGGCGGCAAAGATGATGCGTACAATCTCAGTTCACAGAAGAAAATAGCATATGAAACTGTGACAGACCGACGGAGGCATGGTGGTGGTGGTATTATTATTATTATTATTATTATTATTATTATTATTATTATTATTATTATTATTATTATTGTTATTATTATTGTTATTATTATTATTATTATTATTATTATTGTTATTGTTATTGTTATTATTATTATTATTATTATTATTGTTATTGTTATTGTTATTGTTATTATTATTATTATTATTATTATTATTATTATTATGATGATGATGATGATGATGATGATTATGATTATGATTATTATTATTATTATTATTATTATTATTATTATTATTATTATTATTATTATTATTATTATAGTGGTACTGTTCCGCACTTGGAATAGGAGGCGTCCATCCATTATGTTTGTTTGAGAATGCAATATTCTTTAAAACATAGCGTGACAAGCAAGTGAATTTGATGTGCCCCCACGACGTGAGCACCCTCGGCAAACCCGACAGGCTGCTAAATCCCACCCCACACTGTAGAGATCCCTAGATGTAAAAGATCATTTTTACTCCAATAGTTTCTTCCCCTGAACCGCTAGACTCTGGAATTCCATTCCAGGTCCCTGCTTCCCCAACAGTACTGACGTGCAGAAGTTCAAGTGTAACGTTAACCGACATCTTGCTGCCCAAATCCCTACATAGTACCCCAGTAGTTGTGGCCCCTGATAGTAGCCCCCTACACCAAAGTGGTAATTTGCGTTGTTTGGGGTGAAAATGTAATCAAAAAAATGTATTGAAGTTAAACGGAACAAACTAAACAACTGATAGATGCATACAGTTATAAGCATGCGTATAAAAAGATGTTCATTCGATGAACTTTTTTACGTTAGGAATAGAATGTCAGCTATTGCACACAAATGTAATCGCTGTTTTGAAACTTCAGTATGAATAGACTCTAACGATACAAATACGTTGGGATACATGATTTAAACACCTTTACTTAGGTGTGCCCGTTATACTTTTATAATTAATTTTATGAAAAAAGAAGTTATTTGGAACTAACACGCGACAGACCAACTAAAATGGTTTTTGCGGCCGAATGATCAAGCATAACAAAGGAAAGTCTAAAACTTTCCAGAGCGACGTAAAATGATTTGTGTATCTTTTTTTTTTACACGTGACTGCTTCCATAATGCTTAGGAAATGAGATCGATACACATCAATGGATTCTCAGATGTTCACATCTCCTCAATCTGGGCGCCTATTGTGTAATATTGCTGCGTATATTCTACCATATAATTAGATCGATCAGTCAAACGATTAGGAATGCGCATAGAAAAAAATCAGTTCACGTAGACAGAGATACATAAGCATAGAGCATAAGCGTTTGAAATTTTTCACACAAAAAATATAAATAAATAACTTTCTTTCGCTTCAGATGATTCTTGCATTTTTATTACCAAAAATAAAGAGCCTCATGACGCCTATCCGAATTGTATAAAGCGGCCATATTGGAATTAATTCTTTTTCGCTTCAAGATGACTCAAGAAGAACAGAAACACAAGGGGCAAGTCGAAAAGTCAGAGGCTTGTTTTATTTTTTTTATTATCATAATACGTATAACCGATTCATTATTAGCAGTATGATGAAAGAACTTTTCCATAAAATGGGCCTTTTATATTGATTCTGAGACGATAAAGTGTCTGGACAAATCCACGCCGACCTTAATGCTACTAGTTTAACTGTATAAAAGGCAAATCTCCTCACGTATTACATGGGTCACCAAATTATGTTACCTCGTGTGTCTACGTTAACTTTATTCTGACAGCGACAGGGCAGTGATTAAAAATAAAGTTACCTAGCTTAAAATATATCTAGATGTATCTGGCAGACTGTTCGGTTGGTTGGTTGGTTGTTTTACGGCATATCAACCCTTTTCGGATTATTTAATGCCGAATCCAAAGATTTTGAAGACAAATTTTAATAGAATATATTTGTTGTTTTCACGTCGGTTTCTATTGAACCCATAGTTGGGAGCCTAACAGGTACTACCACTACGAGTCAGAGTGGACCTGGGAGCCATGGTAATTAAAGGGTGGTTCCACACTCCCCAAAACCCACAAGCTGGGGCCTCACCACAGGATATAGTTTAAGGTCATATCCAGGACCCCCATTGAGGGACTTTTACCCTCTGCAGGGGGGGGGGGGCAGTCGGCATATTCTAATGCCCCAACGACAAGGCCGGCAGACTGTTCGGAAAGTATCTAGATTGACATCAAAAATATAATGCGATAAAAACTTTTTTAGCGGTGTTGAAAAGGTTTTCTTAATGTTGTTCTTTTTGTGATATTACAAATCAGGGTGCATTCTGGGATTGCAATCAATGTATTATTACGTACTAATCGGAAAACATTCGTGTTAACAATATTATTACTTCGAAAACAGAACATGGGTGCCTCAGACAAAAGATCGAACGCATTATTACTGAATAAAAGTCAATTCTGAATATAATATATTTACAAGACACTGTTTCGGTCTATATGAATTCCACTCACCATATGCATAGGACAGTATTTCTGTTTTATTTAACTCGATTGTATATACGTTGGCGTACATTCCGCAGCATATGAGTATATGTGATTTTTGTTTTTTTACTTCCAAGTATTTACATAATATATGTTTACTACAGATAATTCCTCATTTAATAGTAGAAGAAACAAGGGAAAAAAGAAATAATGACATTCACACGATGTTTTTTGTGTTATGTTGCCTGATGTTAATGTATATGATAGCTGTGTGATCAATATGTCTATCACAGTTTATTAAATACAGATATATGAATATTTTTCATACATAATCCAACATTAGTTTTTCTATACGCATTTCTTGCTATTTATTATTTTTTTTTACTTTGATGATGTTGTATAAAATTATACACACATACACACACTAACTTTTAGCATTAGCATCCACATGCGTTTAATCTACTAAAATAAATGATCTTTGTTTTTCTACTCATTATGCATCATATTTTTGCATTTGAACATGGAATTGAAAGTATATGTAGTTATACATCACATAGGTATCGGCAGCTTCGTGCTTGTATGCTTGGGTTCTGGATATAATCTTAAACTATATCCGATGGCGATGCCTCAGCTCGTGTGTTTTGGGGAGTGTGGAGTCACCCCTCAAATGCCATTACTCCCAGATCCACTCTGACCCGGACTTGTTGTACCTGTTATGGTCCCAACTATGGGATGAATAGAAAGTGACTGTAAAATAACCCGTCCTCCCCAAAAAAAAGTCAAATATATTAAATACTTTTCCTTCAAAATCACTGAATTCGGCATTAAATAACATGAAAATGGTTGCTATGCCGTAAAACAAAAACAACAAAACTTGTATGCTTTGTATATAAGTCTGTATTTGTGAATATATGGGCAGTACTCAGATATATTATAGTACGTATATATATATATATATATATATATATATGTATATATATATATATATATATATATATATATATATATATATACATATATATACATACAGGAGAGAGAAAGAGATAGAGAGAAAGAGAGAGATTACCGAATAGAAATTTCAATTCGTAAATTTTATATATATATATATATATGTGTGTGTGTGTGTGTGTGTGTGTATGTGTGTATGCAGATTAATGTTAATGTATCTAGCGCGGACGACTATATGCAAATAGCACGCCCAGACGAAATTACGTCACGGCGCCATGGTATTAAAAGAGATATCACATTCCGGAAGACGATCATCTAAGAGACATGGAAATGAAGATTCTGAAGATTATATATATATATATATATATATATATATATATATATATATTTAAAGGAGATTAGAATAATAGTCTAAAGAGCTAAGTGTATTTTAATGTAACAGTGAAATTACTAGTTTAATTAAAATACAGGAAATGCTCGTTGTAATTTAGATATATAATAAGCTCGATAGTTAAATATCCTAGAGCTAATTCAATATTAAGTAAAGTGATTTTCAATTTAAAAATTAAAAAAAAAATTTTAATTTAAAAATCAAATTTTAATTAAATTAAAAATCAGTTTCATAAGAAGGAACAACAACAAAGTCAATTATCTGTACGATCGTTTCGGAAATCCGTGCTTTTTATATGTGGTATACATATCAAACCAAACTACTCTATCCAACTATATTTAGCAACTAAAAAATAGCAATATTTCTGTCAACTTAAAATGGCAAATAATTGAGACTTGCAAATCATATAAACCAGGAGATAAATTTTGTCCACTATGTACGAAAGAAACCCTAAAAATTTTAAAATATGAAGATATAAAAAATACAACCAAACTAGTAAATTCAAGACACGAGCTTCTGACATGTAATCATAAACGTTGGTTTAAATTTAATAAATATAAACCACCTTAAATCATTAAAAATTACTCATTAGTAAAAATAGATTACAATTTTTTTTTAAATAAATTAAGTTAGACCAATTACCTCCACTAGACCCATAAATCAAATAATAAATAAAGTCAATAATACATGACAATTATCGCCCCTTAAAAACTTGCAAAATAAATACTCTCTCTATATATATTAACTGTAGCGTCTTTAAATCAAAATACGCTAACGGAAACAATTTACTGCACGAGCGTCACCCTTTTAAAATTCATCATTCAATAAAATAAAAAGCTATAGCAAACATCTAAATGACTACTTTAAACACAGTTCCTGATTTCCAAAAAAGAAAAACTAAAAGGTAACTATCTCTATATATTTTTAAATCAAATTTATTATGTAAATTCAAAAATATATATTTTTTCTACTCATTTCTATCTATAACCTATATTAATTTTCTTATAAATTTTAAATCCAAACCTTTTATTTCAATTTTTTCAGATTCATCTGCCTTACTTCTAATGCTAGGTTTATTTATGGTGTCTTTTTAATTCAATAAAAATCCTCCTAAATTTGCTGATGAGGAGACCGTGCTTACCAAAAAAACTATATATAATTGTTCTACATAACTTCATGTATACTACAAATAAAAAGCACCGATTTCCGAAACGATCGTACAGATAATTGACTTTGTTGTTGTTCCTTCTTATGAAACTGATTTTGAATTTAATTAAAATTTGATTTTTAAATTTAAAAATTTTTTTTCAAATTTTTTAATTGAAAATCACTTTACTTAATATATATATATATATATATATATATATATATATATATATATATATATATACAAATGAAAAATAAATATTCGTATTGAACTCTAGTGAGGAAAATGTATTAAAGAGTAACAGTTTCCAGATGTTGAATAAGGTTGATTGTCAGTACAACTTGATTCATTGATAGTAGGTAGCTTATAGAATTTGGGATATTTAAATCCTATAGATCAGTAGATTTTTGATCGATTACAATAACACTCCCTCAAGAAAAATAATATATAGATATATAAACTACCTCCCCTCCCCCTCTCTCACTACATATATGTGTGTGTGTGTGTTTGTGTGCATATGTGTGTATATATATATGTATATATATGGATATGCATTGTTTTTAAAGTATATAATTATCTACTGACACCTGTTTCGTCTACGACTCATCAGAGTGGCTGAATCGGTCGAGATTCGAAATCGGGACCCCGTTTTTAGAACTTCGATTCTCACTAGCTTCAGCAACTCTGATGAGTCGTAAACGGCGAAACATGTGTCAGCAGATAATTATATTTTAGAATCAATGTATATGCCGCTCCCCATATAGGCGTACCAAATAATTTAAAAGGAAAATTATTCCCAACTCACATTTAGGTAAAAATGCACTTTCGTAAATAATGGAATTCATCAGCTCTTGGAAAGTTGTCCGGGACTGAGAAGCCTCCCTCCCCTAGGTTTCGTTTCAGAGTTTTCTTCTCCTAGACTGATTACCTGTGAAGATCTACGGGTCCATCAGCACCGATTGATTGCCATATGCTTCAAACACAACTCCTTTTACAGTAAGCGCAATGCTTAAAGAAAACTCAAACCATTTTCCTTATATCCGGTTACGTGTAACTTAGAACCTTGTATTTGCGATGTAATTGCAATATTGTTTTCCCCTCTTACTTTTATCGGAGCCATTGTATTCTAAGCCAGGCATTTCTAGAATTTAATATGCGATGTCGCCAAATAAAAATTGAGTTTCGATTTCCAATAGAACAGTAGAGTAGATAAAATATCGAAATAAGAAAATAAAAATCACGATTTGATTTAATAGCGCCGGAGACAAAAAGCAATTAACATTTCTTTCTAAAGAAAGAAATATGTAGATAATTAGACTCACACACATACATCTATATACCTATATATTTATCAAACTATAGATATATATTAGACAAATAAATATACGTATGCACATATATATTAATAGATGCACATCTATATATGCACACATATGCATATATGTATGTATGTATATATATATATATATATATATATATATATATAAACAAAGAAAATATCTGTATGATTGTATTAATGACAGATGATATAATATATTGATCGTTTTCTAAAATAATATTGTTTACTTCATATTAGAATATACATATATACTCTAATATATATTTGTTCTAATATATATATATATATATATATATATATATATATATATATAAATATATATATATATATATATATATATATATAAGGGACATTTGTCTGAGCAGGTGTCCGTCTGTAAGTGAACACCTGGACACCAAAATACCTGAACACAAGTTTATGAGATATCACACCAATATGTTTTATGTTTTTGTAGTGTTACAGGATATGTTTTTTATCGAAATGCTTTCCATACGTATCGAAAAATTGTAATTGTAAATTAACAATCGAAAGAATTTGATTCGAAAAAAAAGTATTTTGATTAAGTTTTTTTTTTATATATCAGAAAGTTAGAAGCGTAATCCTAGATGTAATAACCAATAAACAGGAGATTCAAACTATATAATAGAAATTCTAGTGTAACTTTGAGAAAGATTATAAGGGATCATAAGTACACTATCACTTATAAGAGAAACTTCAATAACAACTATTTGAGAACATTTTAGCAGTGACCTAAATTGGTTCAAATTGACAAAGTCTGAAGCATAAAACCTGTAGAATTTGTATGTTATAAAATCAGTTTAAAACAGATACAATCTCGCTATAATAAAAATTAGCCTTTATATAGCAAACATAATATAATTTCGTATTCATACACAAATTTATATGCCATTTTCATATAAAAATACTATATCAGTATTATATGAAAGTGGCAATATTACATATTAAATAATTAAATATTATTAATTAAAAAGTAGCAACATGATCAAGACGAAATGCAATGCATATATATATATATATATATATATATATATATATATATATATATATATATATATATACATATGTATTACGTGAGGACCACCACTTATCAAGGCCCGTAAGCCACTCGGGGGTAACGGTTATTTGGAGTACAATAATCAATGGGAAAATATCGTAGTAATAGTTGGTATTGGAGATTGGATAAACTATCTTACTTAAAGGGGCGATTAATCAGGAATTTTTTTCGTTGGACTTGAAGTCATCCAAGTTGTAGTCAGGTGGGAAACAGGCAAACAGAAGAGAATTCCACAGTCGTGCACTTCTCACAGAGAAGCTACGTTCATGGAGTCTACGTTTTGATTTAGGCACAGATAAAGAGTGGGGGAAATAGCTGACAGTGGTTTTAGCTAAACGGGTGTTTATCGTGAGAGAGTTGAGAGGGGGCCAGAGATTGGAGCTCGGACTAGCATTTGCCATGTAAATAACGATAAAACAAAGACAGCTAGAAGCTCGAGCCCAGATGTGGCAGCAGTACGCTATCTTTGGGCGTACTTGGCTTTTATACAGATAGAGAATTGCATCAGTAGTGAGATATCTTCTGGGGGCGGGTAGAAGGATCCCACCATTTTCCCAGCGGCCCGGGCAACAGACATGATATACGTGCTCCATTTCAGATCAGGAGTAAAGGTCAATCCCAGGAGTTTGTCAAAACATGATGCCTCCCCAAGACGAGAGCCATTCATTTCGATTTATGCTAGATGATGAACAGAGCGTTGATGTTGTAAAGATAGGAGCTTGGTTTTAGATGCATTAAAAGTAACTAGCCATCTCTTTCCCCACTGAAGCAAGCGCTCAAGATCAGAGGAGCGTGAATCAGAGAAAGCTTTGCCATTTACGGCCTTTGATGTGTTGTCGTAGATGGTCGTGTCATCAGCATAGATGTCAACGACTGACTAAAGTAGGTGTTTTGGGAGATCATTGATGTAGATCAGGAAGAGTGTTGGGCCTAGGATGGGCACCTGGGGGACTCTAGCATTAATACTATGGGTCTCTGATTGCTGCCCATCAACCACTACTCTTATGAACCTATCAGAGAGAAATGATTTAATTATTGAGAAAACATTTCCAGTTATACTGTTGCTGGAAATCTTGTGAAATAGACCCTTATGCCAAACCTTATCGAAGGTCTTTGATATGTCAAGAGCAATTTCCCTGGAAATGAAGCTTTATCGAGAGATTCACTAATCCTATGGGATAAAACTGTTAGTACATCAGCTGTAGATCTAGCAGAAGGGAAACCATATTGCAGGTCACTAAGGAGGTTTTTTCTGCTTAAGTGGTTGACTATTTAATATGGATTCCAGAAACTTACTGATGACACACAAGGAACTTATTGGTCTGTACTAAGAGGGAGATGACTTATCATCTGAGTTCTTAAATACAGGGCATACTGACGAGGTTTTCCAGGGGGTTGAAAAACACTTTTCCTTAAGGCAACCCTTAAACAGTTTTGTAAATATGGGGGCAAGTCCTCGTCGAAACTTTTTTCTACACTATAATTCGAATGCCGTCTGGGCCAGTTGCTTTACTGGAATCAAGGTTCTTGAGTAGTTTGGCGACCTCACGCACAGATATTTGTATGATGGATAGTGTGTTGTCTGTTGTAGGAGTAAATACGGGGATATATATATATATATATATATATATATATATATATATATATATATGTATATATATATATATAAAATACATTTTTGCAAATAT
Source organism: Euprymna scolopes (assembly GCF_053919585.1). Classification (NCBI taxonomy): domain Eukaryota; kingdom Metazoa; phylum Mollusca; class Cephalopoda; order Sepiida; family Sepiolidae; genus Euprymna; species Euprymna scolopes. The sequence goes on along the minus strand of NC_136504.1, from coordinate 34,094,758 downwards.
ATACCGATCCTAAGGAGCTGCTATCTTTATAAGATAGTAAACAATACATATTATGGATGGTTTTTGTATAATTAATTTTTAGATTAACATTGTTGCGATGATTAAGCATACGGCCTGCTCAAAATATGCCTTCTTACAGTTACAGCAAGGATTACCTGGCCACTGATGCAATTATGCATTATCACATTTTCTTAGAATTGGAGTGAGGCATGGAGTCATTTAAAAGGTAGTAAGATATTTTAAATAACTTCATTTCGCCATCTACATAAGTGTACGCGCCCAGACAACACACACCAGCATCTATGTTTACACACAGAAATATGGCATAATACATATAAAGGGCATATAGGAATAATGCATATAAAGGACATATGGACATAATACATAGAGGGCGACCAAAAAAAACTGGTCCAACTCTAATTAGGCCCCGTGTTTTAGTGTTTTGTCCGAATGAAACTTTGGTTATAACTAGTTTATTATATTCAAAGCATCACATTAATACACTAAGATCTTTTGCGTTTTTTCTCCGTTCTACGGCATATGTTCTAGATGACCTCCATTTAGCTTTTTGGGGGGTCACCCTGTGTAAAGGACATAGGAACAATACATATAAACGACATACACACATAATACATATAAACGACGTATGGACCTAATATATATAAAGGACATATATACATATTACTTATAAAGAACATATGGACTCATTACTTATAAAGGCCATAATACATATTCAGGACATATAGACATAATACATATTCAGGACATATAGACATAATACATATAAAGGACATATAGGCATAATGCATATAAAGGACATATGGACATTATACATATAAAGAAACATTAACAAGATGATTTACGTTACATTTAATCTCCCGCATATCAGCACAGTCAGGGAAGTAGGTAGCAGGAACAGAAATTCGAAAGTATTGCTGCTCAAGTGAAGGACACTATTAGAGTACAAAGTTTTTTAGCATTTTGCTAAGCAAGATTGTCGAAGGAGGCACAGCTATAAGGAGTTCATCAGAGCACATTCACTTTAAATATTTGTAAAATATGCACAAAGATTAAACCTTGGGCCAATGGGACAAGGGTTCGAGCTTTGTTGACAAAGTGTGACCTATTAAATTGAAAACTCTTTTTTAGAACCTAATCAACAGAAGTAGTGCATAAATATGTTTGAAATAAGTTTTTTTGGGAATTAAATATTCCATAGTAATTCGGAATAAGTAGATTGTTTACGAGTATTTTTCTAAAAAGAAATCTGTTTGAACGTTTTGTTTTGATTTATTTTTTAAAGAAACTTATTTTAATGCTAATTTAAAAAAAAGTAAATTGATTAAAAGTTTGTTTTAATTAGAACATTATTCGAAAGTTCGCATGTTCTATGAAAATAATTTAATTGTTCGAAAGTTCTTTCGAAACTAGAAAATAGTCTGGAGGTTATTTAAAAAAAGAGTAAAACTATTTAAAAGTTTTGGGAGACAATTAGATTGTTCGAAAGTATTTTTATAAGTAAATTGAAGAATTTTTTTTTTTACAAATAAGGAAATTAGTCGATGGTTTTTTTTAATGAGAAAATTCATTAAAAGTTCTTTTGAAATATTGTTCGAATGTTACTTTGATTTATGTAAATTGCTACTAAGTTCTTTTTAAAAAAGTTAAGTGCCGGAAAGTTTTTTTTTTAAATAAGTAGATTGCGGGAAAAGTATTTTAAGATAAAAAAATTGTTAAAAAAGGTTTGTGGACAATATATTTCTGTAAAGTGCACTTGAAATGAAGAAAATTTTGTAATTTTTTTTTGAGAAAACGAGATTGTTATAAAGTTTTTTAAATACGTATAATAGTAAAAAGACTTTGGATATAAGTAAACTTTTTTTAGATAAGGGTATTGATTGAAGGTCCCTTTGAAAAAATACAGATTTTTGAAAGCATTTTTAAAATGAGCAAATTGTTGAAAAGTTCTTTGGAAGAGAGTAGATCGTTGAAAGTTTTTTTAAAATTATCAAATTGAATTTTTTTCCGAAGAGGAAATTGTTCTGAAAGCGTTTTCGAAGTTGATTGATTTTGTTTTTGAAATAAAGAATATTTTCGAAAGCGTCTTTGAAGTAAGTTAATTGTTCAGGATTTTTTTTTTATTAAAAAAGTTGTTCAAAAAATATTTTGAAATAAGGAAATTGCTTAAACGTTTCTTTTTTAAAATGGTAAATTAGTTTAATATTTTTAAAATAAGTAACTGTTTCAAAGTTTTTTTTTAATAAGAATATTCTGTGAATGCTTATTTGAAATAAGAAACTTGGTCGAACGTTTATTTAGAAAAAAATATTTGTTTAAAGGTTCTTGTAAATAAGTACAATATTTGAATGTTCTTTTTGAAATAAACGCATGTTGAAAGTTTTTTTTAAACGGTTCGATGTTTATTTAGAATAAGTAAATCTTTCAAAAGTTTATTTGAATTAAGAGAATTGTTTCAAACCTATTTTGATATAAATAAATTGCGTGAAAGTTCTTTCAAAATTAGAAATTTGTTTGAAACAAATATTACGGGCACATTATTCTGTTTATGATGTGCTTAAATTTTGCAAATTAAAAAACTTTCTACATAAGCTAGATATTTTCTTATTGATTAATTCTTTATGTGCATTAAACTAAATGAGGTACAGCGGTATAAATCAAACAAAAGTCTGTTGATAGAAAAGAAATCATAAGTGTTAAATTACTCTGTAATATCTAGAAAAAGAACATATTTTTCAAAGGAAATCTATTTATACAAACCATATATCAAGACGACACAGTGATAGAACAATTTTCAGATTTTGCTATTGGAGTAAGCCATGTATTTACCTGTGTATGTGTCAATTTTTATTGAACACATAGTTGTTGTGTATATATTTGTTCTGAGAGAAATCAATCATTTGTTAAAACTAAGGCGAAGTACCAGAAATATACGTAATGTAACCAAGCTTTAACATGTTTCATACTATTTCACGTTTATTATATATTCGAAAGTTAGTTTAAAGCTATAAAACATTTCTGCCCATTTCTTCAAGTGTATCCACATTAGTATATAAATAGGTCAACTGATATTTCATCACTGACATTCGTAATTATAGAGAGCTTTAAACGAAACCATAAAATGCGAATTTAAGATAGGGAAAAACTTGCGTTCAAACTTGGAAAACGGCATTAACTACGTCTGGATCTTTACAAGATATTGCTAGGCTAATACGATATTTTATATTCTTTTGTTGTTATTTTTGTAAGAATTATTATTGACGTGTATAGTAAGACACTAGATGTGATTAATGCGACAATGAGGAAGCCAAACACATACCCAACGTCTGAAATAGGATATTCGATTTTCAGCCGATACGATTTCTGCTTAATGAATGTTCTATTTCGACACACCATGTAATTAATGAAATCTTAGGGAAACAAATCTAAAATACGAAATACACTTCAAATCCCATTCTAATACACGCACAAAAACAAGCACATGACTCAAGGCACCCATATATATATATATATATATATATATATATATATATATATATATATATATATATATATATATATATGTATATATGTATATATATGCATATGTATATGAATGTATATATATATGTATATGCATATATGTATACATATATATGTTATATGTATATACATGTACATATATGTATATATTTGTGTATAAATATATGTTATATATGTATATATATATGTATATATATGTATACATATATATATATGTATATACACATATGTGTATACATATGTATATATACATATATATATGTGTATATACATATATATATATATATATATATATATATATATATATATATATATATATATATATTCATCTACATACAGTACTGTTTCGCGATTTCACAGCTCATCACTGCGGCTTAGGTTGATGGAAAAGAAAGTCGTTTATTGACGTTCAACTTTAAACGGTCATAAGTTCTTTTATAATAAACTTTATTAATCGAAACTAGAGCCTACACATTTTTGCCGTTTATTTATCCCATTAACATCGATATTCAGAGTTCCGGAAGTGATAAAATAATTGAAGACCGATTCGGCACCATCTCGGCTGTTGAAGCATTTTTCGCACAGAAAGTTATCGAAATGCTTGAAAAAGTGATAATCGGTGGGCGAGACGTTTAGTGAATATGGCGGATGAGGCAGAGTCTTGTGGCCCAATTCCTTCACCTTCTCCAGGATCAGTTGAACAATATGCGTTGTCATGCAGGAGAATTGGTCCCTTCATATTAACCAATCTCGGGCCCACTCGTTTGAGCCTCATGTGCATGTCGTCAATTTGTCAGCAGTACTTCGCCATAATCAGCTCTCCCAGATTAAAGAAGATGTGATAGATTAAACCGTATGCAGATCACTGATCATTCACCATAACCTTTTTCTGGTTCTATTTCTGCTTTGGGAAGTGATTTTGAGCTTCTTAAGCATCCATCCACTGAGTCGGACGTCGCCGGTCGTTGTAGTGCCTTCACTTCTCATCCCACGTCACATTCCTCTAAAGAAATAACTCGGTTTTGTTGCAAAGAAGGAGCGGATAAGGCACCCCAACACGACAGTTTTTTGGATTATTGTTTAATTGATGCGACCCCCCCACTTTATCCAACTTTTTTGACTCTCTATTTGCTTTACATGGCGAACGACTTTTAAGTTGTTGACCCCGAGTTCAACTGCAACCTCGTGTGGATTTGCGGCGGTAAACTTCAATTAATGTTTTTTAAATATTTGTTATTAACCGTAGTCGGTCAGCTGCGACAGGCTTTACCTTCGAGGTTCTCCTCAATATTGAGAAATTTCCTGAACTACCATTATGGTACACGTTCCTTAGTAGTTCCTGGATAAAACGCATCATTAACATTACAAGCTATCTCCTAACATTTTCTACATAGTTTGATATGGAACAAGAAAATCGTGCAGATTTAAATGTTATCACTCCTGTCGAAAAGAAACATACAAAAAATGCTTGAACGTAGAGAGAACGGTAACAAAAACCACGGTTCGATGGAGCGAAAAACGCGCTTCAAAACGATATATAACTTTGCTATATATATATATATATATATATATATATATATATATATATATATATATATATATATATGTGTGTGTGTATATATATATATATAGCCATGTTAATAAATTAAGTAATCGTATATAAAAGTAAAATTAGACATAGAAATTATTTTACACCAACCTAATATATATATATATATATATATATATATATATATATATATATATATATATATATATATATATATAAATGGAATGATAGAGTCAGATAGATACATTCCATGTACAGTCGACATATTTTAATTTACTATTAGGTGTTAAAAATAAATGAATTACAAACTTTCTTACGTTTTACTACAAGAAATTTCACCGTTGAACTTTAAAATCAATGCGGTTTTTATTTTAATTGGTAAATTTTATTTTTTATCATGGGATTTTTTGTTTAGAAAGGCACACTCACATGATGGAACATGTTATCAACATAAAAAAATATTTCTGGCCTAATATAATACTAACTCAGCTGTAAACGGTGCTGTTGTGTATTACTGCTTTACATCGCAGTTTTCACACTAAAAAGTATATATGACATGTATAAAGCAATCAATTCTTTAGTGTACTAAGATCAATAATATTTGGGAATATTTGGTGGAATCTCAATTGGATTTACCAGATTTGATGGTTAATTTAAATCCATGTTTGCGATCATTTGAATGAATACTGACACGTTGTCGAGCGAATTTGCCCGAATCGTCAGCTTTGATTATAATATTGTTTGGCTACCAAAAATGGTTACTAAAATTTCGTAAAGTTCAGTTGATGTTACCAAACATTATAATATTAGACTCGGTAGAAATGAACAACGGTATGAATACAAATAAGTCTTGATTAATGAATCTAAATCTTTGTCTTTAATTAGTTGCACACGCTCACATACACATATATACACACTAACACAGGCGCAAACAACCACACACACGCACACATCCACTCGCACACAAAACGTACGTACACTTACGCAAACACGCACAGACATGTTCTCACGCGCTGACACGCGCATGTACACACGCATACACGAAGGCGCACACAGATACGCACGCACGAATGCAAATCCACACCCTCATGCGCACACACTCACACAAAACACACACACACTTTTTTCATAGGCGGCTTCAAAGTCACAGAGAAGATTACTATAAAGACTCTAAAATGTCAATTTATTAAGAAAAAAATGGTGGGGTTATGAAAATGTGTCGATGTCTCGGAAAACATTTTTTATTAATAACATGTACGATGCATGGTACAGAAAACATGTTTTTTTATAGTAAAAATATGTTTTTATCGTAAAAAAATTAATTTTAGTCAAACGTACTGTTATAAAAGAAGTATGTATGGCTAACTAACATGCGTCGATTGTCGGAAACCATTGTTTAGTAACAACATCTACGATGTTATGCATTTTTTTACTTCTGCACGTGTGTTCTAATAATTAAAGTTGGCCGTATTTAAGTCGCTACGTTTGAGCGGTTAATATGTATGTATTTGTTGTTTTCTGTTATCATATACATCTTCTATAAAGAGCAAGACCATCGTTTATTTAGACAATATATTTACTGTGATATAAAAGGAGGTCAGTTCTCAGCTAATCACATAAGTGAGATATGTCCGAGGAGACGTTATTATTTGTTAGTCAGAAAACGAAAAGCTAATGGCATGTCTATGTGTTTATGATCAAGTTACTAAGATTAAACCTCATTATCTGTTGAAAGCGCAGATGATGACTGGAGCAGTAGGAGGTCTTCAAAGTTACAGAAGAAAACAGACACAATTTCCTCTATCTATGGTTGCGATTGTGATTGTGTGGCTACTAGGATGAAATATAGGATCTTTTATAATAATTAAATGCCTAAAATGGTGTTCTAAAGTTAAATAAGATAGTGGGTAATAGTTTACACATAACGCATTGGCATGTGGCATCTGTTGTTTCAAACCTACGGTACTTTGGTCCAGAGGGGAATTACTGCAATCAAAATGTTATATAGGAGCTAATCTATCGTAAGAAAAATAACACCGTCCAGAATTCAACTAATGAAAATGCAGTTCTTGATTACAAACATTTGCATGACTCCTCATCTCAACATTCGAACAGCTGTATCAATTCTAATCGCATATATCGAACGATAATAAACACGTGTATTTATATGATCCATACATGAGACCAAAATCGTGATTGTTATACGTAATAGAAAACATAAAGATTTATATGCATCTGTGTATGGAACATTTTGAGAAATTTTAGTCGCTGTTTACGAACATTTAGTGTGTATAATATCTTATTAGTGGTTGCGACTTTTTTTCGTGAATACTAAATGAATGTAATGAGTGCTTTTCTTGTAAATTTTTACTTCAGCTTCCTAAATATTCAGTAATCTCAATCTCGGTAAGAAGTAATCGAGTCTATTTCATCTTATTTTGAGAACATTTAGATGAACTTTAATTACTGTCTGGGAACATTTAGGCAACGTCCATTATGTCGTGGTAACAGTTACCTTTTTCAAATATGCAGAGAAATTCTAATTTGCGACTGAAAAAAAACTCGTTTTTATAAAACCCCATATACACTGGCATTCATATAAGTGGAGAGAAGTTGAATGCCTACTAGACACTATCCTCGAGTGTCTAAGGTGTATCTGTACAGGGGTTTGTCAGAACAATCTGGCATGAGGATACTTTTTCCATAGAAGTAAACGCTGACCAAATATTTGAAATCACATAGTATTCGCAGCCCAAATAAGATCTCCTCACTACGGCTACCCCATAGCTATTCCGAGGAATGGTGCACCTTCTCCAAGTGATATTACCTCAAGTAATAGTACGGAGCTGGATATTCCACCAGACTAGATAAATTTTTGTCCTGGAATCCAGTAAGACAATGAGACCAACATGAAGATATACTACAACATATAAAATGGTTAATTGAGGAGAGGAAATTATGTTCTCAATTTCTTTAATAACTCAATGTTTGAGAGATAAAGAACTTTAATGGAACTGTCGAATATCTATATATCTCATATAGAGTTCAAGTGTTAGCCCCAGGTTGTGGGACCCTTGCTTTCTGAGAACTTCGATTGAAGTAAAATAAAACATAATTATCAACAAAATCCAAAATGAGTTGACAAAAGCAATTACAATGCACACACGTTCCATTTCTTCTAAATCGTACCCATGCAGAGTTGCTTCAAATTATGACTGTAACTTCAGGCTATTAATCCTCAATAAATCGAGTAGTGTCTGCCACCTTTTAACTCACTAATCAGAATTAATTGTTTTACTGCGCGTATGTATATTATCTCTGTTAGCTAATATGTATCCGAGCATCTGTATAAGAAGCCCTACTACAGTTAAAAGTACAATCATTTGCGGACATAAAGTCTATCACATTCTTTAAAGTCGTCTGAGAATACATATGATCGAATTGTGATTTTATTCTATATAATATTTTACATAGGTTAATATGCCTCAATGTTTGCTTTATAATGTATTCTACTTTGTCGGTAAAATTTGTTTTTTTTCTTCCAAATATTGTATCTTTTTTAAACACATGATATGTGTCGGACTGACGTAAAATTAACGTTAACTCATACCGATTTAAGTGTATACGATTCATAAATTTCCATTAATTATAGTTGGTTAATATTAAATAGATACGTTTTAATTAAATGCGACAAATACATCGCGATAAAGATAGACTCATTTCATTGAAACATATACAAACTCCTTTTTGGTAGCGCCTATTTAAGAGATCAATTATCCTATTACCCGGTTTTTCACACACGTAATTATCTCAGACTACTCTCTTAAATCACATCAGAAAGAGTTTCCCTTGAAGATTTAGTATATTTTTTTACATATAATATAGTGTTATTTTATATTTATCTGATAGAAACATACTTTTTATACCAAATACATTCCTACGATGTGAATGTTTGTAGAATACTGATTTTTGAAATGTCCTTCCAGAAATAAGAGCAAATACTGAGAAAAATATCGGGATTATTTATTAAAAGGCACGCATTTAGATAAAAAGAAAAAAACATCAGAAAATCAAATTGAATATTATTAGAAATCTTTGCAAAGACTGACTGCCCGGGAGGATGTATATATTAATGCATATGAAGTAAAATGTTTTTTTAGGAATACAAGTTAATATTGCCTCAGTTTTAGTCAGTTTTTCTTACACTTTTAGTTCCTCTTGTATTTAGGTATTATTATTATTATTATTATTATTATTATTATTATTATTATTATTATTATTATTATTATTTTTTTTTTTTTTTAATCACCTGGAGTAGTAACAGTGTGTTCCGGCAAAGCCTTTGAGAACAATTTGTGGTGTGCTCTGGAGTCTGAGTGACAACGAGTGTACCCAGATTTCTAGTACTCTTAACCACTTTCAAAAATCTTTACAAGAGAATTTATATTATCGCTGCAACCGCTTACCATTGATTTTTCATAGGCACCGACAATTGGTCTTCACTGGATTTGGGTGGCATTGAGTCTCCCCAAGATCCGGTCCTCTTTGCATTCATCCAGCGAAGGTCTGGCTAGTGCTTACTTTTCTCGGTCTTCCTCTCCTCCTTGGCTTATTTTGTGATACGCTATAAAAAAATCATGGGCAGGTAGAGGACTGATTTACAACTACACAGTTCCAGTTTTCCTGATTCAATGTGATATTAATTTTCTGTTTTAAAGCCGTAGCATTTTCTGCATGGACAATTTGTTCCTGTTATTCAGGTGTATTAATCTCCGCATTAAAGTGTTTTCCTTAATATTCCAGCAGTTTTCATTGCTGTTACTCTTTATATCTTATCAGTCATCCCTCTAATTTTAATCTTTCCCATTCTATTTTCAATTTTTTTTTGTATTGTTTTTAGCGCTCGTTCTAACATTTGTGGTCTCCTGACTTTTTTCATCTTTCTTATTTCTTTGAGCTCTCCCACTAGTTTACTGTATTTGCTTCATTTTCCCGTCTCCTTGATCTTCAATCTATGGTTCAGCAAGATCTACAAACTGACAGGTCTTTGTATTCTTGTTAACTATCATGACATCTTGTCGTCTTTCTTGGATGGGTTTATCCGTCTGTATATCCATGTTCGATAGGATTTTGTGAGTTTAATGTTCAAGAACATCGTCCGGTTTTATCTTGCACAGTTTGTCTGGCTGTTCCAGATATAGTGTAATGCATTTGCAACTTGATCGTGTTTATTCTTATATTCTTTTGGGGCCAGTTTGCTTTTATATTCTTTAAGTTTGTTTGATCAGTATATTGTGTCGTCTGTCTCAGCGCCGAGTCTGCATTTGCTGTTATCTTTTGGCTTGTTTATCCTTGATTTTATGTGGTTGTTCTAAACGCGTAATCTTGTATGGCTGTTATAAGAGAGTCGGTGTCTCCTCTGTTGAGGTTTCCTTTTTCGTAGCCATGCTCAATTGTTTTTTTATGCTCATCTATTGTCATCCTTGTGAATCATCGATGTAGATTTTTCTCTTCCCGTTTTTCTTTTCTATTCCTCTTCTTAGTCTCTTCTGTTTGTGTTTTGTTGTTTTTTTCAGAGTCTATTGCCACAGTTATTATTATTATTATTATTATTATTATTATTATTATTAACGAACGTAATTTATAATACTAGGCCACTTTAATAGATACACTATATATAATGTACCCGTGTACACACAAAAAACATGTATAGAAATATAGTAGTGCGGAATTATTTGTCAAATAAGTACTCATAAAAAGCAATGAGTCACTTGACAGCAGAGCATACTCTACACACCAGTTGGGAATGCATTCAGCAGTTGACAGGGCCTAAACTTCTCTGGAGGTTTATATCAGGGCTACCTTATCCTTAGCCTTTGGATAAAGGAAAATGGACACATCAGCCTATGGGGATCTATTTATCTGTCGGAGGAAACTCGCCACCATAAGAGCCCCGTCTGAGTGGCAGGTTTCTCGACGTGCACGTGGTGTATTTATCTGAAAGAGCACAGTATTTCCCTAAGACATCACTGTGCTTTGAACACTCGTCCACACTGGAGCTTGAATACATATGCATACACATACACACGTACACACATCCACCCACACAAATGTACACATATGCATGTCTACACCTATGCACAGGCATGTATATGCTAATATAAACATGCACACACATACGTGTATACATATGCACACACACATATATATATATATATATATATATATATATATGTACATATACGTACATATATACATGCTCATATATACATGCACATATACGCACACACATACACATGCAGCCATGAACACATACACATGTATACGCAAAATTCATGAACATACACGTTCACGTACATGTGCATGCATACACATGCACACATAAACGCACACAGATACATGAACATATACATGCATGTACACATAGATACACACATATATACATGCACACCCATATGGCCATACAGATAAGAGCAAACATATACATTCGTATTAATAAATGCACATAATATGCACACATATACTCATACATGCACATACATATGCACACATATGTATACACGCATGCACATATATACGGACAAACGAACATACTCATTCACATGCACGCTTACAGACACCTACATACGCATGCGTACATACACGAATACACATATAAACGTGCTTACATATACATACATACGTATATATTCAGGCATACATATACAAAAACATGCATGCATATATAGATTCTCATGCAAACACACACATGCTTGCAGATATACATGCACATATACACATGCACGAACACACACATATGTATGTACACGCACATGTGTGATACCCACAAGCACATACACACATGGACGTACATATTTACGTATGCATATACACACGTATCAATTTTCGTACATATATATATATATATATATATATATATATATATATATATATATATATATATATACATTAATGGAGCGTTTAAAACGGATAAATTCCTCAATGATCCTGACGACGGTGGTGATCATGCGTATGATTAAATTAATTACAACATAAAAAATAAAACAATCCAACACATGCGATACCTAGAACAGGCAGTCATGAGTTGCGGTGTTTGTGCAACTTTTCCAATATACGCACGCACACATACACACATGTATATATGTATATATTTTATGTGTATATGTGTGTATATATATATATATTCACATATTTATATATACGTGTATATACATATATACATATATATATCTGTTTATGTATATATATGTATATGTATATGTATATATATATATATAAACATATATATTATTACTTTCCTGGTAGTGTGCTTCCAAAAAAGACTCTTATTTTTAACTCGAAAAGCTAAAGTACTACAAAGCCATGTGTGTAAAATTAAAATGAGCGACATTGTAACTTCAGAATTTCGTATTCCATAGAGTCATTGCAATTCTCAATATAATTTTGCCAGCCATTTTGGAGAGTTGGGCATGGGCATTCGGAGTTCACTGTAACATGCATTTTTAAATGTCTTCTATTTTTCAAATTAGGATTCTGTAGATCTACGAAGACGAGTAATGTATGATTACAGCGGAGCACACTTGTGTTTAGAGTAAAATTTTCTTTCGTCACTACTATGCTCAGTGCACTTTGGCCAGGAATTTGAGAACGCATTTCTCTTTCTAACGCAGGAAGAACAAAACCTGACAAAAAAAAACGTGAAAATAACTTCTAAACCAATTAGGGATTTACTTAAGACTAGGAACTTCCTCCTTGTAAACAAATCGGCATTTATTAAACCAATGTCTCATGGCCGAAGTGGTATTAAAGCAAGGCGGCAATATAAACTACATTTTGGCTGCGTTTAAACTATGGTTCTCATCTAGATTGATACTGATATTAGACTGGTTAAAACATTAAAAAAACCCGGTACACTCCAAACTCCAACCTCTGTCTCATCGACATAAATTTTCTTCCCTGTAACTGTTTTACTAGCACTTTAGTTGAAGTGGCTCTGGTGAACTTAGAGCATTTGTGCCCTTATCGATGTACATGCTCTGACTTACTCGATAGCAGTGGATAACAATATGTTTAATATTATCTTCTGTAAACGCCGAAAATTCTTTGACCTCGATATTTTCTGTTCCATCCAACTGCCAGGATTCTGAATTATATCCTTGTTTCCTACTTTCCTAAATGTACTGACCTACAGAAATTCAAATGTAATCTGGACATATATCTAACTGCTGACCTTCATACAATGTACTTTTGTAGACTTTATCGCAAATCGAAGTATTTTACGTATAAAATGAGACTTTTTGGTCCCCCCGATTTATCGGAGAGGACTTTTGTCTTCAGTGGCGTCCGTGCTTTCGTGTATCCGCGCTTCCGTGCATCCATGCTTCCGTGCGTCCGGACTATTGATAGATAACCTCTATTAGTTTTTCCTAAAAAATTGCCACCAATTGTGTTTCACTCAATATATGTACACAATAAAAATTTTATTTTTTGCGAAAATTTCCGTTGGCTCCCTAGGGGCTCAAAAGTGGTAAATAATGCTCCAAAATAGCTAGAAAATTACATATTTTACCCCATAACTTTTGAATCTAATCCGAAATATAGAACCCAATGTTTTTAATATGAACCCAGTATGGGTTACCTTGGCAAAATTGTGGTTCGAATCCCCGGCCACTTTTAATGCTTAGCGTCCCTTTTTGTGGTTCTTTTTTTCATATTTCACAACAAAGACTTGATATGTTTGACGATACAGTGTGTTTCATGGTGGTCACTTCAAATATACTTATGTTAAGGCCTGATAATGCACAGTTTTCTATATAAATTCGGCGGATACAGGGGCTCAAAAGTTGTCTAAATGCCCCAGAATGGCCAAAAATGACACATTTTGCCTTATAGCGTTTGATCCATCGATTAGTTTTTCCTAAACCCTGGCCAATATGTGGAAGCCATTGTTCTTAATATTAAGACAGTATGGGTGACCCTGGCAACATTATAGTTCGCATCCCACTGGGAATTTTAGAGCTTAAAAAAGTATGCCTTCTTGGAGGTATTTTTTTCATATTACTCAAAAACTTTATATCTATGTGTATATAGCAGTTTCCATTATGCTGAATTTAAATATACATTTCTAAAGGCGTAAATCTGTACTGTGTGTCCATTTTTACTGTGATTTAACGTTGCCAGTAACTCCAAAGTAATAAAAATGCCCTAAAATTGCAAAAAATGACAATTTTTACCCCATAATGTTTGCCCCATCCATTAGATATTTGTGATACTTGGCGAAAATGTGAAGGCTACGTTGGCCCTTCACACTTCTCACATTCATCATTTCCTCACTATTTTTTCTGGCGTCATCTCACCTGCAGCACTAGAGTTGGACAACGCACGCGCGACTTGTTTAATACTCTATTAACAAGCATTAAGAAAAGCTTACACCCAACAATTTTACCATTTTATTTATCAGACATAGGAACCCTTTTACTAACAATTTAAATATTACACACAACACCTTCTTTTAAATTGAATCTTCTTTTTCTTTGATGCATAAAAGGTGTTTTCTCTCTTCATCATTTGATTAAAATATTAACTCCAAAAGCAACTGAGCATTACTTATTTAACGTGCTATCTATTCTCCCTTTTAATTTTTTTTTTACTGTTTTTTTTCAATTAATACACTTTTGCACAATTTTAATATTTCAGATTTACAACATCAAATAACGTTTGTTTAGGAAAATCGTCCAATTTCACCGAGTTTGTAATTCTATATTACGAGGGTTGTTCAAGGAGTAGATCCTTGTATTTTTTCCGCTCGAGTGCATCAAAGAGTATTGCAAAATGCATTGTTATGTCCTAATTAGTTAATCTCTCACTTAAAGCTATTGGCACTGCAAGAATCATGCAATGAATCAAACCCTTTAATAAAATGCGTTTAAATTTCGTTGCAGAAAAACAATTAATCCATCAACATTCACCAACCTATATTGAACTTGAACGAAGCTGATGCATTTGATGTCAGTACGGATAGGTTCATTAGAATTACAACAGATATGTAAGTGGCAAAGCATGTTCCGAACGCTCACACACAACTACAACCTCATAAAACACTCTGCGGCTCGACCTCCATATCTGCGCTGAATGAAATGCGTGTAGTGTGGATCTTAGTACAGTTATAACAGTATTGTCATTCCTTGGACACAAAAAAGTTTGCTAGGTGATTTCTTGAATGCTCATGTAGGACGAAAAAGAAAATCAAGGGAATGTCTGCAAAGTTTATTTGAATTAGTATAAAACCAAGGGTGTCGGATTCTTGGATGCAGCATCAGTGGTGACGAAACTTGGTGGCACAACTACGAGCCGTATTCCAAACATCAGTCGAGTGAATGGCTCCACTTACGCTCATTCGTAAAAATACGTTCTAGACATTGGCATTTGCAATCGAAATGGTGTTAAATTTCGTATATAAAAAAGGCGCATCCTCCTAAATATATTGAAACCTAAAATAACTCTCAGCTCTGAGTGTTATGTTTAATTAGTTACATGGAGAATGGCTCGGCTAGCTCGAGATTTAAATTGTTCCTTTGCAACACAAAAACGCAAAAACACAAAATTAAAGACAAGAAATTGTGCAGATATATACGACTAGACAATGCTGCAGCTCCAAGCGTATACTGATGGCCCTATTACCACTTAGCTTTCACTTGTGCGGACTAAGTTAATACGAATAACGTGGGGTCGTATTTCCTCGAAATAACGCCATAATCGCAGTCATTAATTAATAAGCGATTCGAAAAGCATTGGCCTTGACTGGATTAGACACGCACTTCTAGTTTATCACTGACAAATGTGCATTGAGAATGGTAGTGGTTATGTAGAAAAAATAGAACACTAGTTTTAATGGTACAACTTCCATTTTTCTAGCCTTTCAACGTTTTTAGTTAACAAATTGGAAGCATCGATTTATAGTCGTAAAATATTTCATATTATTTTCATAGATTTGCATATGATAATATAACGGAAGATTTATCCATGTTTCTACATACATAAATATACATGTATATAGCCTTTTACATAAAGATGTGTTATCATTACTTACAGACGAGCGTATCATGCTAACGCAATAATTAGTGTAAAAATGATAATTTCTGCTGGTTGAAAGAATAAAATCCCGTTGTAAATCACCTTAAATTCTGCAGCCTGATATTCGGTCTTTAAGGCAAAATAAATCACGCGGGATTAAGGAGAGTCGAAGCTTAATGTATACTCAGAACTAACAGGAAACTTGACACGTTGTATTAAATCTGCATCGTTTCATGTCCAGTCTATTGCAACTACGTCTAATATTTTAAAGGAAGCAGCCATTATGTTTTTATTAACATATGTATCATTATTATTATTATTATTATTATTATTATTATTATTATTATTATTATTATTATTATTATTATCATTATTATTATTATTATTATTATTTATATATATTAATACGATAGCGTGTTTTTTTTTTTGTGTGTGTATGTCATGCTTATATCCGGGTCGTTTACTTATGAAAAAATTCAAAACAAACAAACAAACAAAAATTGGTGGCGCTGTTGAGGCAAAGCTAATAAAAATGATTTGTTATACTTGGCCTTTTGATCACGATCAAAGTGTAGTGTCTGTTCTTTAGATGCTACATTTCCAATTTCTTCTGTCTTAGTGTAGGAGAAATCCTTTACGACTAAGACAATTTTCGTTCCTTTTCTCCACGTTAATAAACGACCCTGGTATCTAAATCCGTCCCGTGGGGAGGCATTGTACATAGGTACTTTGTTTAATGTAACAAAGTTTTAATATTACAAAAGTAACTGGGAAAGTAATTTCTGATTTAATTACAAAATGCCCTGGAAAGGCACCTTCTGTATCATTATAAAATGTGCTGGAAATATCTCTTCTGATTAGTTATAAGATACCCTGTAAAATGGCCCTTCTGATATTTTTTTGTTTACTTGCCTCCCCAAAAGGGCAGAGTTGGACATGAGGTCAGTTAAAATTTTTGGTTGATACCAGCTCCTCAAAAGAGGCACTCTGATCAGTAACAAAAATAAAAATTGTATCAGTAATGAAGGATTTCTCCTCCATTAACCAAGACCAAAAATGTGAAGGGGGATTTAAGTCACTGGAATGCTGAGACTGATACCCCACTCAGATATTCATGTTTAAGGAATGGTCGCCTAATCCCTAACCGTGTTAATGTTTATATGTATTAATTTCGTAAAGCTGCTGAAACAGTTTATGATTTAAATATTACTTTATTTCAAGTATATTTTAAACAGTGGGTGGAGGATTTGAAGTCAGTCCCGGAAATGACTTAAACCGTTTACGATTTAAACATTACTTTATTTCATGTATATTTTTAATAGTGGAAGGCGGACATGAAGTCAGTCCCGTGGTTGAATGAGATAAGTGCAAACATGTACTAGCAGAAAGCGTCACCCAGTATTAAATGAAATAGCTTGAAAACATATAGTAACAGAATACCCAGTGTCGCACGGGATCGAACGATATAGGTGAAAGATATATACTAGCAGAATATGTGGCGTAACTCGGGATTATATAAGATAGGTGGAACACATATACTATGAGAATACTTTGAATTTATTGATGTGTTTGTAATGAAATAATCAGCCAAGGCAATATATCAGTTATTATTTAATTAAGGAGGCGACATAGTGGGCTAAAGTTATGATAATTATTGTCGAAATTAGTAACATATCCGAGAATTATGAAAAATGATGAAATGTGAGTTTCTTGATTGGTGTTTTTGTAATGCAAAAATCTGCCCAGACAATATATCAAAGTTCTTATATTAGTAGAAGGGGGCATAATGTGGGTGTTTTTTATTATAAAAATTATTGTCGAAATTAGTAACATATCTAAGAATTATGAAAACTGATAACATGTGAGTTAATTGATTTGTGTGTTTGTAATGAAATAATCAGCCAAGGAAGGATATCAAACTAATTATCTTAGTAAGAGAGGGCGATAAGGTGTGTTTATATTATGAAAAATGATTGCCGAATTTAGAAACATTTCCAAGAATTACGAAAAATGATGAAATGTGAGTTAATTAATTGGTGTGTTTATAATAAAATCATCAGCCCAGACAATATATCAAAGTTAGTAAGAGAGGGCGATACGGATGGTTTAAATTATGAAAAAAAATATTGTCGAAATTAGTAACATATCCAAGAAGTATAAAAAAATTATCATATATGATTTAATATGCATTAGTGTGTTTTCAATGAAATAATCAGGGCAGACAATAGCTCAAAGTTATTATGTTAATAAAAGGGGCAATCATGTAACTGAAAATGATGAAAAATGAATGTCGACATTAGTAACATATCCAAGAATTATAAAAAAAGTACGAAATTTGAGTTAATTGATTGGTGTGTTTGTAAATGAAATAATCCGCCCAGATAATATATCAAAGTTATTATTTTATTAGTGGTTGGTTAATAATGTGGGTTGAACATATAATAAGTTATTACCTAAATAAGTAACATATCCCAGAATTATAAAATATGATTAAATGTGAGTAAATAGACAGTTGTGTTTTTTTATGAAATAATCAGCCCAGACAATATATTATGGTTATGTTTTACTAAAAGAGGGCGATAAGGATGGTTTAAATTATACACAAAAAACCATTGTCGAAATTAGTAACATCTCCAAGAATTACGAACAATTATGAAACGTGAGTTACTTGATTGGTGTGCTATACTATTAAAATAATTATCCCAGACAACATATCAAAGTTATTATTTTAGTAACAGACGGCGATAAGGATGGTTTAAATTATGAAAAATCATTGTCGTAATTAGTAACATATCAAACAATTACGAAACATGAAATATGTGATTTAATGCATTAATGGGTTTTAAATGAAATAATCCGCCCAGAATATATATCAATGTTATTATTTAAGTTAGAGCGAAAGATAGCGATAGGGATGGTTTTAATTACAAAAAAACATAGTCAAAATGAGTAACATATCCATGAAATGTGAAATGTAAAATGATGAAATGTGAGTTTATTGATTGGTGTGGTTATATAATAAAATAGTCAGTCCAGACAATATATCAAATATATTATGTTAGTAATAGAGGGCGATAATGATGGTTTAAATTAGGAAAAAGGATTGTCGAAATTAGTAACATATCCAAGAAGTATGAAAAATCATATGTGATTTAATGCGTTAGGGTGTTTGCAATGAAATAATCAGACCAGACAATATATCAAAGTTATTATTTTAGTAGGGAGGCGATGATGTCGGATAAATAATTTAAAATTATTGTCGAAATTTGTAACATACCCAAGAATTATGAAAAATGATGAAATGTGAGTTAATTGATTAGTGTGTTGTAATGAAAAATCAGTCCATATAATATATCAAAGTTATTATTTTAGTAAGGGTGGAAGCTATAAGGGGTGTTTAACTTATAAACAAATGATTGTTGAAATTAGTAACATATCCAAGAATTATAAAAAATGATGAAATGTGAGTTAATTGATTTGTGTGTTTGTAATAAAATAATCAGCCCAGACAATATATAAAAGTTATTATTTTAGTAAGATGTGCGATATGGTAAGTTTAAACTGTGAAAAATTATTGTCGAAATTAATACTATATCCAAGAAATATGAAAAATGATGAAATGTGAGTTAATTGATAGTTGTGGTTTTTAATGAAATAATAAGCCCATATAATATATCAATTTTTTTTTAGTTTAGTAAGGGGAGAGGCGATAATGTGGGTCAAAATTATCATAAATTATTGTCGAACATAGTAACATATTCAATAATTATGACAACTGATGAATTGTGAGTAAATTGACCGGTGTCTTTGTAATCAAATAATGCGCCGAGGATATATATCAAAGTTATTATTTTAGTAAGGGGGCGATACAGTCTTAATCAAAATGATGAAATGTGAGTTAATTGATAGTTGTGGTTTTTAATGAAATAATAAGCCCATATAATATATCAATTTTTTTTTAGTTTAGTAAGGGGAGAGGCGATAATGTGGGTCAAAATTATCATAAATTATTGTCGAACATAGTAACATATTCAATAATTATGACAACTGATGAATTGTGAGTAAATTGACCGGTGTCTTTGTAATCAAATAATGCGCCGAGGATATATATCAAAGTTATTATTTTAGTAAGGGGGCGATACAGTCTTAATCAAAGTGCTAGAAAAATTGCAAGTGTGCCTCTCTTTCATGTTGTACGGCCAGTGAATACCCAACAAAAATATATTACATATGAAAAATGCCGCTATAGAATTTCCACAGGCCCCGCTAGTTGTTGTTGCTATTATTATTATTATTATTATTATTATTATTATTATTATTATTATTATTATTATTATCTATATTTTTAGATATAAACATGTATCTCTCTCTCTCTCTCTCTCTCTCTATATATATATATATATATATATATATATATATATATATATACAAGGTAGCACAAAAAGACACGGAAGAGTTCTAACTTCTATATTTTTTTATGATATCCTTCTCTGATTTGAGCACAATCTAATTAAACATTGGAATTCTTTATAAATAAATGCAAAATTCAAATAATCTTTGTTTATGAAAGAAAACATTGTTTTTTTTGTTTGTTTGTTTTTTTGTAAATTTTCAACTTCACCTGCAGAAACACTGTAATTCGATTTTACTCCTTTATTTCCTTCCCGAGGTTTCCTTTCAACTCTTGCAGGGGTTAGGATTTGTTAACATAGACTCTTTCTTTAAGATAATAATTTGGGCTATTTCTTACATAAAAATAATGTCGATACGATTTATGAGAGAAAATTAAAAAAAAAACAATGGACCACTTGTTTTGGTAAAACAATTTTACAATTTGCGTACATTTTTCAATAATATACTAATCCATCATTAATTTTCGAAATATTGCTGTAAAATTTATGACATAAAGAAATATTACAATTAATCGTAAAATGACAAGGATGTAAAACCCTTTGGTCATTTTTTTACATTCTGTATCAATACAGAATTAAAATAGGCATTTATGACATGATTCTCATCTGTCTATTTACATGCGTGTATGTATGTTCGTACGTCTGCCTACAATTTCGACCGATGCAATTGATCTTCACGACATTAGTATCATTTTGAAGCTCAACCGGACGGCAAATATTAAAATATTGGCCAAACACATATTCCTGCACTCTTAAGCGGGCATTTTTCTTCAGGGAGGGATTGTTTTTATACCCGATATTTTCGAAAGTCATCCCCTCTTTTCGATTGTCTCGCCTTAATTTAAACTTACATTTCTTCCGGTTTGGCGACGGGCGAAAGAGCAAAGACGGCAGTTTTTTTTCACGTTCTTTTCCTCCTTCGCGGTAAGGGTTCGAAAACTCCCAGCCCAGTACCACTTTTTTTTTTTGCTCTCGCGATTTTCCTTTCGTTTTTTTTTTTTTTTTTTTTGTTGCTTAACCAACACCCTTATTAACACCTCAACTTTTTTTTCCGCCTTCGCGTCACGGGTTCGAGGCTGCCTGCCTGCCTACTACAACCTTTTTATTTGCTCAACACAGAGCTACAAACACTGGGGCAACACGGGCACCCTAGCTAGTATATATATATATATATATATATATATATATATATATATATATATATATATATATATAACTACTTCATTTATTCGCATAAATTTAATATATGAAAGTATAGATTTATGCGTAAACTTTAAGTATTTACTTCAAAAGTGCTCAATACGTAGGTAGAGCAAGTTAGTAATTTATAAAATATATATGGCGATTAAGCTACACTGAATATTCTGCGTTTCATCCAACTATAGGATTCGTCAGGCTTATGCGCGAATTCTGTCGTTGCTTCTTGTTTTTATATATGTTGAGGATTTCTAGTCGGCCAATCAGCTTTCTAGTATCCACCGCGCCCCTTCCTACCAGCCAATGGACATGCATTTTATCAAACAAAGGATCTGTTTTTGAACTAGGTTAGTGGGTTTAGGTGGTCGTTCTCCTTTTTTTTTATATTTTCCTAGCTCCTAAACCAGTCGAGCACTTTCAGAAGAATTTATTTCACCACATTGAAAATAGATATGGAAAGAGTTAATTTCGAAACATCGCTAAAAAACATCCCCACACCCAGCAAGCATAGCTATATTATTAAATTAATCCAAAAAACAGATGAACTAATACGCCGAATGCGATGGCGAGCAAATTTCTTCCTTAAAAATGAAAACGTAAACAAAACAGAATCCTATGGTTTTAAAACCCTTAAAAATGCGAAAACAGTAGACCTCTTGATAAACTTTGAAAATTACCTTTTAAACGTAATTAAAAACCTAGAATTCCACAATCAACCTAACAATTTCCAACGGAAACTACACAAAATCGTTAGAAACATAAACAACTCTAATAAAATCTTTGTAAAAACAGATAAAACAAGACACTTTTATAAAATAGATAAGCAAGAATATAACAAACTAATCACAGAAAACATTACAAAAAACTAGACACAAACAAATGCGATTACATAGATGTAATAAATACTGAAAGTAAACAAATTACCGATAAACTAAAAATTAGCGATAAAGTTGGCAAATTGAAACCTAGAGAGTCATACATTCTGATTAAAGACCACAAATGGGACTTTAATAATAATCCCAGCACCCGCCTGATAAACCCAACTAAACCAGAAATAGGTAGAATTAGCTAAACTATACTTTCTAGGGTAAACAAACAAATCAAACAGGACCTAGAACCAAACCAGTGGGCAAATACTACCGAAGAAATCACCTGGTTTAAAAATATAGAAAACAAAGATAAATGTACGTTCATACAGTTTGACATCATAGACTTTTATCCCTCGATATCCGAAGAACGTTTTAACATTGCCCTAGAATTTGCCGAGGTCTACACTGATATATCCTCAGAAGAAATCAACATAATTAAAAAATGTAGGAAATCAGTTCTAATAAATAACAATAATCAATGGATAAAAAATAAAATGAAAAATTCATTCGATTTGGCGATGGGTGCCAGAGACTCTGCAGAGGCATCAGATCTTGTGGGATTATTCATTCTATATACCCTCACAAGCATATTCGATACTACGGATATAGGCCTATATAGAGATGACGGACTAGCTATAATAAAAAACTCCAACAAAGTCAAGGGAGAAAACTTTAAGAAAATCATACACAAAGAAATGAAAAAATTAGGCCTAAAAGCGGACATATCAGCTAACATAAAAATAACCAACTTCCTGGACGTCACGTTAAACTTAGATAAAAACACATATGAACGATACTTAAAAGATAACGCTACTCCAATTTACGTAAACCCTAAGTCCAACCACCCAGCATCAATTATAAAACATATTCCTAACTCGATCGTAAGTAGACTCAGTAATAACTCAAGCGACGAAAATGCATTTAACAGGTCATCCAATATTTACGAAAAAGCCCTAAAAAATAGTGGATACAAAAATATCGATATCAAATATAAGCAACAAAACACCAACAACTATAATAAAATTAAAAACAGAAGAAAAAGAACTATAATTTGGTATACGGCCCCATACAATCAAATGTTAAAAACAAAACTTGGCAAGAAATTTTTAGATCTTATTGCAAAACACTTTCCCGCAACCGACCCCTTACACAAAATCTTCAATAAAAATACCTTGAAGTTATCTTACAGTTGTTGCGAAAATGTAGAGATGATAGTTAAGGCACATAATAACAAAATACTAAATGAAAACAATGTAAACCACAACAAAATAAACAATAAAAAAGTAGACGCCATGACAGAAATAAAACCAACACTAGCAGAAATAATAATAATAATAATAATAATAATAACAAACCAACCCGCGACAAGAATAACCATACCATAAATAAAAATACTAATAACGAACAAGATAAATGCAATTGTAGACACCGCACACTTTGCCCAGTCCAAAAAAAAAAAGTCTAACAAAAAGCGTAGTTTATCAAGCAACAATATTTTCGTTAGAAAACCCGAATAACAAGAAATATTACATAGGCATGCCTTCCTTAGATTTCAAAACCCGATACTATGACCACAAAAGCACATCCAAAAATAAAAAAACACCGTATAAAAACAACACTAGCGAATAAATACTGGGAACTCAAAGAAAGCGGACATTCGCCGGTAGTCGAATCGAAAATAATGAGACAAGCTACCACATACAGACATTTAGACGACCCATTTAAATTATGCCTCCATGAAAAATTTTCTATCCGGTACTTTAAAGAACCTCAAAATCTATTCAACTGTAGGAGGGAAATAGAAAACAACTGTGTTCACAAAATAAAACTTACTCTAGCATAGCGATACAAAATAGCTTTAAAACTAACAATAACAATAGGAAAAAAACAAATAAATAAATTAAATAAACATGAATATAAATAAACGATCACATACATATATGTATATGTATGTATATATATATATATGTATATATGTATATGTATGTGCATTGTTGTGTGCACATAGGTATATTTATATGTATAAAAAAAAGGAGAACGACCACCTAAACCCACTAACCTAGTTAAAAAACAGATCCTTTGTTTGATAAATGCATGCCCATTGGCTGGTAGGAAGGGGCGCGGTGAATACTAGAAAGCTGATTGGCCGACTAGAAATCCTCAACATATATAAAAACAAGAAGCAACGACAGAATTCGCGCATAAGCCTGACGAATCCTATAGTTGGATGAAACGCAGAATATTCAGTGTAGCTTAATCGCCATATATATTTTATAAATTACTATATATATATATATATATATATATATATATATATATATATATATATATATATATATATATATAGCGCAAAGTTTTGTTAAAAATTCAAAGACTCGCGTTTTTTTTTTATACGTTCGTTTCTTCCCTGGATTGTTTCCATTACATCTATTTCATTAATGAGTGGCAATTTTACGATTTATATTTCCGTAAAAATATCCTGCCCCAACCAACTTCTTCAGATGTTTATCCATTAGATTTTTACAACAAATGGTATATTTTTAACATGCTGGATATCGTATTCGAGTAAAAAGATTTCCACAGACATGCATCCTCACTTACTCCATCTTTTGGTGCTATGTAAAGGTAGTTTTCCGTTTTAACCCGTACTTCCGTATTTTTATTTTTTTATATATTAATTATTTATTTTAATTTTAATTTTTCCTGTTCTTCCAATTTGTTTTTTTCCAATTATCATATAATTTTATATAATTTTATTCCTATATTTATGCGTATTTATGTTGATATTGTTTTT
This sequence comes from Euprymna scolopes, assembly GCF_053919585.1. Taxonomy (NCBI): domain Eukaryota; kingdom Metazoa; phylum Mollusca; class Cephalopoda; order Sepiida; family Sepiolidae; genus Euprymna; species Euprymna scolopes. The sequence continues at coordinate 34,069,324 of NC_136504.1, read as the reverse complement.
TTTCTTGCTTAGTGTTTGAATTCGTATTTTATTACCCGATGCAGGGAAGGTCACTCTCGTGGTATCATTTTTTATCTAGGATTACCTCCCTGGCATTTTTTCTTTCCTAATCTGCTCTAGTGCGTGAAATTAAATATTTCTTTCCGTGCAAACACTCGCGGATTACATCTAGTCTTTTGTTTAATAATTTTTCTTTTGCTATTAATATATGGTAAGATATAATGTACATAGGTTGCATCATTTTATAATATACATATACATATATATGCATATATATATTAACGTTATATATGCACACATATATGCATTTACGTTATATATATATATATATATATATATATATATATATATAACGTAGTAGCGTGCGTGTGTGTGGGGGGTGTTTGTGTACAACTACTAATCATCAAAGAAATATAAAGGTCATATGTGTGTACACCTCTCCTGGTCAAGAAATACTAATGCCCATTGTAGTATACTTCTGTCAAAGGAGACATTATATTGTATACGGACTTTCAATGCATATCATTCTTTAACCCACTTATTCATTACTGAGTTACTATCATTTACATATCACATTAAATGCAATATATTTAAATAATTACCTTGATGACATTACTTATTCGACATAATAGCTATGTTTCAACTGTACAAATGATACATTTTTATTATTTAGTTTATTTAAATTTCAAGTTATGTTTGATTTACTTTATTTTATCTGAAATCTAAAACCGGTTTTTTTTTCAAACCAAAAACCAGAAAACCAACAGGGGAAATTACTGTGGTAGCTTAATTGAAAAAGTGTTTTAAACGGAGCACGTTATTAAATATTACTTGTTTTATTTTCATTTCGAAATATTATTCTAAGTTGAATTATTTTTGTTATTTTTATTCGGAGGATTTTTTAAACTTATTCTTACTTTTTAAGTAATCGTTTTTTTGTTAGAGAAAAAAATGAAAACTAATATCCTCATTTACTTGCATCCTAACGAGGGCAGCGTTAGTCAGAGAGACACATGTGAACAAAATCCATCATTCCCTGCTCTTTTTTTTTTTGCTTATAAAATTTAATCGCTGTTGCCAAAGATGTATTATAATAATTATATCACAGCAAGTGGGTTTAATTGCCTGCGGAACATATTTTCTTCATAAATTTATTTAATATCTTAAATTAAAAATGGTAAATTTTTACGACGTGACCCAGCGTCGTTTAACCGCTAGAAAAAAGGTAAATGTCAAGTTTCATTCAAACTCCCTAAAAAACTTGAAAATGACTTATAATGTTTTCCATAGTGCTAAAATATCACATGTAAATTTTGGGTAGATTAGAGTTTTCATGATATGAAAAATTAGTTTTTCAAATAGTGGGGGATCACTTTCCTATAAAAATTAATTGTAAAATGGGCACCCACTTTCTAACCGCCTAATAATTTCTTCATATCATAAAACAAATTTAACTGCGATATTCGTTTTCAGCGCCAGCGAAAACCGACGCTGTTTTTTTTTTTACTAAGAGCTTTGTTTATTTTTCATAATTTAGGACGTAAATAATGTTCTCAGTAAGATTACACGAGCGGTTTACAAAAATATTTTTTTCTTTTTCATTTTTTTAGGTGGGTATTCAATTATAGAATTTGTATAGATTTTACCAGGTGCTTTTGCAGTTTACTTAACCACCTCGTAATATAAACTGTATTTTGGGGAAATGTTAAACTGCAGAGGCACCCGTTCACAACTATACAAGTTGTATAATGAAAAAAGAACGAAAAACAAATGTATGCTTTTGTAAACTTACTAACAGCATAATTAGCGCCCTAAGTTATGACATAAAAATGAACAGATCTCTTAGTAAAACAAACACAAAAAACCCGCGCGAATTTTCGGGGCGTGCTGAAAACGAATATCACAGTTAAATTTGTTTTATGATATGAAAAATTACAAGGTGACAAGAAAGTGGGGGCTTATTTTTCGTTAAATTTATATAGGAAAGTGATCCCACTTTTTGAAAAAGTTATTCCTTCATATCATGAAAACTACTGATCTGTCCCAAATTTAAACGAAATATTCGTTTTCAGCACCACAGAAAATCGTTAAAAGTCGTAATTTTAAAGTTTTTTTGGGGAAGTTGGAAAGAAGGTTGACATTTACCAAAACATTAAGACCTGTTTTTTTGCCTAATACAGTCTTTATAAATAATATGGCAGAAGAAATTTTGAAAAAAAACATAAACATTTTAGCGTGGGGAATAAGTTTTCTATATACATTTAACTATAATGGGGACCCACTTTTTGGCCACAAAGCGTTAAACCAGACATGTCATCTCTAGCATTTTTTCAAGTTTGGCGATCGAGGGGTGTGTGTGAATAAAACATGACAAATACAAACATTTTTAGTTTTTTGTGGTGGGGGGGGGGCGGGAATAACATTTGAAACATAAAATAACAATAAATTTAATTAATTTTTGTGAAACCATTATGTACTTTTGCCTAACATTGTTATAAATAAAACGAACCCCAAATTAGGACACATTAAATTTTTGGAGGCGGGGGTGATAGCATTAGAAATATAAAATGACAACAAATGTCATTTAATTGTTTTGGGAATTAATTTTTGGTAGATCATTTTTTTCTTTTTTTGCGATAGCTCGGCCATTCACTGCTATTTTTATTGAAACAAAAGCTGTAATGATTTATTTTAATTATCTTTTATTGGGGGTGTATTTCCAGTGCTCAATATCTGGAGAATAGTTTCTTCTCTTTGTTGCCCTTCTGCGCAAACATCTGGCCGAGAGTGTAGTACATAGTTCTTTTTTTGGACGATTACATTTACATGTTTTCATCCGTTCTTTTATTTTTTGTTGTGGTGGTATCCACGTTGCCCATGATGAAAATGATTAGTATACACGTGTATTCAAACATAACTTCATGTCACCTCAGGCATCGCTGGGTACGCATGCTAGACTATATATATATATATATATATATATATATATATATATATATATATATATATATATATTAACGTTATATATATATTTATATATATATATATATATATATATATATATAAATATATATCCCCGAAACAGTGTTTCATGGTAGACAACTGATGATCCCTTGAAAAATAAATTACTGGTATTATAGTAAATTCGAGAGTGAGTTGGTGCAGTGACTGCAGGTGATTAAATGACTTAATGACTAGATGGTTTTCTCACGAATGGTAAAAAAATATTTTTTGTATAGTTTTAAAGGTTAAAAACTTCAAAGACTATATATATATATATATATATATATATACATACATATGCACATATTAACGTTATATATACATATATATTAACGTTATTTATATATACATACACACACATATATATATATTAACGGTATATATATACACACACATGTATATATATATATATATATATATATATATATATATATATATAAAATGGGTTAAGAAATTCTAACGAAAGAAAGATGTATATTTAAATAAGGGAGTAAACGATTTCAATGATTTAAAAACATTATTACAATGATCCAAACATACTTCTCAATGAAAAACCAAGACACGGAATAATAAAATAATGTTAAAAAATGCTCATTGTTGGTGACTACTCCCTTATTTAAATATATATATATATATATATGTGTGTGTGTGTGTGTGTGTGTGTGTGTGTGTGTGTGGAGAGTGTTTAATTTATAACATGAAAATAAGACGCAGAAATCAGAAGTAATCGAACCAAAATATTATATAAAACGGTGTCCGATAAGTATATGTAAATAATAGTTAAGCCATACGTGACGAGAAGACAATATTTTATTTTGTTTCAAATCAATAAGAAAAAACTAAGTTTACATACGAATATTAAACATTTTTACCGACGGTAGCAAATTTACCTATATACTTATGACGATAAAACAATTTATATGCCCCCAACAACACTTGCGCGATTTCATTTATTGTTTTGTAAAACATTAAAATCAGAGACGCGCTGGTATTCAAACTCTCTTAAATGATAACTGCCTACGGGGTTGGCTATTATTGAACGAAAAATCAATTTTATTTCTATATCTTTGGGAACATAAGTAAATGGTTTTGAATCGCAAACACAAGCTGTTTCTACTGTACGATTGAAGTAGATACTTCAACGTCCTCAAGGTGACGCTTATGAAAAAAGTTTTATACTATACGTGGTCACTTTACACACGAGTAATCAACATAAACAGTGATTCTATAATTTAAGATATACTTCAATAGAAAAATATTTCATCTTGGTTTATATTGACCATCTGATCAATTCAAGCGATTGTTTATTACTCGTCTAGAAAAGTGTTTAATAGTGTTGTATGAATGCTAGACGATCAGCTAACGATAAAATAACACAATTATCATATTCTGAAATGTTTGAAGTATTGTTTTTACATTATTTAAAGCTATACATATTCTTGGATTAGTTATTAGAAAAAAGAAACCATAATGCGCATGCTTTTGATTTTTAGCAGTTTATCCCCTTAATTTATGTCTTGAGAACCCATATGCTTTCATTATTATTGCTATTATAAATAATTTAATAGAATGTCTTTGATACAAAATGATGTAAGAAAATATATTTGAAAAAATATGGTTTAACTATATATATTGGATACTAAAATGTGTTAAGAAAATATATTTGAAACAAGATTATTTAAGAAATTATATTTGATACAAAATCATTGAAGCAATTATATTTGATACAAAATGAATTACGAAAATATATTTGATACAAAACCAGTTAACAAAATATATTTGAAACAACATTATTTAAGAAAATATATTTGATACGAAATCATTTACAAAAATATATTCAAGACACCTTAAAGGAATTATAAGTTTGTTGCAAACTTCAAGTCAAAAAACGACATTACTTTTGCCATGAGCTAGCAGGAATAACAGTAAGCATTAGCACAAAATACAATATTTTTACTTCTGGAAGATGAATAATTTCTGGCTGTTTACTCTTGAATTTTTACAAGAATGCTGATTCCAGAAGCACATGGCCCAAGTGTCTGTAGCTTAAGAATATATGGTGTTATTTCTATATAGTTATATAATACGTTGTCTATCATATGTATGTTTCCCTTGCTAATTATTTTCGTTACGGATATTTTCCTGTATACCCGACAAACTGTGATGAAACATATACACTTCACTGATTTAGTTTCTTTAGCCAACAGTTTTATCTTTGAATCTTACAAGTGTTACCAGTTGCATTTTAAATACAAACTTAAAAAACAAAAGGAATTTTCATGTTACTTTCATTGCTCAGCAAAATTGCTGTCTTTGAATACTATATTTCACATCAGAGACAATGCACTGTACACATACGTTATTCCTCGTCAGTTTTTCTGTTACTTTTTACCAGTCTGGAGATAAAATGATATCTTACGGAGTCAAGTGTTACTTGTCGATGAGTTCAAATCTCCCGGCGTAAGTAATTATAACTTTCTAAACTGATGAACTGGAAACCATAAAATGCCATTGTTTGTCGTTATAAAAACAATTCTAAATACTATTTTATTAAATTCTTACCGCTAAAAAAATAAGTAAAAATATTTCAGCCCTTTATATAAAGTTAAGTATAACCGTCCGCATTAGCGAAAAACTATTTTTTACATCCTGTGATTGACTGCTTACTATTTATACCTGCTCCTGTTATAGATACTAAATTTCCATCAATTCTTGTGTTACTTGACAGAGCTAACTGTAAGAAAAAATAGAGACAGCTAAGAGGGTGTTTACTGAAACCACCAAAAAACGCATCGAAGCACAAAAATTAGGAACCCGTGACTTATGGAAAATCTACAACACTGTAGTAAACAATGGGCACTCAACAATTCCCCGACTATCCAACAACCATGAGGTTTACTCAGAAACCGAGAAGACTAACATGCTTGCCAGTCGGTTCGCCTCCAACTCCACATTGGACCCTGCCAACCAAAGCCTCCCTGAATTTCCTATGCGGACAGACGCCACACTAAACGATCTGGAAATCACCCCTTCTCAGGTGCATGCCATCATAAAAAATCTTGACATTTCAAAAGCATATGAACCTGATTTCATTCCGGTCGCTATTAAATAAGTGCTCACCCGACGTAGCGCCGATTCTCTCCAAACTTTACAACAAATGCCTTAGTGAATATTGCTTTCTTGCCTGCTGGAAAACTGTTTCTGTACTACCAGTTTTTAAGAATTATGGTGAAAGAACTGACCCAGTAAATAACCGCCCCATTGGTCTCCTCCCACTTTTCGCCAAAATATTTGAGTCTATTATAAACCAAGCTCTAGTCCATCACCTTACAGATGCTAAACTTCTGACCGACCAACAATATGGATTTAGACAAGTCCGTTTCACGGCAGACATTCTTACTGTAATCTCTGAGCGAATATACCACTCACTTGACAAAGCCGGGGAGGGTACAACGGTAGCTCTCTATATATGTAAGTTTTTACAGGGTATGACATGAAGGTCTTCTCAGCAAAATCAGATCATACGGTATCACTGGAAGAATCTTTAACATAATTTAATCCTTCTTAGATAAGAGAAAAATCCAGGTTGTCATCGATTGTCGTACATCTAAACAATATGATATAAATGCGGGGGTGCCCTAGGGGTCCATCCTTGGACCTCTATTATCCCTAATATTCATAAATGACCTCCTGACAAATTGTCTGTGAGATCGGTATATATGCTGATGCCACCAGTCTCTATAACCTACACGACAGAAAAACAAATGAACGTGTATCTAGAGAAATGGCAAAAATACTAGAGGATGACCTCCGATCTTTAGTGGAATGTGTACAAAAATGGATGGTCACATTCAATTCTGCGAAGACTAAATTTGCTTCCTTCAATAACTACAAGAAATGTTCTCTACCACCAATTGCAATAGCCAATGCATCTTTATCTGAAAGTAAATCTTTTAAACTCCTCAGCCTAACGTTCACAGGAAACATGAGTTGGAAAAATTACATTGAGTGCATTGCCAGAAACGCTGCGAAACAGGTAAGTTCTCTCTAACGTGCTAGAAAGCTACTAACGCCCGAAAGTATCATGTACCTCTATAAGGCCACCATTCGCCCATGTATGGAATATTGTGTCATATTTGGGTTGGTGCATCTGCTGCTAGTCTTTCACTCCTTGGTAGGGCTCAAAAGAGAGTCGCTAAACTAATAGGTCCTGAACTGTCATCGAAGTTTCACCCTCTGTCCCATCGACAAAATGTAGCATCCCTCTGCCTGTTCTACAAGTATTTCAATTGCGAATACTCGTACGAATAGCAAGCACTTGTTCCCCCCTCGACGTAAATACCCCCGACAAACCCGACAAGCAGCAAAATCCCACCCCTTCACAGTGGAGATCCGTATATGTAAGAGAGTCTTCTACTCCAGTAGTTTCTTTTCCAGCACGGCTGGACTTTGAAATTCCCTTCGGAGTTCCTGCTTCCCCAACTGTACTGACATGCACAAGTTTAAGTGTAACGTGAACCGACATCTTCTGCCGAACACCCATAATAGTACCCTTATAGCTTATGTGCCTTATAGTATCCCCCTACATCAAAGTGTACATGTGCCTTGTTTGGGGTGAAATTGCATTAAAAAATAAATAATAAATAATTGCCTATTGACTGGAAGTACAATACTATTCTACGTAGTCAAGAGGGTGGCTTTTTAACTGGGCCTTATTCTCTCGACTGGCAGTTGTCATCTATTCGGATAATGCTCATTATAGAAGCATATGACACCACACTGCGTGTCAAATTATTAACGAGATGACATTTTTTTCCAGTTTCAGAAACTTACCGGTAGTTTCGTATCAGAAGCTTCGGTAACGTTAGCAATGTTGAGCTGCGCATACTGTGAAATTTCGTACTCTTCCGCGCAATGTAAACAACTTGCCATCGTAATTGCTGAATCCACGGCCAATTGTCAAATTATTAACAAGGCAGGTTGTTTCGTCAGTAAAATGGGTCGTAAAAGTGGTTTGAGTAGTTCAGAAAAGAGTACGATTATAGAACAGCTGCGAAAAGGTAAGACTCCCGTAGAAATATCGAAAATGATAGGAAGGTACAATCGAACTGGTAAGAACTTTGTAAATGACCCTACAAAGCTATGTAAGAGTGCTGATAAAGATAAATGAAGATTTGTTTTACGCCGTTTTTACCCTTAATTAAACGTGGAGTTGCTAAGAACCATGAACAGACAAGTCGAGGAGTCGTTGACCAAGCCGGATTGAAGAATGTCTCAAAAAGTACCAGATGTCGCCTTCTGAAAAAAAGTAACAAAGTTTGTTAAACCTATGGGGAAGCCTCCATTAAAGCAATATCAAATACAAAACCGATTGAAATGGGTAGAGGACAACATGAAAACAGAATTTTCAAAAGTGTTATTCACGCATGAAGTGCGTGTCACTCTTGAGGGCCCAGATTGCTGGAGCAAGTGATTGATCCTAGATGGACGACATTGTCCTCACCGTTTAACGCACCAACAAGGTGATGGCAAGATAAAGATTTGTGTTGGGATTGTTGGAAGTACTTTAGTTGGCCCATGGAAAGTCCCAGAAGGCGTAAAAATGACGTAAAATGCTTACATAGCTTGTTTGAAGGAGCATATTGAACCATGGCTGAAGAAGTAAAGGTTGATGTTCAGCAGAATCGTTCCCTTTACTCAGGATAATGCTCCATCGCATGCAGCAAACAAAAGTAAAGAGTATTTGCAACAATTGCGGTTCTCTGGACTACGGAAGGTTGAGTGACCTGCGAATTCAGCAGATTTGAACCCAATTGAGAACCTTTTGAGTATCATGAAGCGATTCTTCTATGCAACTTGACGCCAATTATAGAGCAAAAATGAGTTGTAGGATGGTCTCTAAGAGGTATCGCGAGGAATAAGTGTTGACGAAATCACAAATTTGACTAATTCTGTGGACCAACGTCTTTTAACAGATATTCATAAAAAAGGATGGCATAACCCCTACTAATCATCTCAACGTAGAAGTCGCTACGTAGTTATTGTGTTTTAAGCATTTTTCCTAGTTCATTTAATGTTTGCAAATTATTTCAATAAACAAGTTATTGCTATATTGTGTTTTTCTCAACCTCGTTAATAACTTGACAAACTGAAATCAACAGATATTCCTATATTCTGCCATAGGTTCGCTGATACTGCTTTAAATACATTTTATTTTCTGACTGAAGTAGCTGAATAGTATTTTAAGCACTTTCTCAAAGTTTAATAGAGTTTTAATCACTTGTTTCATAAATATATAAACAATGTAAAGTTGTTAATAATTTGATACGCAGTGTAGTGTCTGTAAGTTTTATAATATTTGTTACCATTTCTAATTATATACGTTTCCGAGATTTTCTTGTAACTCAGTAAGCTGAGATAATACTTTACACGTGTGCATGTCAGTGACATGAGCGAATGTGTGTATTTTAGTTTCAAGAACCCCGACAAATGACATTTGTCAGCCAAAGAAAGGGGGTCGATAACTTTTCCTTTTTCTAAAAGTGCGTGCAAAATAAAATTATAGTTTGCTACATTTTTATACAATCTTTCTGTATCAAAAATATTTCTTAAACTTTTATGTTTCATGTGTTTTTAAAATTATATTTTGCTACATTTTTATACAAACTCACCGTAAAAAATAATTTTATAAACAATCTATACATGTCTCATATTTTCATCGTTTACTATTTTATTTTCAGCTATTACTCGCTCATTGTAAAGAAATTATATTAATTCATTAAAATTATTTTGTGATATATTTTTATACAATAAATATTTCGATTTTCATATTTTTGTGGTATTTATTTTGTTATTATATATTTCCGCGTTATCGCAAACACTTCTTTTTATTGTAGGTTTTTGCAATACCTGCTTGAGGCCAGTTCTCTTTCGAAGTACAGAGGTCGATAACTCGTCTCTGTTTCTAATATGCCAATGATATGGAGAAGTGCCTAAAACTTAAAATCTACGTTGAATGGTTTTTCAAAGACGACACATTTATTATAGAGTTTGAAAAGTGGTATCAGTCGTAGTTTAAACCAAAAAAAATGCAGACTAAAGAAACTATTTATTTATCTTTTATTTACTACGTTGCTGTCATTTAACATATTGTCATTGAATATTCGCCGACTGTTTACTGTCTATAACAACTAAATTGACACTGTAGAAGTACATATTTCCCCCATTTTTCGTTTTACTTACAACCAACCTGGTGTATGATGATATCTTACGGATAGAATGATATCTTAGTGAATGAGTTCGAATCTTCCGATCTAAGTAATTATAAATTCCATATACTGATTAACTGAGAACCATAAAATGCTCTTTTTTGTTGGTATAAAACTAATTGTTGATATTAGTTTATAAAGATATCTCGATATAAAAATAAATGCTGAGAATATATATTTGAGCCCTCTTAAAGGAATTAAGAATAACGGTCAATATTCAAACTTCCTGTAGTTAAATACTATCTAACTGTTTACCCTTTATGTTTTCTAACTTTATGGATATATCATTTTCTTTAAATCTCTGTGTTGATTTCTGGTAGTCTGGAAATAGAATGCTGCCCTTTATAGCAGTTGTGTCTGTAGGCTTAAAATACTTCTAAATATTATTTTTTCAAGATTTCTTTAAAAAATAATCTTAAGAGTATATAAATATGAAAATAAAGACTTAAATTAGCGGAAACTGCTAGATTCTGAAATACCCTGTCAATATATTTTCTAACCTTTTTTATTATGATGACCCTGTATAAAAAATGTGGCATTAAAGCAGTAAAAAAATAAAAAAAAGAATAGTTGAAACTTGTCGTCATAGAGCATTAAACCTACTTTAGACGTGTGTTGTAAATTTCCCAGCATCTTGTACAAATAAATATCGTAATTGAGAATTATATAATCGAATACATGTCACAAATATAAAGTAAACCCTCGTATTACGACCACACATTGATGTTATACTTGCATACAAACATTTTTATATATATATATATATATATATATATATATATATATATATACACACACATACATATGTATATGTATATATATATATATATATATATTTGTGTGTGTGTGTGGGTGTGTGTGTGTACGGAATAATCATGTTGACGCACCTATTCCCGTCAGATCACCAAAGTTAAGCAAGGTTGAGACTGGGTAGTATCGGATGGATAACAATTTGGGAATTCTATGCGCTGTATGTGATTTCCGCTCATCTCGGCATCGTTCCCAGTCGTCCTTAACCTCCACTTGCCAATGTTATTCAAAAATGTCGTCTAAGAAGTGTGGCTGGGGATTGCACAACCCTTGCCACAAGACTTTCACGCGCAGGCAACCTTACAGGGGATATCCATAGTCTGTCAAGACTGAACGAAGCCTTTATATATATATATATATATATATATATATATATATATATATATATATTTATATATATTTATATATATATATAATAATTTAGCTCTTATGCCCAGGTCATCATATAATAATTAGATACCTCTGACAGACGTTAAAAAGCATTTAAAAATAAATGTGTAAATTAAACAACATTTTTTGCGGTTAACTGTAGCAGAATGGATTAGGTATTTGCTAATGAAGCCGGGAATGAGTTCTGTCGCCGGGTTCGAATGTATCGGCTGGTGTTAATCGTGATGCCCTGCACTAGTAATTACTGAAATGATGAAACACTAGTATCTGTAGGTATTCAATAATCATTATAGTAAACAATTATATATATATATATATATATATATATATATATATATATATATATATATATATATATATATATATATATATATATACTAAACGTATAAGGTTTAGAATATTACCACCTTGTAATGTTGGTATTATTTGATCGAATAGTGATACATATTATAGTGTGATAAAGTCAGACCAACAACATATACAATAACAACAGTGATAATAATAATAATAATAATAATAATAATAATAATGATGATAATAATAAAAATAATAATAATAACCGTATTATTTATAAATCAACAACAATAATAACAATACTTATAACAGTAACATCAATTACAACAATGAATACGATAATAATAATAATAATAATAATAATAATAATAATAATAATAATAATAATAATAATAATATAACAACAATAATATAATTATAATACGAATTGTAATGGAAGCATTAATCATGTTAAAAACAATGTGAATATTGGCCATTAAATATGCTCTAAAATTGACTTATATATTTTCAGTTATTTATGCATTAATTACACATCGTTTGGCAAAAAGCATATGAGACTATATAAAAAAATATATAAAAATTTTAATAAACGGAGCAAATGCTGAAACAACACAACGAATATGAAATATATTATTTAAAATTATTCCTCCTCTCTCTCTCTCGCTCTCTCTCTCTCTCTCTCTCTATATATATATATATATATATGTGTGTGTGTGTACACACATA
>NC_136504.1:33971833-34054333 GCF_053919585.1 Euprymna scolopes | reverse complement strand
TCTTTGTGTGTGTCAGTTTCATTCCTTATAACCTCTCAAACTGTTGAGCCTATCTTTTGCGACATTCAAATTTATGTGTCTGACAGCTTTCTAAGGTATATACTGTAAAGAAATTTGTCCGATAAATATCGAAAATCGAACAAAAACTGATTTTAAAAATAGGATTTCTTTACTATAGACAAAAAAAATATTACAGGAATTAATTAAGTTGGTACGGGCAACGAAGATGAAATCTCAACGGATAATTTCTTTAAATAAAGCAGCGTTGTTGACGTCTGGAAACGTAGATGAGTTTTGAAGTTATTCCGTGTTCAAACAAGATTGCACGTTAGAATTCTATTCTAATTTCTTATTAATTTACGAATGAAGCAAAGCTACCATTAAAAACTGCCGCAAATCATTATTTTCGTTTATAAAAAGTGATTAGTTCAGTGCCTCCTTGTCAAGCCTAAATACCAACAGATGTTATATTGTAAACTAACACAAAGGAATTAGATGGACGCCATTTTAATACTATTTTGGATTAATTACTTTTTGTTTTACGAATTGATTTAATTATTCCTCGTAATAGGCAATATTCACTAGCTGATTGATCCTACAGTAATATATATCCAATGAACATAAATTAAAATCTGTTTTAGCCGGGCGAACAGCAAACATATATATATATATATATATATATATATATATATATATATATATATATATATATATATATGCACGATGCAGACACCTCATGCGGTTGTAGTAGGACGTAACTCAGTAAGTCTCAATGGTGCTGATACTGGCACATCATAATCATTAAACATATCTTACATTGGAAGCACTACCAGATTGCTTCACCACCGCATTAAAGAGCATTTAAACACTACTGCTTCGTCGTTCTATAAACATATTCGCACTTGCATTAATTCAGAACCGGATTTTCACATCAACATTCTTGCTTCTTCAAGAAACGTAGGTCAACTTCGTATTCTCGAATCTTTAATTATTTAAAAAAATACTCCCACACTAAACAATAGACTGGAATTGAGCTCCGCTTTTATAATATAAGTTTAAAACATAAGAAAAACGATAATTAAAATAATAATAAAAAACAATTATTGTTTTAAAATAATTAAAAGATTAATAAAATCTCACATAGTTGCCTCCCTTCAACCCTTGCTTGAATAGTCATCTCCCTTGATTCACAAACGCAACAAGTATTTAAACACCAACTGATTTATTTTAACGTTCTCCTAACGTCATTTTTTGTTCTATATTTGCGGTATCACGTGGCAAACTCTGTAGCTGCTTTTCCATTTTTGAACACTCTTCCGCTGTCTTCTCTTGAAAACGGACTAATAGGTCTGAAATATATTGAGATTTATAACACCATTGAATACAACAGGAAAAAAATTACTGTTGTTTGGAGTTAAAATTTGTGTGAAAAAGAAAAAACAAACAACAAAAAATAAAGAAATTTATTTCTTTTGTGTTCATTTAATTTTACTCTATATAAAAAAAATATAAAAAAATAATCTCGCATTGTACTTGGCTTTTTATTTTACCTTATAATATATATATATATATATATATATATATACATATATATATATATATATATATATATATATATATATATATATATATATATACTCGAGTATGTAAATACAGATTTGCCCAAAATGGTGCAGGATCCAATTCCATAGGGATACCTATCGTTTGGAGTAATATTTTATTTCCTATTTGAAAATAGCATTCTTTAATAAGATAACTTATAAGTATTTTAAAAATACCTTTAGAAATACTAGTTTTGCTATTTTTATTTTAACACCAGAACCCTTTAGAGTTTGAAAAGTCTATATAGTTACCGTGTCCACCTTCAAAAGCTGAATCTACAATATCATTTAATTCTTTTATAAGTTATTCGTGCGGAATTTTAGTATATAGTGTACAAACATCATAAGTAGCTATAGATTTTGCTTTTATTATATATATATATATATATATATATATATATATATATATATATATATATATATAAAATTAATTTTCCCACTAAACTCCTCTGTCAGTTTTTGGTCAACTGACACGAAACTTAATATATATGATATATGCGAAAATTTATTTTTTATGACTTAGTCGGGAAAATTTTTTAACAAATATCTGAAAATAAAAAAAAAGAAGAAATTTGCCAGGTAAAGTTCGAACGACGACATTACGAATATGCATGCGTAACGTGATCGCTATTGGTATATGTTTGAATTTTTATCCTTGCAGCAAACATGTCTTCATATGTCAGGCATTAATGTCAAAAGAAAAAAAAACGAAAGCCTTGGTTTAGGATTCGATTCTCGGTGTATCATAAAGGAAAACTTCTTTAAATTATCACTTTATATTAGTTCCAATGAAATATAATAATAAACAGAAAATATGCATAAATAACAGTATTTAAGCGGATTTTACGACCTGACTATGCCGGAAGGCCAGCTAATATATATGTATATATATATATATATATATATATATATATATATATATATATATATATATATATATCATCCTTTTTGCAATTTTATGAGTTCCAAATCTCAGCGTCTATTGATCAGAATTTTACAAATGGAGGTTCGTTGGAAATACAATTACTTGAATTGTGTAATTGGTTACGTGACATTCGCCTTAGGGGTGATTCATTATCTATATTCTATTTTTGGCACTGTTTACAACTATAACATATTTCAATTATAGTTATTTTTGCTTTATTTTGCATATGAATTACAAAATATCTGATATTTTCCAAAAACAACTAACGTTTATAGAGGGGAGACTAAAACTTGCTGCTGTTTTCGGTTGTTTTGCATAATTTTACCCGAATTCTCGTGAATTCCCGTCAAGAATGGATCGGACGAGACCGGCAAGTATCGGTGTCAGCCGAGCGTCATAACAGACGCAGACTAACGAAAATAAAAACCGGAAAAAATACAAATGCAAATGATAAGAAATAACAAAAAAAAACTTCCTTGAAAAATTAAGATATGTTTATTTCATTGTAGCATTTAATTTTCTTTGTGTTTTCGCAAAATATTTATTAACAGGAAGATATTTTTGCAAGAAAAGATTTGTAACCGTATAATTGTTAGGTGTAAGTCCAAGTTTTTGTTTGTTTTGTTTTCTTTTTTGTAACCGTATTTTTTCTTGTTGTTTTTTTTTATTTTTAAGACTTGTTATTCAGTCAAGTTCTTTTGGTGGCACTCCCCATTTCTACATCTCCAGGAGAAACTATCCTTTACACACGATCTCTTTTTAAGTAAACATTTGTGTTTACAACTGCTGTTGCGCCTCATTTTGGGGGACATCAATTTCTTCTCCTGACAATATGAGATTATCTGCATCAATGTTTTGATTTCTTTTTCTAACATGTATAGATTTATTGTCTTGCCTGTCATTTTTCAGTTTGTTGAGTTTGAAAAGATATTTGTTTGTCAGCTTTTCTTTTTTGTTGTTGTTGGTTTACTCGCTTTCTTCCAATTCGAATGTCGGCTGCTTCCATTTAGATGACGCTTTTTCATTGACCAATCAAACTCTAAAAAATTCAATTAAAACATTAATAAATAAATTATAAATCAG
The DNA here is from genome assembly GCF_053919585.1 of Euprymna scolopes. Lineage (NCBI taxonomy): Eukaryota > Metazoa > Mollusca > Cephalopoda > Sepiida > Sepiolidae > Euprymna > Euprymna scolopes. Next base: position 34,050,724 of record NC_136504.1, on the reverse strand, counting down.
TAACTAATCCAAAAAATAAAAATGTCACCCCCGACCCCTTAATATCATCTTAAAAATTACTAAGCACATAACAGAAAAAAATTAAATAAATAAAATAAAAAGTCGAGTTAGCGTTTCAACATTTGAACAACGCTAGGCTGATACCGATGATTTCCGGTCTCGCTCGATCCGTGTTTGACGGGAATTCACGAGAATTCGGGCCAGATGATGCAAGGGTACCGTATTTTCAAATGGTTTTAAATAAAAACAACGGAGATATTTTTCAAAATATTTCTCAGATGTTATATATCCCACATATGGTTTTTTATACATAAAGTATTTTAACAGTGTATAAATATTATTTGATACTGGAGATATTCATAATCGTACCCTTATTCTAAAAGAACTTTATGAAGAATTTGAGTTGAATAATTGTAAACACCAATAAGATTAGATTTCTCCCCATGAGTTATGTGTAGGATCTATACGTTTGAACAATTTACTAACGCCAAACATTGATTATTCTTTATTGTGATTAAAACATACGTAGATGATGGGACACAAACGATGATGTTTAGAAATTCTCGTTTTAAAATTGCACTCTTTCGTCTGGTTTCAGAGGATAAATCAGAGCCAAATTATATTTATTGAATCGTACCGTTGCCTTTTTTAAATGACTGTAATAAAGTTAACCAAGCGTAGTTGTACACATGTTTTATATGGAAATTACCTATTATAAATGTTATGTTGTTTTTTATTGGCCATGTGTGTGTCGATAATTCAATAAAGGAACCTATTTACCTTCCTTGGAAATATAAAATACTCTCTGATAAAATAAAACTCTTTTTTTTATCTGTCTAATAATGTCAGTTAGTTCAATCGACAATTTGCTATCAAAGCCAAACAGTTTTGTTTACTGTGTCGTATGATTTAATTACAAAGCTAACAAGACAATGTAATTCAGTTACGATGAATGATTTAGATAACATGCGGTCAAATATCTAATCCGGCGTGGATGTGCGTACGATGAAAGCGAAATGGATGCCATTTATATCGGACAAGATATCCAGTAAATAGCTCACATTTTGTTAGATATCTAATATGATTAAAAGAAAAATACTTGAGTATAGAAGCTGTGTTTGTCTTATTTAAAACATGCATGTATTTTCTATATTTTCACTCGATCATATGAATTGGAATGGTCAAGCAAAAGTCTGATCACAGACATGAAGCAAAGAACAGGCAACAATAAACATTGAGACGGAATATTGACGAACGATGCAAGTGATTTTATTAACCTAGCTCAATCAACAGAAATGATTAAATGGTACGGATTCTTATATAGAATTATTTTTAACATAATAAGAAAGATGTAATGGTACCCTAATAACATTTTCGAATTTCGACATTCCTATCGCGTTGCTGTTAACCTGACGAAGGTCAGAGGAATAATTGGCCGAAACGTCGTAGAAAACAAGAACTAGAAGATGAGGACAATAGTCCAAATAATTAAATAAAAAAGCAAATTTACTCATCTTCAAAATAATTCAAAAAATTAATTCAATATAACAATTGCCCCTGTCGGTGGGGCATTAGAATACGCCGACTGCTCCCCTGCAGAGGGTAAAAGTCTTTATCCGATGGTGAGGCTCCAGCTTGCGGGCTTTGGGGAGTGCAGAGCCACCCTGTAATTGCCATTGCTCCCAGGTCCACTCTGACTCGGAGTGGTAGTACCTGTTAGGGTCCCAACTAAAGGTTAAATAGAAACTGATTTGCAAAAAACAAATATATTCTATTAAAAAATTTTCAAAATCACCGGATTCGGAATTAAATAACCTGAAAAGGGCTGATATGCCGTAAAATAAAAACACCCAACCAATCAATATAACAATTGGTATGAACCTGACAATTGGAAGATTGTGGATTCATAAGATCAAAAAATCCAATCTTGACTGCCCTTTGGGGTCCGTGGCGTAGTGGATAGAGATGCAGAAATATCCAAGATTCCAAGTTAATATTGACTGAAGGTAGCGGTTTCAATCCCACCCAAAGTCGGTCACAGGATTAATTGACCAACCGTGGTGAGATAACAACAACTACTAAAAAGCAGTAATTGCTGTGGATGTAGTTCGACGATTCCTACCCGGTTGCGGTTAACCGGACGAAGGCCAGAGGAATAATTGGTCGAAATTTCGTAGAAAACAACAACTAGCAGATGAGGATAATAGTCCAAATAATTAAATAACATCCAAATTTACTCATCTCCAAAATAATTCCAAAAATTAATCCAATATAACATTTTTTTTTATTGAAACATATTACAAAAGGTTATCACATCATTTCTCATAAACTCTTCATTTCGCCATGGTTTCAAACTAATAAATTATTATACATCATTTGATAAATGTTTGAATATACAACATTTTGCCCATCTGGGATTAAAGTCTATTGGAACAATTTCACTTTGCCGTCACATGTGACTATCATATTAGAAGTTAATATATTACTGCATTACCATGAAAGTTACTGATATATATATATATATATATATATATATATATATATATATATATATATATATATATATATATGTATATATACATATAAAAACTTAATATAAAATACGAAATTAACAATGATACACTGTAAAAAAAGGCAACTTTTTATGTATCAATGTAAAAGTCATAAATGTGATTAAGTAACGATATAAGCCGTATTGCAAATCATTGCATATCATTTTAGAGACGAAAAACTGATACTTTTACTTTATTAAAGAGATTCCCGATCTTTGAAATAAAAAATATTCATAAAATAAAAACAACACATGTACAATAATAATATTAACAAAACAAGAGTAATAATAACAAAAAAACAATAATAGTAATACAAAAAACAAAAAAAATAAATAACTAAGATAACAATAATAATATTAATCATAAAAAACAATGATACTATTATTAATAATCATCGAATACAAGAAAACACATGAAAGTATTGCTGAAGCATGAGACTGTACACACTAGCAGGCAAGATTATCGATTTGATTGAAAATGCACTGAGAATATTGAAAATTTTAATGGCAGCTGATAGGCAGTTCATATTTGAGATGAAAATCGAAAGATATACCTTTCAATATTCTTCTTCTTCGCCACTACTTTTCATCATAATGAAGATCATCTTAATATCATAAAAAGTAAATGACAAGCTGCATACGAATTCAGTTATGCATATGAAAGAATGGACAACTTAATGTATATGAACGACCTAAAACTGGTAACAAAAACAAAAAAAAGCGAGTGGAGGTACTCATAAAAGATAACCAGAATCTTCAGCTACGATATCCGAAAAGAAATTCAACATAAAAAGGTGCGTATATTTGATAATGAGGAGGGGGAAAACTGGAGGCAAAGCAAAGATAGAGGCTTAGCAAATGAGTCAAAAAGTTGGATTCGTGGCTAAGTTCGAATTTTATGACTGGCGGACATTGTAACTCCTATATATATATATATATATATATATATATATATATATATATATATATTATATATATATATATATATCCCCCTTCCAAATGATAAACTTCCTAATATCATCGAAACTATTGATTTAATTTATATACCAAATCGGCAGATCTTTCAAGATAGTATTGTTCACATATATAGTCCGCATTATGCAAACAAGGAAGCACGGGAGGCGTCAATTGTGTTCCCCCCTTCCAAATGATAAACTTCCAAATATCATCGAAAATATTGATTTAATTTAGCGCGATTCCTAGGGATAATACAGAATTGCATTAATAAGCGAAAATCTAATCTAGTACTTAATGAAGTAGAAAGGCTGAAAGGGAAATAGAAGGCAAATGAAGAAGTTTAATATTGCAAGATTGTTTATTTAGAGAATTAGCGAGAAACATAGTTTCCGTACATTATTTTTCAGTACTATATAGAATAGTTATTTGCTTTGTTCTACTTAGCATAGAATGGTTACATCGATATCTTACAACAAGTATTACGTTGGTAAAAACTGTTTTGATAACTACTGTGATCCATAAAGTCATAATTAATTATAATTACACCTATATGCATTAGTTACAAGAAATACGTTAATAATGATGTATGTGTAAGTTATAATGCCTTTTCGAGCACGTAGATTAATTATAGGTCGTACGCACACATCATATCTACGTGTGACGCATAGGACCGAGCGTTGCGAAATATGAGAATAAAGTCTCTAGTTAGAAAATTAAAACGGAGTTCATACATTAACTGGTAATTACACACCGTTTCTAGATTAGATTTTATAATTGTCTAAAACTGACAAAATTACACGCTGCAAAGGTTAATCTGTCGATATTTTCTGATTCAAACATAGGTGAATTATAATGTAATGTTCACGTTATAACAAACCATGCATTGCAATGCACAAATATTAAGACAATTCCTCAGCGAACGTATTCTGTGTTATACCATAACATGGTATCTCATGTTAAAAATTCAGAAAAAATACGACGCACTTACACTAGAGATTATTTACAAACCCATCGCGAAAATTGCTCAGATCCTTCAGACATCTCTCTCCCTCTTTCTCTCTCTATATCTCTCTTTCTCTCTCTCTCTCTCTCTCTATATATATATATATATATATATATATATATAGTGTTGGAAGTTTTAACCTGTAAAACTATACAAAATTATGTATTTTATCATTCGTTAGAAAACTATTTAGTCAGTAAGCCATTCAATAATCTGCAATCACTGCATCAAATTGCTCTCTCGAATTCACTACAGTACCAGTAATAATTTACTTTTTAAGGGATCCTCAGTTGTTTACCATGAAACACATACACACACATACACACACACACACATATATATATATATATATATATATATATATATATATTTTAATGTTATGACCCTTTAGGCTGTGATCATAGCGTAGTATCTATTTACTGTGACAAGCTGGATCAAGGCTCAAAACATTATTATTTTTGTTATTGTATTCTTGGTAATTGATTTGAGCGACGGATGGTCGCTGGATCAGTTATTATGATTAGAAGAATAAATAATTAAATTGCGGAAGAAATGATTGACGTGTGAATCGCAAAATGAATGTGAAATCAGAAAATATATGTAAACATTATTTTGGGGTTTTGAATAAACAAATAACTAGGTGGATTAGATTGGTGTGAGACACGTAATTAGGTGGCGTAAGAGAATACGTGATGTAGAGTTTTGGAGAGATTCAGAGAGTTGGGGATTGCCCACCAGAGCAGACAGACGTCTAGACAAGGGTGGACAGACAGCTAGGAGCGGGCTGTAAGTATAGAAAATGTAGAAACTACAGACCCTGTGAAAACAATTTGAGACAGCTGTAACAAATTTATATTATAAAAATATAAAGAGTTGTTTTAATGATTTCACAAATAAGAACAGATGTCTCAGAAAATGGTGCTGATCACTTCATGGTTCGTCACAGAGCAGCGGGAAGATACAGAAGACCTCTTACAGAAAAAGGTATGAAGCACATATTATTATTCTTATATATGAACTGTAAAAATATCCCATGTGATATGTCTGATACAACATGACTCAGTTTACACGTCAATATCATGTCCTCCTGGGTAGACAACATGCATACGGTTTATACGTTCATTATATGTCTGTTAACAGAACAATTCCTTACATCCACTAGATAACACATGAAACGTTTTAATATAGCATCTGTTCCAATATAAACCAATATACAATATATTGATAAATGGATCAATGACACTAAAAGAAACATTTGTACCTTGTTGTGACTAATGCTATTTAACCAATTATCTTATTATTTTACTTCAGGAAAACTAGTTTTTATGTAAAGTTTTTATACTATGTAATTAATATTAACATAGTAAGACTGACTAATTAAAAATTCAGTCCGCTTACATCGTGGTTAATGGTTTTAACTACCGTATATGTAAATAGTCTTAGAAAAGGTGTTTAGAGCGAATTCCCATTTACTGGAATTGTTTGCAGGAATACTTAAATGAATAATATGTTAAACTTTTAAAATATGTTGTATCTTATTCTGCGTATGAGGAAAACCTATTTGCGTAAAGCGATAATATTATTTATCGTGTTTTACGAGACTAAAATAGGTGTCAATGTAGTATGTGTACTGCATAACGATTTTTACGATATGCCCACAGTTTTCGTTTAAGGCCCTATATATTCTATGGGAAAGCCGCAAAAGACAACTACAATGTCATCTCTGGCAAATACAGTGAAATAAATAATTATTTTCACTTAAGTAAAAACAACACAGTTTACTGTACCTCGTAAGGTAGTTTGCTTTTCCCGCTATACTGCAAAATCAAAATTATAAATATTTTTTTCATCTAATGAAACTTTTTAAATAATAATGAATCAAAAGATTCGGTTGGGTTAAATTTATAGGCCGAGTCATAAAACAGCATAAATATGATATATTAGAAGATCGCTCGGCGTAGTCTGATTGTAAAATATCAATCAATATAATAGTTTAATTAATGCGGATATTTTGTTTATTATAAACGGAAATATTGTAGGTATTAAATGTAACATTTAACTCTAAAATCTAAAGTAAAAATCAGAAAGAAACTTAGACCTGCACATACGGGTATTATGCTTATTTTCTAAACAGTTCACTTCTTGTAAATAAAAAAAAAGACTACTCGAGCTGTGGTCGAAAATAAACCATAAAGAAAGACAAGTACGATAACCATTAAGTCAGCTTGGTACAATATTTAAACAGTGTTTTCAAACCTACTTATTCCTAACGTAGACAATCTGTCACTCGAACGAGTCACACATGCACATTCGTGAAACAGTTGACAAGCAGATAAAAGTCCGATGACCCCACATACCAACTTTTAATTTTTATACGTTAGCAGAATTTATGGGGGGATGAAACCGGAGTAAAAAGTTTTGCACATGTCAGAATAGTCTATGTATCTAAGGTTATAATCAGGATTCGGTTCTGGGGTTCGGGAAGGAGTGAGTCACTCTCTCGACAACAGCACGTTTCTGCCCTCTTCTTTTCCAATCGACCACACCTGCCCTCTCGCCACTAATGTCACAGCGCACAATCCGTACGTCAGCAATACAAAATTCTTTTCAAGAGAAGATGTTCTCGACTCTTTTCTCGTTGCACCCCCCAGGAATTTTTCCCTGCTTTTATATCCTCCTATCTAGACAAAAAGAAGAGACAGGGGGGAAAATAGCTTCTCCCATCATGCTCTGCCTTCCCAAGATGCCCTTCGCGTATACAAATTCGCTGAGCATCTTTTCCTTCTTCTTTCACAAAGAGCGATCCAGATACGGCCGGTACGTTTCTCCTTTTTTTCTTTTTTTCTAACAATATACCTCAAAATATATTAAATGTCATGTCTCTATATCAAGAATTCGTTGGGTTTATAGACTGAGAGTTGTCCTCATACACACATTTTCATTTATGCATGTTAGCATTTTTTTTTTTTTTAAATTTATTTCGGGATTTATGGGCATACCATTTATAATTGATACGTTTGCATTAAACTACAAATGTTACTTTGTTTCCTTAATATTTAAATTATTTACGTTTCTATTTTGCACTTGCACATAAACATTCTTCAGTTTCTATCTCAAGGAAGAGTATACTTTAGATTTAATAATAAGCGAAAGGACGATTGGGAAACATATATGTTCATTGACAACACACATAGCTGTACATAAATTCATTTATCTACACATATATACTTATATGTCTCTTTGTAGCCATCACCCAGCATAAGCCTGTAAATATATTGCAAGATTTAGGCTCATACATCTACTGCTAGCATCTACATCGCAGAAGAGAACCAATGACATCGTGTTATATACTGGGTGGTATGGCGGTGACGTCTATTTTATTAGCACCAAGCATGTATTTTAACTATACGAGATTTTTGTAATATCTCGATAGATATAGAGATAGTTCGTTTGACATTTATCTTTGTTGTAAGTCATCTAGTGAATGGAATGACAGCTGTTCATTCATCAATGAATAGCGAGACGCTTTGTTATAAAACACCTTTGTTTATTTAATAAACATTCATATTCAACATAATCGGCGGTAGAGGTTGTGGTGGAGATAGTGTAGGTGGAGAGGGTGTGGTTGCAACCGTGACAGGCAGTTGAGCGTCATCTGTCCTCCCTTTTCTGCTGTCACACTCTGACTGACCCTGACTCTAGTTTATCATTTATCTTTATGAATTTTCAACCTCCTAATCCGTTAACCAATTTACGTCATCGACCCACATTCTGACCCTGTCGATGTTTGCTTTTGGGCTTACTTGCGGCCGAATTACGTCATCTTATTCCCGGGTTTAATTTTTGTCAGTCAGGGTTTAAGTTCATCCGAACTTTGCTCCATTCAACGGTATGACCCATAAACCGACTAGCGTCATAGGACCAGGTCATCCAATTCCAGGTTCCATTTTTGATGACCCGGATTTCCAGTTCATTCGCACCTCTCCTCTCTCTATTACAATCGTATCTCACGCTATCTACCACAACCCAATGCGTCATATCTTGGGTTGAGCATATTGGTAAGTGAAACAACAAATGCTGCAAGCATAAAAAGAAATGCTTTTGGTTAAAAATAGTAGAGATTATGCATTTGGTCAAAATTAAAAATTGTGATTTCGCACACCTATCTCAGGAAAAGCTAAATTGCTTAACAGTGAGAATCGGTAACAGTGGACTCAGCGGTCGAGTTTCAGTCATGGTCTGAAGTAGATGCTAGTCTAGCCGCAATAATTAGCTGTGATATAAGCGAAACAGTACTGTATGTTGACCACTATATATATATATATATATATATATATATATATACACAACTACTTAATTTACTCACATAAAATAAATATACGAAAGTATAAATTTATGCGTAAACTTTAAGTATTTACTTAAAAAGTTCTCAATAAGTAAGTACAGCTAGTTATTAAGTTACAAAATGTATATGTCGATTAAGCTACGCTGAATATTCCGCGTTTAATCCAGTCTTGGATTCTTCAGGCTTATGCGCGAATTTTGTGTGGATGAAACGCGGAATATTCAGTGTAGCTTAATCGCCATATATATTTTATAACTTACTATATATATATATATATATATATATATATATATATATATATATATTAGCATGAGCGCCCGGCATTGTCCGGGTGTTTGGATGTGTATGTTGAGCCAAAAAAGTGGTAGTAGCAGGCTCGAGCCCGTACCGCAGAAGGAGGAAAAGAACAGGATAAAACCTAACGTTCATGCTGTTACGACCACCGCCAAACCTGAAGCGACATTTTTAAAAATTAAGGCTTAACAATCTAAAAGAGAGGATAACTTTCAAAAATATCGGCGAAAAAAGTGACCTCTCCACCTGTAGAAAAGTGCCTAGTTGAAGGGGAAGATATTAATGTTTTAAGCCAATTCTCCGATATTTGTCGTAGGAAAGATCGAACTTTAAAACGATACTAATTTTGTTAAAATCCGTCGCCTCTATTGAAAGTTTAAGGCAGATATGCAAACAGACATATAAGCATACATTTATATATTGGTAACAAAAAATTTTCGACCCAAACTGATGAAACAGCTTGCCTCATCTCTGAATACCCTTTCTGTAAAATTTCAAATCTTTAGACCGGAAATTGTCTAAGTAATTTGGAAGAGACCCCAGAGATCATTTTTTAAACATTTTGACCCCTATTATGATCCCTATAAAATTTATTGGTTTGGGCTCAAATAAAGTTATTAAGTTTGATCCATGTAAAAGGAGCCTCTATTTAAAATCTCAAGTGCGTAGACCTAAAATTGATGGAGAAGTTCTTAGAGTTCTCAAAAGTCAAATCGTTGAACTGTGACCCCTTTATGGCCAAATTTATGGCCAAAAACCGATCACTTCGATTTTCCCAAATCTCAATACCCTCTATATCAAATTTCGAGTGTGTAGACTAAAAATTGACAGAGTTATTCCGTAGGGTAATGTATACAGACAGACAGAAGCACAGACACACACACAGAAACTTTCACTCATATATATATATATATATATATATATATATATATATATATATATATATATTGATGTGTGTGTGTGCCTGTGAATATGTTACCATATTGGCATATATACATACATATATATATATATATATATATAGCTATATATAGTGATTTACATACGGTACTGTTGTTGTATTATGGTGTGGCTCCCAGGTTGGGAAATCGTAATAGTGCGTAGGACTCCCTGACAATGGTACATAGCAGTTTTAGTTACGTCGATCGTCCGTAGGTTCACTTGTTTACTAGGCGGTTGTGATGACAACGAGTTAAGACTAGTGAGTTATCTCACCTTAGACTGGCACTTTTTCCTTATCTTGCCTCTCGTCAATTGTCAAAAATGCCATAACAACGTTGAACCTGAAAACAGAGCGGTTGACGACTTAGAACGATCAGCTGTAACTTAAAAATATGCATTAAAAGACGTAAGTCACAATTGTGTTTGTTTTTGTATAAAATTATATTTTACAATATAGTTACAATTTAAAACAAATCGTCTTTTTTCTTTTGGTGGTTCTGAAGTTCACAGTTAGCAGTTTTTCTCACAGTGCTCTGAGGAGGGAAAAATGACGCTTCGACAATACGGTCTTCAACAACACATGCTGTTCCGTCTCTCTCTCTCTCTGCTCTATCTATCTGCTCTGCTCTGCTGATTCACCGTTTTTATTGGCATTTTGTCGCTTTGTTTTTCTATCCACGCGTCCTGTCAATCGGTTGATACATGTGTTCTTAAGTCACGTTTTGACCTCAGAAGAACATTCGATTTTGTCTAACGGAGCGACACGTGAATTTCCCACTCATGCCAATATCTGTAATTCCAGAGCTTACGAGGAATGTCACGTTTATTTGTTTTGTAAACAAAAAGATCGTCGTCCGATTTCTCTGTTTATGACGTAAGCCCTTCCTCTTTTCAACAGGTAGACAATCGATTATTCGATGCCCACTCTTTTAAATCTTTTATTAAAGTTTTTTCTTTTCAGTTATGTATGATGGTTCCAGCCATTCATTACATAACACCCCTCCATTAACCATTTTTTTTTTTTTTTTTTTTTTTCAATCGTCTATCGGTCCATCGACATTTCCAATAATGTTTTTAATGTCAGAAATTTTTTTTTTTTCATCTCTTTTACTGTATTTTTTTTTTCCGTTTAACTTAGAAAAAATAAAATAAAATAAAAATAAACATCAACAAGAAAAGCATAAGGTCTTCTTCGGTATAAGTGCATCGGCCGCACTTAACAGCAAAATATACGCTGCAAATTTACCAATTTTACCGAAGTGGTCGATTTGTCCAATATTCTCCACTACCTCGGCTCTTTAATTAATATTACTAATTAACTAAATACGAGTCTTACATTTTAATGACTTGTTTAAAATGTGGGCAGCATATAGTACAAAAATTTCGACCAGAACGCCAGGATCCTAAATATTGGTGGCAACTCCGAACTCCCTATGATAAGGATGTTGCCTAACATCAACAGAGTAATTTTCTTAACCAATCCAAACATCCTGTTCCGCGCTCCCGACCCGCAGTTCGATTATAACCTGAGTTCCCAACCCCCGTGCTAGCCCTAGCTACGGTTTGCTGATCCCTACTATCATAATCAACTCTGCACGACCTGGGCACTAAGTTATATATATCTTCCTTCCATATTTCATCAACTTCTTTAGCCCTTTCAGCCGTCATGCTACGCGTGATTATTTTCCGTTCCATCAACGGGACCCTGTTTTCCTGACTTGGGGATTCTCGTTGATGGCGATTGCTCTGTTGGGGATAATTTTCTTCCTCCCCACTAGAGGATTCTTGATCTGAACTACTATCCTCTACCGGTGCTGACAGGGTTGTTTTTCTACAGCCCTCTTGCTTGTTGGGGATATCCCATTCCTCCAGTTCTGCTTTCCGAAGGTGTTCCCCATGGGCTTTTGTTACTGCCCCCGTCAGTTGACTTCTAATTCTATACGAGACTGGCCCCGTCTTCTCTATTATTACGTAATATGGAGACCATCTTACGTCTAGCTTTCCCTTTTTTCTATTATTTTTATAATAAACTAAGTCGCCAACTTGAAAATCGACTGCTTTTGTTTTCTCGTTGGCCCTATCTATCATTTTCTTCCTAGCTCTCCTTACATTGTTCCTGACTAATGTAAAGGTCCGATGCATGTCCTGCAGAGCGATCTCATGATCCTCTTCCCCGTAGTAAATTCTACGCGGCCTCAGTATGTTGTCTAACGGCAAGACAACGTCTCTATTATAGAGCAAATAATAGGGGGAGTACTTTGTTGTTTCGCTGACATGAAACCTTACAGCAGCCAGCATCTGGTTCAAGTACATGTCCCATGAACGGTCATTGTCCCCTATTTTCTTTGCTAGTACGTCATGCATCGTCCTATGGAATCTTTCTATTTTCCCGTTACTTTGCGGGTGGTAAAATGAGGTGGTCACGTGATCAACATTAAGCTCTTCTAAAGCCCTTTTCATGATCCCATTGACGTTCTCCGGTCCGTTATCCGTAAGTAACTGCAATGGTGCACCAAATCTGGGAAATATTTCCTCAATTAAGAGATGCACCACTGTCTCTGCCTTTTTATTAGGTACAGCGAAAGCCTCAGGCCAACCACTATACATGTCGATGAACGTGACTATGTATTGATTGCCTGACAAAGTCCTCGGATAGGGTCCGGAAATATCCAATGCAATCTTAGCAAAAGGAAAAGAAGGCATGTCGGTCTCCTGCATTTGAGGTTGTTGCTTCCTCAAATTTCTGGTCTGGCATGGGACGCACTTCCCTATGTGTTCGTTTACCTTCTTGAACAAACCAGGCCAGAAATACTTCTGTTTAATGGAGTGGAACGTTTTCTCCACACCCATATGACCATTCTCATCATGGTATTGTTTCAATACCTTCATCCTCAAATGAGACGGAATATATAATCTAATTACAGGATCGTCGTCGGGTGTCGATAAATAATATACGATATCGTCCATTATGATGTACTTTTTTTCTTCCATCTTGGACGTTTTACCGCTCCTCATCCGTTTCTTTAATTCGACGATCTGACTATCGGCGTCTTGTTCTTTACACATATCCAAACCTGATAGTGTAGGACGCTCGCTTACTACCGGTGAGCCTTCGTCATCCTTATGCGATACAAACTGTCTTGGTTCAAAACGATTCGAGTTTATCGCACTCACCGCGTAATTCCTTTTATCTATTTCTACTGGAGGATCGTCTTCATCCCGACTCGCATTTACCGCACGGGATAAGAGATCCGCACAGACGTTATCTTTTCCTTTTAGGTACTGTATGGTGCAATCATAGCCAGCCATACTTAATGCCCACGTCTGTATCTTCCTATTCTGTATCGGAGATTTCAGCAAGTACTCCAATGGTCTGTGATCCGTGTAGATGGTGAACGTAGCACTATGCAAGTAGTGATTCAACTTGTTTAAGGCATAGTGAATCGCATATGCTTCTTTCTCTATTGTTGACCATCTAGTCTGGGTATCAGACAACTTATGAGATAGAAAATAAATGGGTTTCTCTATCTCCCGACCCTCCTCCGGGTCGTAGACCATTTGAGACAAGGTTGCTCCGATCGCATAATCGGAGGCATCCGTGTATAACCTGTATCCTTTGTTAGTGTCCGGGTATGCCAGCATCACCATCTCTGCAAGCTTCGATTTCAATCGATTAAAAGCAGACTGACACGCATCGTCCCAACAGAAACGTGCATGCTTCCTAGTTAACCGAATTAACGGTTCGGCGATTACAGAAAAATCCTTGATAAATCGCCTGTAATAGGATGTCATGCCTATAAAGGATCTAACCTGCTTCACAGTGGTTGGGGTCGCAATTGCCTGAATTGCTTTAACCTTGTCCCCCTCCGGCTGGATACCTTTCTCACTTACTCGGAATCCCAGATATTGCACTTCCTTGCCGAAAAACTCACACTTCGCCGCCTTTAACCTTAAATTATGCCTACGTAAACTACCTAACACCTTTTCTATATGCCTAACATGTTCCTCCTTTGTTTTGGAGAATATCAAAATATCATCCAAATAAGGCACGGCGAATTCTTCCTGTCCCTGTAACACTACGGACATTAGCTCTTGAAACACTCCCGGAGCGTTAGCAAGTCCGAATGGCATTACATTAAATTGGAACAGTCCTCTATGACAGGTGAACGCAGTTTTCTCTTTATCTTTTTCGTTCAACTTTACCTGCCAATACCCTGATTTCAAGTCCAACTTTGAGAAATATTTTGCTGACCCAAGCGAGGCCAGTATATCATCAATTACTGGTAGCGCTCGGGCATACTTCTTTGTTATCTTATTCAGGGCCCTAAAATCTACACAGAACCTCTTTGTTCCGTCTTTCTTTTTTACCAAAACTATCGGGAAACTCCACGGACTGTTTGACCTTTCTATCACCCCTGCCTGTAGCATTTCCTCTAGTGCTACATTAACTTCTTCTCGTTGTTTGAGAGGTGTTCTATACGGGTTTTTCTTTATGGGATCGTTTTTTCCTGTATCGATCCTCATCTCTACTGTGTCAGTCCGGCCTAAATATCTATCCTCTGTGACGAATAAATCAATATTTCGTTGCAGGACTTTATTTAAAACTTTCCTCATTTCTTCCGGCACTTTTATGCCGTTGAGGTTACTTTTGTTTCCCGACTTCTTTTGTTTATTTGGCTTTGATATTGCCATTACTACTTCTGTTCTTCTACATCTACCTATCTTGTAACCTTTCTTTAATTTTACTGTCTGGTTCGTGTTATTCATAATTAGCAAAGGAAAACTTTTCCTACCTTTAATTTTAACTACCGTGTTCGCTACGGATACACCACTTAGATCACTTAGGAAGCCTTTATCTATCTGCACTACTTCGTAATCTAAACCCTGACCATTTCTCATTTCGGCACGAGCTGTGCACGCATGTAAATGCTGCGGTTTCAGGGTGACATTGTGCCTTAATCTAACTATACTCGAAATATAAGCCTCCTCTTGCAGCGCTATGTACTCGCTGCCTAATCGGATTGCTCCTAAATCAAAGTACATTCTAACACTATTTTGCTTGAGCCAGTCTCGGCCCAATATGACGTTCCTTTTAAGGTTTTTCGTCACTACAAAATCATGTCGAATGTACTGGCTTCCTACTTTAATTTGTAAACGCGCCACTCCTTGCACTATGAGAGGTGACCCGTTTGCAGTCCTTAAATTCATCTCTATTTTCTTTATCTCAGGCTTCTCTCTGAGACTTTCTAATACAGTACTTTTTATTACAGAAATTTCGGCGCCAGTATCTACTAAAGCCCTAAACTTATTTTTCTCTATCTTAATAGGGATGCAATTAGCGGCGCCCATATATCCTATGATCTTTGACTGTTCACCCCTCTTCCTCTCGCTGGGCGTCTTGCGAGTGGGGTCTGCTCGTTTCCCGACTTAGGGAAGGTGTAGTTCCTGGCTATATGGCCTTTTCTGCCGCAATTGTAACACTTAATCCCCGGCCAAGGGCGCTCTGTTTCTCTTGCCTTGAAGCCGGGTCCCCTATTAAATCCTCTATAATTCCTCTGCCCCCTATCTGGCTCTGGGAATCTTTTTTTCCTTATCGCTTCTATATTCCTCTGGCGCCCACTATAATTTATTTCCATAGGTTCTTCTTCTCGGTCATTGCCTCTTATGCGGGTTTGCCACCGATCCTCGATTAGGGCCTTTTCATAGGCTACCTTGAGGTCCGATGGTTCTTCCCTCATGACAGCGATTTTGACTTGTCTGTCATATAGCCCCTCGATGAAGAAACCTATCACTTGGCTTTTTATTACTTCATTGTTCGTATCTAGACTACCATACGAACTTATAGCCAAGTGCACTAACCTCTGCATGTAGTCCTGCACAGTTTCGCTTCTACCTTGCTTAATATTTGCTAACTCCCTAACAAACTTGGTAGGATCTGCCTGGACTCCAAAATAATTATCTAGAGCTCGCTTCAAGTCTACCCATGCCACACTCTCATTGTTGGCTAGTAGTCCTGAAACAAACTGTCCTATTTGGCCAGCCGTCGTAATTAACGCTAATTGGCATTTTTCTTCCTCTGTTTGGCTAACTATTCTAGTGTATTTATCTATATCATTTAGCCATCTTCTGTATTCCTGCGATCGTCTAGTGTCTAATGGTTTTATTTTTGATAACAACGCCTCCCCCCTCAGAGAGTTCGAAATGGCCTTCCCTACATTGTGTAGTTCAGTCCCTAGGATCTGAGCGAAATCTGTGAAAAACTGCTGTTCCATCTTTTACTATTATTTTCAAAATTATACAAGAAAGAAAGAAGAAAGAAACGAAATATATATTAACTTTTTTTTTTTTTTTTTTTTTTTTAACAAAACTTTTTTTAAGAGCCGAGGTTTAGAAAAATATTGAAAAAATCAACTAACCTTTGCTTTTCCTCAGGTCCAGTGTTCTTTCTTCTTCTTTTTCTTGCTTCTGCGTTCGCGTTTCTCTTCGTCGATTGATTCACGTTGTGTTTTTTTTTTCTTCTTCTTTGTTGTTGTGTATGTGGTAACCAAGTTCTTTTAGTGTAAGAGTTGTTTTTGTTTAGTTTGTTTTTGGTAAAAAGTTCTTACTTATCACTCTTGCGGAGTGAACTGGTCATCAAGGCACCAATTAATACTATGTTGTATTATGGTGTGGCTCCCAGGTTGGGAAATCGTAATAGTGCGTAGGACTCCCTGACAATGGTACATAGCAGTTTTAGTTACGTCGATCGTCCGTAGGTTCACTTGTTTACTAGGCGGTTGTGATGACAACGAGTTAAGACTAGTGAGTTATCTCACCTTAGACTGGCACTTTTTCCTTATCTTGCCTCTCGTCAATTGTCAAAAATGTCATAACAACGTTGAACCTGAAAACAGAGCGGTTGACGACTTAGAACGATCAGCTGTAACTTAAAAATATGCATTAAAAGACGTAAGTCACAATTGTGTTTGTTTTTGTATAAAATTATATTTTACAATATAGTTACAATTTAAAACAAATCGTCTTTTTTCTTTTGGTGGTTCTGAAGTTCACAGTTAGCAGTTATTCTCACAGTGCTCTGAGGAGGGAAAAATGACGCTTCGACAATACGGTCTTCAACAACACATGCTGTTCCGTCTCTCTCTCTCTCTGCTCTATCTATCTGCTCTGCTCTGCTGATTCACCGTTTTTATTGGCATTTTGTCGCTTTGCTTTTCTATCCACGCGTCCTGTCAATCGGTTGATACATGTGTTCTTAAGTCACGTTTTGACCTCAGAAGAACATTCGATTTTGTCTAACGGAGCGACACGTGAATTTCCCACTCATGCCAATATCTGTAATTCCAGAGCTTACGAGGAATGTCACGTTTATTTGTTTTGTAAACAAAAAGATCGTCGTCCGATTTCTCTGTTTATGACGTAAGCCCTTCCTCTTTTCAACAGGTAGACAATCGATTATTCGATGCCCACTCTTTTAAATCTTTTATTAAAGTTTTTTCTTTTCAGTTATGTATGATGGTTCCAGCCATTCATTACATAACACTGTGAAGCTTGTATATATATATATATATATATATATATATATATATATATATATATATATATATATATATATATATATATATC
Organism: Euprymna scolopes; assembly: GCF_053919585.1. Lineage (NCBI taxonomy): Eukaryota > Metazoa > Mollusca > Cephalopoda > Sepiida > Sepiolidae > Euprymna > Euprymna scolopes. Next base: position 34,033,009 of record NC_136504.1, on the reverse strand, counting down.
AAGCTTCTTCAGTCTTGGACAGAGTAGGGATACACAAAAAGGGTTGCTTGCGCGGGAAATTCTTTCGGCAGGCGATGCGCAATCTCAAACCAGTACTATATATATATATATATATATATATATATATATATATATATATATATATATATATATATATATATATATATATGGACTTACAAAATCGGAAACTTAGAAGAAAGGTTATAATTACTCTTTCTCTTCATATATATATATATATATATATATATATATATATATATATAGTAATTTATAAAATATATATGGACATACAAAATCGGAAACTTAGAAGAAAGGTTATAATTACTCTTTCTCTTCATATATATATATATATATATATATATATATATATATATATATATATATATATGTACATAGTAATTTATAAAATATATATGACGATTAAGCTACACTGAATATTCGGCGTTTCATCCACTCTAGGATTCGTCAGGCTTATGCGCGAATTCTGTGGTCGTTTCTCATTTTTATATCGTCCTCTTCAGTTGAGCATATTTGTTAGCCAATCAGCTTTCTAGTATCAACCGCGCCATATCCTATCAGCCAATAGGCATGCATTTTCTCGAACAAAGGATCTGTTTTAGCACTAGTTTTTATATATAAATATACATTTTTGTACATACATATATGCACATGTATATACATATATACATATATATACATACATATATGTTCTGTCGTTCAGGTATATTCATGTTTATTTAATTCATTTATTTGTTCTATTGTTTTTGTTAGTTTTTAAGCTATTTTGTATCGCTATCCTAGAGTAAGTTTCATTTTTGAACACAGTTATTTGCTATTTCTCTTCCACAGTTTAATAGATTGTGGGTTCTTTAAAGTACAGGATAGCAAATTTTTCATGAAGGCATAATTTACATGGGTCGTCTAAATGCCTACACGTGGTAGCTTGTCATATTATTTTCCATTAGACTTCCGGCGAATGTCCGCTTTCTTTGAGTTCCCAGTATTTATTCGCTAGTGTTGTTTTATACGGTGTTTTTTTATTGTTGAATGTACTTTTGTGGTCATAGTATCGGGTTTAGAAATCCAAGGAAGTCATGCCTACGTTATATTTCTTGTTATTCGGGTTTTATGTCGCAAATATTGTTGCCTGATAAATTACGCTTTTTTTAGACATTTATTTTGAACTTGGCAAAGTGTGCGGTGTCTTGTCCGGAGTTGGTTTCTTCTTCTTCTTCTTCTTCTTCTTCTTCTTCTTATTATTATTATTATTATTATTATTATTATTATTAGTTTTATTGATATTATTATTATTATTTTTACTATTATTATTATTATTATTATTATTATTATTATTATTATTATTAATATTATCATTATTATTATTATTATTATTTCCGCTAATGTTGGTTTTATTTTTTAGTCATGGTGTCTAATTTTTTATTGTTTATTTTTTGTTGTTTACATTGTTTTTGTTTAGTATTTTGTTATTATGTGCTTTAATTATCATCTCTAAATTTTCGCAACAATTGTAGGATAACATTAAGGTATTTTTATTGAAGATGTTGTGTAAGGGGTTGTTTGCGGGAAAGTGTTTTTTAATAAGATCTAGAAATTTCTTGCCAAGTTTGGTTTGTACATTTGATTGTATGGGCCTGTATACCAAAGTATAGTTCTTTTCTTCTATTTTTAATTTTATTATAGTTGTTGGTGTTTTGTTGCTTATATTTGATATCTATATTTTTGTATCCACTATTTTTAGGGCTCTTTCGTAGATATTGGTTGACCTGGTAAATGCATTTTTATCGCTTGAGTTATTACTGAGTCTACTTACGATCGAGTTAGGAATGTGTTTTATAATTGATGGTGGGTGATTGGACTTAGGGTTTACGTAAGTTGGAGTAGCGTTATCTTTTAAGTATGGTTCATATGTGTGTTTAAGTTTAACGTGACGTCCAGGAAGTTTGTTGCTTTTAGGCCTAATTTTTTCATGTCCTTGTGCATGATTTTCTTAAAGTTTTCTCCCTTGACTTTGTTGGAGTTTTTTATTATAACAAGTCCGTCATCTCTATATAAGCCGATATCCGTAGTATCGAATATGCTTGTGAGGGCATATAGAATGAATAATACCACAAGATCTGATGCATCTGCAGAATCTCTGGCACCCACCGACAAATCAAACGATTTTTTTATTTTAGTTTTTATCCATAGGTTTTCGTTATCTATTAGAACTGATTTTCTACATTTTTTAATGATGCTAATTTCTTCCGGGGATATATCAGTGTATGCCTCGGCAAATTATAGGGCAATGTTGAAAAATTCTTCGGATATCGAAGGATAAAAGTCTATGATGTCAAACTGTATAAACGTACATTTATCTTTGTTTTCTATATTTTTAAACCAGGTTATTGCTTCGGTAGTATTTGCCCACTGGTTTAGTTTTAGGTCTAGTTTGATTTGTTTGCTACTCTAGAAAGTATAGTTTTGCTAATTCTACGTAGTTCTGGTTTAGTTGGGTTTATCAGGCGGGCGCTTGGATTATTATTAAAGTCCCATTTGTGGTCTTTAAGCAGAATGTATGCCTCTCTAGGTTTCAATTTGCCAACTTTATCGCTAATTTTTAGTTTATCGGTAATTTGTTTACTTTCAGTATTTATTATATCTATGTAGTCGCATTCGTTTGTGTCGAGTTTTTTGTAGTATTTTGAATTGTTTCATGTGATTAGTTTGTTATATTCTTGTTTATCTGTTTTATAAAAGTTTCTTGTTTTTTCTGCTTTTACAAAGATGTTATTAGAGTTGTCTATGTTTCTAACGATTTTGTGTAGTTTCCGTTTGAAATTGTTAGGTTTATTGTGGAATTCTGAGTTTTTAATTACGTTTAAATGCCGAATATTCAGTGTAGCTTTATCGCCATACATATTTTATAAATTTCTAACTAGCTCTACCAACGTATTGACCACTTTTGAAGTAAATAATTAAAGTTTACGCATAAATCTATACTTTCGTATATTAATTTTATGTGAGTAAATGAAGTATTTATATATATATATATATATATATATATATATATATATATATATATATATATATATATAACATCAGGTAATTACAATGTTTCTTCTAATTTTCCGATTTTGAAATCATGCCCAATTTTATAATTAGTAAGTTCATTTTTCTTCTCATGTGTTTAAGCTAAAATAAGATAATTGATTGATATAAATCAATGAAAAGAATTTTGAGCTAGGGAAGAGGTCAAATTTTGACATGCCAAAATACTTAAAGAAAATAATGTAAGATAGTCAAAGTCTGTGAGTTTAAAATGTAGACTTTTATTAGTTATTTTTAAAATGCACTGCAATTCATTGCAGTTGATCAATATAAGATTAGTATGAAAGTAAAATAAGTATATATATATATTTATATAAATATATATATAAATATTAAAATACAAGAGAGAAATAGCGAACAACTGTGTTTACAGGATAACATTTTTTTAGAATAGAGATACAAAATATTTTTCAAACTAATATTATCAATAGAAAATAAACAAATAAAAATAATAAATAAACATATATATGCAAAGCCTATCACACAAACCAACAAAACACACACACACCCAAACACACCCACACCCACACACATAAGTATATTTATATATATATATATATATATATATATATATATATATATATATATATATATGAAGTAGCATAAAAATAAAAAAAGACATTAAACCTTGATTTTGAATAGATGTCTACGATCCTCGCTACAATAGCCCACACAAAGGAACGGGTAAACCGGAGGTAACCTGTGTCTTTGTCCTGTAAGTGCCTGCTCATTTGCTGATTAGGAAGGTTGCGGTTGAAACTATAAAATTGATAGGCTAACTAAAAAAGCTCAATAGAGGTTGCGTATATAAAATCGTGAGACCTCCACACAATTCTCGGATAAGCCTGATGAATCCTAGCTGGATGAAACGCGGAATATTCTGTGTAGCTTAATCGCCATATTTTTTTATAACTTACTACCGTGCTCTACCTACGTATTTAGCACTATTGAAGTAAATACTTAAAGTTTACGCATAAATTTATACTTTCGTATATTAATTTATGTGATTAAATGAAATAGTTATATGTATATTTATATATATATGTACATATATATAAATATATATATATACATATATACATATATAAACACTCAAATATATATTTAAATAATATACATATATATCTATAATATAAAGCTGAACGTCTGGGTGTGTGTCTGATCACGAATATGCTCCTATATGGTTTTCTATTATAGAAAACTGATAACATATAATGATAGAAGATGTATCGAGACACAGGACTGGGTATGTTTGATAAGGCATAATGATGATGCCTTAAAATTGTGAGGTTTGCGTACGCACCTGGCTCACAAAGAATAGAAATAAAGCATTCAACTAAAAAAAAAAACCTTTACAAGTGTTTTAGATATAGATGCTCATAATAATACTTTGATAAGTACGTTGTAACTTAAATAGGGATAGTATAATACAATTGTGGGTTTTTTGTTCGCGCCTGGCCTCCATAGAATGGAAATAGGCATAAACTTTTATAAAGACCTTTCATATCTATCTGCATATGTATACTTTGATAATCATGCTTCAGTTTGGAAAAACTATGGTATAATAAAATTATGGGGTGTTCGTTCGCATCTGAGCTCCATAGAAGAGAAACATGTCACAAAGTTTAAAAGATGTTTTAATATAGATTATTGTGATAAGTGTTTTAATGTTAACAGGTGTGGTATAATAAATTATGGGGGTTATCTATTTTATTTTTACTTTCATCATATTTTCCTTTGGTTTTGATACCCCCAAATTATAAGCTATCTCTTTACAAGCCTTCGTCTCATCACCTATCATACTTTCATAAATCAAAGTCCATTTTCTGTAGACTGTTTTCGAACCCAATCAACGAGGGGTACTTTCTCTAGTATATATATATATATATATATATATATATATATATATATATGTATATATGTGTATGTTTTGTAGGTATTTAATTATTATAGTAAAAAAAATAATTATGACAGCCCCTTTAAGAAATTCGTTTCTTATCGTTGAGCACTTTCAGTGTAATTAAAAGTCGGTCAATTTAGCTCTTATGCGTAGATCATCGTATAACGATTTGATCACTGTCTGCCTGACGTAATGAACATTTAAATTAAAATGTTTAAAATTCAACGATATTTCACACGGTTAATAGTAGCCGAATGGATACGGCCTCCGCTAATCGAGCCAGAGATGTCTCGTGTCGCGGGGTTCGAATCGTTCGACTGGTAGTAATCGTGACACCCTGCACCGAAGAATCCCGAAAGGATGAAACACAAGTGATGTAGGTATTTAATTATTATAGTAAAAAAATAATTATGACAGCCCCTTTAAGAAATGCGTTTCTTATCGTTGAGCACTTTCAGTGTAATTAAAAGTCGGTCAATTTAGCTCTTATGCGTAGATCATCGTATAACGATTTGACCACTGTCTGCCTGACGTAATGAACATTTAAATTAAAATGTTTAAAATTCAACGCTATTTCACGTGGTTAATGGTAGCCGAATGGATACGGCCTCCGCTAATCGAGCCAGAGATGTCTCGTGTCGCGGGGTTCGAATCGTTCGACTGGTAGTAATCGTGACACCCTGCACTGAAGAATCCCGAAAGGATGAAACACTAGTGTCTGTAGGTATTTAATTATTTTGATTATTATAGTAAAAAAATAATTATATATATATATATATATATATATATATATATATATATACACTAGCATGGGTGCCCGGCGTTGCCCGGGTGTTTGGAGGTGTATGCTGAGTAAAAACAAAAAAGGGTTAACTTATTTAACTTAGACCCCCTATTATGGTCCCTTTAATTCATAGTTTTGGGTGCAAATAAAATTATTAAGTTAGATCCGTGCCCAATCAACCTATATCTAAGATTTCAAGTGTTTAGACTAAAAATTGCCGGAGGAGTTTGGTAGAGTTCCCAAAGGTAAATACGTTGCACTTTGACCCCATAATCGCCAGATTTCTGGCTGAAGAACGATCACATCGATTTTCCCATGTATCAAATTTCTAGTCTGTAGACTTAAAATTGACAGAGTTATTGCGTAGGAAATGTACACACACAGATACACACTGACAGACCCTTTAAGTTTTACACATATATATATATATATATACATATATATATGTATATATATATATATATATATATATATAAATGTTGTGAGTTAAAAATTTTATATAGATTAAAATAAAATATGGTCTTTTCAAGATTTTTTTCGGCTATTATCCCTTTAGGAGAGAATCGTTTGCAATGGAAAACAATACTGTTGACGAAATTAAAGTGCACGAAATAAAAGAATACGATTAAAATAGAAGATTTTTATTAGTGTATGAGACGAGTAAAAAACCGATTAAGGGGGGAAAAAAAAGGGAAAATGTGTCAGAGTTCCCTAGAGAGGATGAATGTTTTTGTCGTCTCTTTTTTTTCCGGCATAAGGAAGATTTTCGAATCACAATAAAAATATACTCCATAATTTTTTCATGGTTTCTGGAATCTGCTCCGTGTTATATCTCAACGTACCCTATTTTAAACGTATCGTCACAGCATGGAGTATTAACCAAATGCTGACCAAAAGCAGAGTCCAAAGCTACAGAAGAAATGCAACTATTAGATCCTCCCATTGATAGAACGTGCTGCTTTTTACGAGTTAGTAAAGCAAGGATGTTCGCATAACACTGGCATTTAAATTGATACAAATATTACTAATCTGGGTGCAGAACAATGCTTAAAGCATATCTCGTAGTTTAAAACAAACGCAAGAAAACAAAGAAGAAGCAATTAGTGAAATATTCTAACAATCTGTGTATATAATTTAGTGCCTTTGTCCACTATCCATCATAGTTTTAAAAAAAAATGACATTTTACATGCCCGAAAGTTTTAGCGGATTTAACATCATCAACTATTTTGTTAATGCAATCAGCAATAAGGTCTAATTGTCACCGTTATTGGTGAATACTCCCCTGATCTTATCAACTTCGGGGTCGAATATGTTGAGTGAAGAAGAACATCCAAGAAGGGATGGATATTATCTTCTCACTTTCCACAGTGAACTTTAAAGTCCCATGTATATATTTAAAGTCCCATATATAGGGTTACACCTATTGAAAAATGCTGACGCTTTACTTTGAAATGAAAACATAGCAAAAGGGTAACCAACATAACAGAATTATGTAGTAGGTATCGTTCTTGAATTAAACAGAACAAATTCGTAATAACCGACGAAGATATCCTTTAAGTTTGTTGTCAACGGACTCCTCATTGAAACCCTGTCGACCTGGCAGTACATAATATCAGCGAGGCTAAACTCCACTGACTAATTACACATTCCAATAAGTTCAGTAAATATTTATTTGGAAAAGAGACGAACAGTCAGGTGACCCCCATGGAAAGCGTCGGTACAAGTACATGTAGTCTCATCTTACGGTATATTAGTGAAGAGACGATAGACATCAAATGAACACATAAAGTATTCTCGGAGCTCAACGCAGGAAGTCGTTAACAAATCAATAAGAATCAGGAATACAGTTCGTGGTGTTTTGGAAAGATTGTAAGATTTCCACAAGCCACTTAGCCAAAGAATGTTGGGTAGCGCATATCATAGATAAAATAAGTCTTTGTGGAACATCTTCTTTGTGTATTTTAGAGATACCACACAATCTTGGACCTTGTGACCCAAGGGGTCATATCTTGTCATAAACGCACTTGAAGCAATGCTCTTTTTAGGCGGTTTTGCATTTTGACTCTGTTTTGCAAGTATTATCCATTATTCAACATAGCCAAGTTTATGGAATTTGGAAGTATTGTTGAGAAAATTATCATCTTCTCAATATAATGCGGTGTAATCATTATTACAACTCTTGCTCCTTTATCTGGTTTACAAATATAAATGTCGGCATTTGATTTCAACGCTTTAATCGAGTTAAATTGCGTTTTATTCGAAACAAATTCGTTACAGTCAATGAGTATTACAATACCGATGTGCTAAGTCAACCAAAACAGATTTTTTCCCAGATATATAAGGTAGGGCACTAAGAGAATTATATTTCAGTTAGGAAAACAAAACCTTTAAAGTGTTCTCTATTTTTTAGAGGTAGACTGCAAGAATTTAGCCCATTAGATATGACTCTGATATTTAATTTAAAAAAAAAATTAAATTTTCACCCCAAACAAGGCGCATTGCCACTTTGGTGTAGGGCGCTACTATCAGGGGCAGCAACTACTGGGGCACTATGTTGGGATTTGGGCAGCAAGATGTCGGTTCACGTTGCACTTGAACTTCTGCATGTCAGTACAGTTGGGGAAGCAGGAACTTGGAATGGAATTCCAGAGTCTAGCGGTTCTGGGGAAGATACTACTGGAGTAGAAAAATCTTTTACATCTAGGGATCTCTACTGTGTGGGGTGGGATTTATCTGCCTGTCGGGTTTGTCGAGGGTATCTACGTCGTGGGGGCACAAGTGTCTGCAGTTCGTCAGAGCATTCACCATTAAAATACTTGTAGAACAGGCAGAGGGATGCAACGTTTCGTCGATGGGACAGAGGATGAAGCTTAGATTCCAGTGCAGGGCCTATCAGATTTCGATATCTGCAAAGACAGTTTTCGAAAGATTTAATACATGCTTGCTTCCATTATTATTCGGTTCACAACCATATTTTCTTCGAACAAGAAAAGCAAGTTGTTTTTCATTGTCAGTAGAATCACACTACTTAGAATATTGATCACCAGTAGATAAATATTTGCAAAAGCGAAAAAAAAATTAAACGTTACGGACCAAGGCTGATGACGTTTACTGATAAAAATTTCCAGCTTTTCCGTCATCCTGTTAATGTTGTCTCATATAAATACCAGCTCAATAGACGAACTGGGCTTAACTTTAGATGCAAGAATGCGTTTACTTATGTACAGTGGCGTCACATCTTGCAATTCGGAAGCTTTATCTTGTATTTCGTTATTGTCTTGGCGTAGTTTAAATACCTTTTATTCTATATACGGACAGCATACGAACAGATCCTAATTCTTAGCTTTATGTAGATTCAGAATGCACAGTTTCAGGAAGCAACCACTTACATCTTGTAAAGTATCATGATGCTTAGAGTTCGACAAAACAGATCCCAGTAAAACAATGTTTAAATGAGCGCAGAAATGAAACACATACGCGATGGGACAGGGGTTGGAGCACGATTGATAGTACGGGATATTATTATATTGGATACGTTTCTCTGATCCGTCAAAAATATGGAATACAGCAGTAGATGTAGTAGCCAGATATTGCAACAATACTCAGTATATAGGCTAATGTTTGTTTCGCAGAAATGTAGGATAATGCTTGCTATGAGTGCATTTCTAGCATTTTAGAGGTAGACTAACTTCTTCGCTTTAATCTAGATTTCAATCTATTTATTTCCATGTATGTTAACTTTGAATATAATCCAGAAGTGACTCTCAATTAAGTAATATGTGTGATTGCATGTTTTGATGAAAAGAATACTACGTTTAATCCAAATACGCTTTTAACTCTAACATGAATAATGATCTACATAGTAATAGCTGATCACTGTAGTGTTTGAAAATATATTTTTAAAATAGTTACGAGAGTGATCATGACCAATGCTTTCTCCAGCATGTTTTCTTTATTTGCTAAAATTATTTGACCCCTCTAAGCTAATCTAGTTTCTACGGTGACGGTATAACGTACTATTTCTCGACTTTTTCTTTTTATTGATTATAGTTATTTCAGATCTGCCTGTTCGAATAAATGTATATATTTGTTTTGCTATGACCTAGATGATTACGAACTTTTCACTTTCCAATATTGACCAATTTTGAATCTACATTATCTGTTCGACTCTGCAAAGATCGTTAAATCTCATATTTGACTTTAGTTCGATTGTTCTTGTTTTAATTAAAATAAGTTATGCAAAGAATGCATCATTAATTTAAATACAGTTATGGAGATAATACATCAAACCTAACATAAAGAGATGATGAAGTCGTGCAGTTTATGATAGTGTTTGTATTCATGTAAATAATGCATTAAAATTTCCAGTTTGAATTCAACATAAATGTCTGACAAATACAGTCTCAAGTCGTTTATAATGTCCAGTATTTTGAGAATAATTTTTTAAATACGCACGCAACAAAACCAACAAACCTACCAAAAACATCTGTAGGCATTTCCAGTAGCAGAAAGTTCCAGTTAATTACCGTTCTTCGTTCTCTCAATTGTATATTTATATATAATATTTCGCAAACCAAATACATGAAGTGAAGACTTCTGACATTTACTCTAAATGCATTTACATTATTTAACATTGTAAGACGAAAATCAGGTTTACTCATCCTCTTATGAAACGTTTTCTTCCAACATCTGAGTCTCTAATGAATTATATTAGACAATTGATTGAGAATAAAACACTGCTCCTAAGCGCATATTACATTTACTGTCCTTCTAGACACTCGTTTACAACCCTTGTATAATCGGAATAAACGGATATCTTAGAAAATTTGTTGTATTAGCAACTAATGAAATGGTTAACATCCCCTTTAAATAGTATATACGATGTTGGAGTTTTAAAGAAGCAGTGTATCATGGGCGACTATGAGTTTGCCTCATCTGCCGATTCATACAGTGATTACAGCAATGTGACTCCTAATAGAATACAGTCTTCACTAGAGAATTGCATACATTTTATGTAATTTTTAAATAAATAAAATGTATTTAAACATTTAACTTTTTTTCAATCATAGCTTATGTGCATTAGCGTGCTTCTTAGAGATTAAAGAAAAACTTTATATACGCACTTTCTGTGGCGAAAGTTTTTGCAAGACATACACACACATAAACACACACATTTCGCTTATATATATATATATATATATATATATATATATATATATATATATATATATATAGAGAGAGAGAGAGAGAGAGAGAGAGAGAGAGAGATTGATACATATGTCAATTTAATTAAAAATACAATATTTTAAGTTTTAGGAGCAAATGCTGTATGGCAATAGAGTTTCAGATTATAAAGATTCTCTAAGATTGCTTCTCCCCTTATGAACATGACATACCTACATTGAGATTATATATATATATATATATATATATATATATATATATATATATATATATATATAAATATATATATATATATATATATATATACAACATGTTAAGAATTATATGAACATAGATTTTTTTCTAGGTCCGATAGTGTTTTATTAAAATAGGGTAACTTGGCAGGTTGTATGCCAAGGAAACTCATGCGCAGATCTGGAATTTAAAGTTATTATGCGACATGGTAAACAAATAGCAGCCATTTTGGTAACCTGTAGCTTGTTTCTGCCTTCCAAAACTACATGCAAATCGTTGCTAAAATGTTAAAAATGATTAAGTTGTGACGGAAAATTAAGAAATTGATTATTTTAGGAATATGTAACAACAAAAATAGTGAGCAAATATATTTAATATAGTTCCATAGAAAATCAATATTGTAATATGTAATCAATAGCAACTTATGATAGGATTTCCAGAATGTGAGAGATTTTATATAATAATTTCCACAGCCAAACAACGTTGCATCCCACGAGAGCCATTACAGTTAACGAACTGGAAGTCCGTGACTCGAGTTTCGCCCTCATTTGGGTTCATCAGTTAGACACATACGAACTCAGGATTGGAAACTGTTGGATTTATTATATACAATCTCTCACATTCTGAAAATACTATCATAAGTTGCTCGCTTGGTTAGCATTGCTTAATAGCAGCGTCCTTTCGAGTTAATACTCCTACTTGTGAGACATCGGCTTGTGGTTATTAACTGGTTGGATGACCGCATCCCTTGTCGAGACAAAGTAGGTTCATTTCACAGTCGGATTTCGGCGCGGTTTGCTTATTCTGTGTTCGTTAATAGAAATTCTTGTGTGCGGGGCATCTGCTCAGTTGGTAGATTTCTTGCCACGTATGCAAGAGGCTCGGGTTTCGAATCCTTAGTTCGCATGTATCTTACTGATGAGCCCAAATGAGGGCGAAACTCGAGTCTTGGATTTCCGTTTCGTTTAGTGTCATGGCTCTTGTTGGCTGCGACGTTGTTTGGCTGTGTAATTTATTATATACAATCTCTCACATTCTGAAAATCCTATCATGAGTTGCCCGCTTTATTAGCATTGCTGGATGGCATCGTCCTTTCGAGTTAATACTCCTACTTGTGAGACATCGGTTTGGGGTTATTAGCTGGTTGAATGACCGCGTCCCTTGCCGAGACGAAGTAAGTTCATGTCACTGGCGGATTTCGGCGGTGTTTGCTTATTCTCTGTTGGTTAATAGAAATTCTGGTGTGCGGGGCATCTGCTCAGTTGCTTCGCATGCAAGAGGCTCGGTTTTCGATCCTGAGTTCGCATGTGTCTAACTGATGAGTCCAAATGAGGGCGAAATTGGAATCTTGGACTTCCGGTTCGTTTAGTGTCATGGCTCTTGTGGGCTGCCACGTTGTTTCGCTATGGAATTTATTATATACAATCTCTCACATTCTGAAAAAAAAATTGTATGTGTATATATATATATATATATATATATATATATGTATATATATATGTATGTATGTACGTGTGTAAATATGATCTACACATTTCAGAAATAATTATCTTAATCATAGATTGTAAATATGATTATATGTAAAACTTATATGTAATGATTCCACGGAGTGATTCCTCTCGAATCCTGACCCGTACTAATCTAAGATAATTTTACTAATACATCTATTTGTTTATTATATTACTGGGGTCAGCTTAATTATTAATGCATTACTGTGTTTATCATTTCAGTTGTTTTTACCTGATGCAAACATATTTGGGCAAACAGTGCAGGCAATATTGTCATTCATTTCATTATAATCATTCAGCTGTAAGGTTTGCAACACCGACATAAATAATAAACACAATTATTAATCCAATAATTTCGATTCTACTAAAAACAGCATTCAGATTATTATTTTATAGTAAAGGGGGCGTATTGACAGGAGTTAATATCCATAACTTTTTAAACCAATAACAGTTTAATTAGTTTATTATTTATCATTTATTTTACTATCAGAAATCTGATTTATTTTATTCTCCAAATCTTTTGCCATTAAAATGCCAGCCAACTGCTTTAACAGAATCCTGACATATATTTCGTATTTAAATATGTTAATCTTATTAACGGGAAAAGATGCAGAGTTTTATTGAGTAAGAGAATTCAAGAAAAAACATAGAAACAGCGATCGGCTGATCGGAAGATTTGAACTTTAAACAGCACATAAAAACTTCGCATATGATTACGGTAATCTACTGAAAACAGCGGTAATAGAGTTAACATTAAACTTTAACTCCAAAGTTATCCCCATATTGAAAGGAATTTTTTAAATCCACAACCATATATAAATCTCACTTGTAAATATATCAACTGCTAGGAATCTCTGTGACGAGCAAAACAAGTAGATTTATCAAAGGCAATTAACCCATGAGAAAAATAATTCTTCGCCTTGATAAAAAAAATGTATAATTGCAGTATCATATCTTGACAAAAACACTTTAAGTAACCTAATCACTTATCAAACAGAATGGCGGTTTATAATGTAAGATAGACGATAAACAATGGCGTAAGTTGGCTAACGGTTAAATTATCTAAAATGACTGCTTCACATAAACATTTATATTACACTTAAAAATCGACTATTTTATAGTTTCTATCTGCTCTACTTTACCTTCACAGATGACGTTCAATCTATGGTCCTGCCCATAAAATAATCGCCAGAGATATTCGTCTGTCAAAAAATTTCCTTTATATTTCATCCGTGATTAAATCTATAGTGCAACTTTTTCAACACATTCTTTCTTGGAACTGACTGTCTGTGGATACACACTCCGTGGCGCATTTAATCACGGATAAAGCATAAAGGAAATTGTTGATAGACGTATATTTCTTACGATTATTTTATGGGTGAGGCCATAGATTGAACCTCAGTTGTGAAAGTAAATACAGCGGAGTGAAACTCGTAAGGTTTGTTTTTTAAAAGAAAGGAAAACTAGAGATGTGAAAATATCTTTGTCCACTAGATTTCGAGAATTGTTTTGCGCCATTATTAAGAATGAAAAGTTATTAATTGCGGCTTCTATTTATAAATTGCAAATTATTGTGTATTTGCCGTTTATATTATAAAAGAGGATTGCGCACCTTTTTCTAACGATTTTAGAAACAAATACTATGTTAGTTTTGCATTTAAATTACAGATTTTAGCTTGTTCCAATAGTTTACCAAAGTAGGGTGCTTCCTCCATATGTGAGAGTTTACTACATAAAACAATACAATAAATAATGACACTTTTAAACGGGCTTATTTACAAATATTTATAGAATGCTACAATTGTGAGTAATTCGAGATTGATGCTGCTAACAAAAATTAGAATAAAATATAAATATTAATATATTTATATACAATATACAGGAATAAGTTACTATAATATGCTAGAAATCGTATTCATACTTCGCATTAATAATATTAAACAAGTGATAAACAACAAATCAAGTCGAATTCATTCATTTATATCATATGGATAGATTGTAAGAGTTGCCTATCTCTGACATTTTTTTAGTCAGAAATGTTTCTAGAAACAAAACTGGTAGGAATGAAAGGTAAACTGCAACGGTTGTCAATATCCTAAGTGACAGTGATTTTGATAAACAAACTTGATTCGAATGCAGTACAACAAGGTCGTCAGTATGTGTCGTTAACTACTTAAACACCGTCACTTTTTTAAGGTTGACCCACCATAGAACGATTTGGGGGCAATTACAAAATGAACGGTTGTGTACGCTTAGCTGATCCTGTGTAACTGAGTGGCTGAAGGGGGGGGGGCGATTCGGCGTCATATTATAGCAAAGTTTAGTTTTATTTTTCAAATACTTGCACTGAACGAAGTTTTTCTTTGAATAGATTTGTAATAAAAATCATTAAAAGAAAAAAAATAATTTGATTTAAAAAAACGAGCTTGAAAAGTATCGGGTTTAGTTAAAGCATATCACAAAAACAAACAACGCATCAGTCGTCAAGATCTAGATTGTATTTTCATATTTCTATTCTTAATGAGAAAACTTTAAAATAATTAGTTTTTATTCCTTAACAACATAATTATAAAATAATTAACCGATATTGTTCTCCCTGTTCCTTGAAATAATCAGAAAATGACTATTTAAAATAAAACATATAAACGAATAACACTAAATCCTCAATTACGAGACTGTATTTCCATATTGTTTTTTTATGTAGAAAATCACTAAAAGTGTTTTTGTATGTTTTTTATACTTAAAAAATAATTAGGAAATAATTTATGAAATTGATTGTACAAAACAATGGATTATCTTTTAAAAAGTTAAGTGATAAATGTTTATATTATTTCTCTTGATTAAAAAAAAAACAAGTTATACATTTTTTTATAAATATGTAACTAGCGCAGTCGACGGTGAATTGTCCCTCTGCTGAATCGGCCACACAAACGTTATTTCAAAAAGTAACATATTATTAGAAGGGATTATCTATATGTACGATTTTGCATAGTATTTAACAGACACAGTAGTTTAATCATTATCCTGCATTGAAAATATAAAAATAAGTAAAAGTAAATGCTTATGTACGTGAATTAATATAACTACAGTTTAAAAAAATATTTTTGAAAGAAAAAGAAAGTATTAGCATATATTGTGGTTTTAATTAGGCTGCAAACTACTTTTCAAAGTAAAGTACTAAAAATTGTAACCTCCCTCAACTTGAATGCACGCACAAAGCTAAGTATTTCTATGGGAGATGTCTTTCACAGGTTCACCCTTCATATGGCTACTATGGCAAGATTTATACTTGCGCAACAAAGAAAAATATTTAGTATATGTTGTTAAAATAATTATGTTGCACATCACTTTTGAAAGTTAAGTACTTAAAATAAAAAACCTCCTTAAAGTTTAATGCGTTCACAAGGGTAAATACTGCTATAGAAATGAAATTTGCACGTTCAGGTTATCAATTAGCGTAAGTATTTTTCTAATTCCGCAGCCTTTCAGTAAATAGATATAACGTAGAAATATACGTATGATTAGAACATTTATGTAAATACGAGTATTCTTCAACATCTACTTAAAATAAAATGAAAATTGATCGGGGAGCAATCTTAATTCTTGTTTAGTTGTGTACTGTTGGACGATAAAGTTTTGATGATACTCAATGACTCCGTATTATTTTAGGAAATATTTTTGAGAGAGGGACATGATTTGAATATCGTAAGATGGGTTTACATCTAAGCGTTACTACTATACTAAGCGGTCCATTAACACCACGGTTTATAGGTACTTTTTTTACAGAACAAAAATATGAGCTGTACGGTGAAATCACGTGACACACCTATTCTCGCTGGATTACCGTAGTTAAGCGACTTTGCGATTGGGTGGCCATTTGAGAAAGTATGGGTGCTGTATGTACCTTCTGGGAAGGCTGAGCGTTGACCAGCATCCTCACCCTGAACAAAGTAATTTTTTGGCACAAAAGCATTTACAAAGTTCTGGATGGCTTGTTCTCCTCTAGGAGCTCAAGGCTATTTTTTTTTTTAATATGAGCTTGCATTAATACAGAATTATCATGAGAACGAAATTCTGTGTACATACAATTAAGGTATTTATAGCTATAGGTTGCTAAACAAAATACTGCCCCTATTTAAGAATAAGACTGCATCAGTGTACATGAATACAGCATTAAATACTATTTCAGAATAACTTAAATATATGACGCCCTCCGATTGAAAGAAAATTAAATCTTACAAAACTCAAACAATATGACACATTATATGAGAAATTGTATTAAATATCCATTTATATTTTAGATATCATCAGTAAGAAGTAAACAATGTTATTTTATTTATTAGTTTGGTGTAAAAATAATGACGCGTTTTACGTCCAACTAAAAGTACATATATATATATATATATATATATATATATATATATATATATGTATATGTATATATATAATGTCTAGGGTATTTTATATGGATATTGTGATAATTTATTTGTGGCGATACAGTTTGATGATTAAATCTGATCAAAATATGTAAAAATATGATTAAACATAAGTGTATGCTTGTTCTTTCTACTTGTAGTCGCTATCTCCCTACGTGAACAATGATGTTGTTTCGCAGATAACTGCAAGGAACATCAATAGATTTGCAGATATAATATAAGCCTTTTCATCAAAGGTTTTGCGTGTCAGTGCGGAACCTTTTATGTAAATCAGATCATTTTTTATTGTAATAATGCAGAAACTAAAAAAAAAAGAAAATAGAACTCGTATTTCTAGTCCGTTGAATCAAAACTAGATAATAGATCGCCATGAAAAATAATAGAAAAGTATGTAATTGTGATATATGCTACCATATTTTTAGTAGAAATATGCACTGAATAACCTTATTTGTATTAACCTAAAGCAACATTACATTTTACTAATAAACTGGTCCTTAAATAATAACATTTTTTTATCATAATCTAGGGAAAGTTAAATGTTTTCCCTTAGGTAGAAGTGTAAGGGGTTTAGTCTATTCACATGCAGTACGACAAAACAGGAACGTGTCGAAACCATTGACTTGCTAAATGCCTTTTCCGTAGTCAATCGGCGTATTAGTAATAATCAATAATACATAAACTAGTATTAATTTCCATGTAGGCATATATAAATATATCCAGATAAAAACCTAATCATCACCTTCAAGCTCACAAAGAAATAATTGCATACTTTATCCGAAAAGGAACCAAGAAATAGGTAAATTACATGTGAAGTAAATTTTTGCCTCATAAAGATTAGACTATTTGCTACAGAATAATAAAGTATCTGATTGGCTAACCAGCAAACTCAGCATAACATGAATCCCTAGCAATGATCTGACGAGTCTGCGCGAATGTGAAACTTAGTAAATCATGTGTAACTTAATTAACATCATAGCCCAACCTACGTATTGAACATGTGAAGAAACTACTTTAAATATATACATATAAAAAAATTCCAAGAAAGTGTTGGATTACAAAGAATATATATATATATATATATATATATATATATATATATTTCTTTTCAAGGAAAATAAGGTAAAAAAAACGATAAAAGTGCTGGATATGTTAATAGAGTGGCATATACTTTTTTATTTTTTTATTGAGCCCATAATAAATTTACATTACTGTTTCCATTGGATTTTCACCCCAGGAGATGAGGTAAAAAGAGCTTCTATTAGATACGTTTGAAAAAAGAAAAAAGAAAGAAAGAAA
This sequence comes from Euprymna scolopes, assembly GCF_053919585.1. NCBI lineage: Eukaryota > Metazoa > Mollusca > Cephalopoda > Sepiida > Sepiolidae > Euprymna > Euprymna scolopes. The sequence goes on along the minus strand of NC_136504.1, from coordinate 34,014,558 downwards.
AGTAGACGTTAAAGTTTTACAAATACTTAGGGGGGGTAGTGGGAGTAGAGGTTTTTTGCATCATGGTATCTGTAGTTGTGTAAGAGGGAGTGGGAGTAAGTGATCAGTAGCCATCGTAGCAGTTGGTAAATATTGTCACCATGGCAACGTATTTTTTATGAGGACGCCAGATTTTTGATCCTTTGGAGGTGTTATTGATATCTGCATAAAATTAAATCATATAATTATATAATTCGAAATGGATGCGGATGCTGGGGCGGGGGAAGAGCAGGAAGGAGGTTCGACATATACCTGGGGGGAAGGAGGATGGGGGATACATTTAATGCGGATTAAAGTTGATTATTTATGATAGTAAGAGGGTGGAAAGTAGGGGGTCGATATAGACTGGGGGAAGGGGGGAAAGTGCAATTAATGCAGTATTTACATTTTGTAGACGTTGTTATTAAGGATAATATATGTTGAAAAAAGAAAAAAGAGAAAGGAGGCAGGTTCGGATAATATAGAAAGGTGGGCGGATTGAGGATGATTATTGATGATAGTAAAGATGTGAATTATTAATTAATGATGGGGGTGGACATAGACCGGGGGGAAGTGCAATTAATGCGGTATTTACATTTTGTAGACGTTGTTATTAAGGATAATATATGTTGAGAAAAGAAAAGAAAAAAGAGAAGGGGCAGGTTCGAACATTATAGATAGGTAGGCGGATTGAGGATGATTATTGATGATAGTAAAGATTGGAAAAGTAGAATTATTGGTTACTGAGTTGGATGATATTAATTGGTGAGGTTATTAGATGGTTGTAACTAGGTTAATGAGCGGTAGAGGTGAGGATAGATAATTAAGTAGGAGAGTAGTAGGTAAAGGTTATTGGTTGTATCCAGGAGGTAGTGGGTAGGGTATTTCTGTTATGTTAGTTTTTATATTTGGAATGGAGTAAAATTACTAAGGAGATATTGTTGGTAGTGTTTGCAATTTATTGATGTTTCGTATTTTTTATTTAAAAGTTTATCCTTGTCTTTAAAATTTTTGATAAATAATTTTTCATATAAACAAAGATGACCTGGGAAGTTAATTGATTTGCAAGTGCTGAATTTTTTTTTAGGATTTCCCAGGGGATAGTTGGGGTGAGTTGGCTTCTGGTAAGCTGTAGGTAGTGGTTGGTGAGTGAGGTTTTGTTTTGGGTGATTAGATACCATGACGCAAAAAAACTCTACTCCCACTACTCCCTCTAAGTATTTTTTAAAACTTTAACGTCTACTTTTCTTTCTTTCTTTTTTATTTTTTCAAACGTATCTAATAGAAGCTCTTTAGCGTCTTTTCACAACTTAAATTCTACTATAAAACCTCCTCGCACTACCACACGACCTCCCTCTCTATTTAATACCCCCCAATAAATTTCTATCCATTTCTGTAAGTTTAAACTTCAGCCCACCTATAAATTCCGATGTAATTGGTACTCTACCTCATCTCCTGGGGTGAAAATCCAATGGAAACAGTAATGTAAATTTATTATGGCCTCAATAAAAAATTAAAACAATTATATATATATATATATATATATATATATATATATATATATATATATATATTCTTTGTAATCCAGCACTTTGTTGGAATTCTTTCCCCCCAAAACAGTAAACAAATATATATATATATATATATATATATATATATATATATATATATATATATATATATATATATATATATATACGTTATTTACCAATAAATTTGCGAGGAAAACCAATTATAATCGTGCCGTGCACAATTTGTTCGGTGCGCGTTACTTCGTATAAACTCTATCCAAGGCAAAACAGGCAGATCTACTAAATTTAGTTCATTAATTTGCATAAATTATAAACGGTTTATTTCGCAATTGAACTAATATTTTATCCTGCTAGGAATCAGCAAAATCGAAATCAACCGCACGCACATATGCTGATCAGTTTACACGCATCAACAAGCTTTATGACCCCGTTGTAATAGACAAAGTGCAGTCTACTAAAAATACTTGATCGGAATATTAAGTGGAGGATTTAGTCATTAAAATCGCATAAGTCATAGTGGAAGCGCACACGTATAAACCCGGTGAGCATGCCCATCATATTATAGATAGATAATGAAAGTAAAAATAAAAATAAAGCAACTTATTTAGGTTCTGTGATTTGCCAGTCATGAAGAAATGAGAAAAATCAGAAATGTCAGCTTCTTTTGCTGATTGATGAGTTACATATTACTTCGCGAATTGGTTATAGTAATAAAAAGCGGTATTCTATGCTAAAATAATGTATACCGCAATAATTTATTCATAAATGATAGCTGTCTCTAAATCTACGCCAATATAATTAACGACTTTTGGTACTCATGCGCTTATTGATCCGTGCTGAAAGAATAACCTTATTATTTAAAAGGTCATCGTTAACATGGTGAGCGGAAGGTGTTTTGTACTTATTCTGTACTTTAAGCATACAATTGAATAAAAAAAAACATATCATAAAACTTTAATTAAATTTGGAAATACGATTTAAATAATAGTGCGGATCAGTAACTGCATTATCACGCAAATTTATTACTAAGCTGTCAAAATCTAGCATCAACAAAACTCACTATAAGATTAGGGATGAACGGATGTAATATGTAAACTGAGTACCACGGCTTTTAGTAATAATACATTTACTTGATCTAATTTTATTATTAAAAAAGACGATAGAATAACTATCTGTATACTTTGGTTTTGAAAACAATCTTTTTTTGTTTCAACTAAAAGCAGGTCTTTCTAACAACTTGAACAATTTAAATTTGAGTCAAATTTTAAATATTCGTTTATGAATAGCAAAGTGTTAACAAGATTATTAGACTTCGTCGGGTATTTTTTATCAATATGCCCGATTGATAGAAATAGACGTAATAAGATGCGGATTTTGCTAGACTATAAACAGGGCTCGATTGGGTTTTTGCTTCGTCCTATACATAAGAAATCTACGTGATTTTTGGATGAACGATCTTTCAATTAAATATTTTGGTACCTGTGCATAATTTGAACCAGGCATAACTCAACGTCTGCTCGGCGTTGCTCGAAAGATAATGTTAACCGCCGAGCTCCGACGATTATGAAAGCGTAACAAATGCTGCTTAAATTGGAGGAAACATGTAAACATAAGAGTTTTAACAGAGGAAATAAACAAAGCAAAAAATATACCGTAATTTTTTAAAAAAATTTTTGTAATACAATAATTTTTTTTTTACTGTATTTTTTCGTCCAACAAAAAAGTTCAAAACAAAAATATAAGCAAAGGTTTTTAGATATTCCTCTTACATGTTTGTGTAACAATTAAAAAAAAACTTTTTTTTCTAGAAAGAGATTCATTTTTCCGATATTGGTGTTACAGAAAATCCACCTGTTCTTGTAAGTGGGTAAATATGAGATGGGATAGTCGAGGGTTCGAACTTGCGAGGCTAGGTTTGGAATTGAGAATTCCGATCACAAGTTAAAATGAATAATAGAGGAATGTTATTGAAAATAGAATGTAGAATTACCATTGTTTAGTTCACCTCAAATAGCTAGATATATGGTTATTGAAAAAGGAAAGAAATGATGTAATTTTGTTTTCGTTAAAGAAACGAAATTAAAATAAGGAATTTAAAAACGAGCAATGGAAAATGTTTGTAAAGTGGTTTTATCAAAAATAAGGTTAGAGATTCGGCTTTGTAGACACGTGAGGAACAATGCATGTCAGGCCACGTGCCTGATATGCACGTGTTGGTCATGCAATGACGTCATGAGTTTTCAATATAAGACAAGTGAGAAGTCAGTGAATCAGAGACAGAGCTAACATGGCACTTGAAAGCGAAGACGAAAGGATAGAATCATGTAGAGATTTTAATTTCTTGATGCAAAGCCATTGACCGTTCGAAAATTAAATAAACGAATATAAAATTTTTTATCTGCGTTTTCTTGTTATGCTATTCAACAACATAAAGGTATCGTGAATTTATATTCTAAGAACTTTGTGAAAATCATCATCTCAAAAATAGATAAAGAAATATATGTATCAATGCTATAGAAACACTCCCATTCACAGAACTGGCGACAGTATAAATAACACACGATCTCCTCTTACTATCGGTTTATCTATCTATATATCAAATCTCCTGTCATTGTGTATTACATGCACTCGGCTCTCCTGTATTAACTTGTACCATGTCTCTTTATATTTACACCCTGTCTATCTCACACACACTATGATCTCTCACAATATGAACACTCACTAATACGAATACACAACAACAAAGATATAATATACCTCAGCACTTCTAAAATAACACCCAGTATGTAACATACGGGATATTTGGTGATAGTGACATGTCCAATCATAAAAGAGTGGGTTGTAAAAAAAGAAACTTCAATTACCACGGAAAATCACATCGTTTCAGGGTCCAATATAAAAATACCACGAAAATAAATACTGGACGAAATGAAAAAATAATTAAGAAAAAAAAAGAACAGAAAAACGCACACACACATAGACACAATGACAAAAGAATACGAGAAAAAGAAAAAAACGGCCGATATGCCCCAAAAAGTAAACAGTTGTAATGAATGGAAAAACAAATTTGTCACCTAATTCATTCAGAGAAGAATTGTTTAAGTTTTGTTTGATAAATACACACACAAAAAAGGAGCAAAATACAATTATTTTGACGTGCACTTTCAAAAGTAAACCATAAATAATTTCCACTGTTGTTAATATATTTTGAAAATATACAGTTTGCAAACACACACACAGAAAAAGGGGGGTCAGTGTGTTGTTGAAATCGGATCGAAGTTTGTGTCAGTATGAATTGTTGAAATTTTTGCAAGGCCGCTGTACTTTCATGATGATCAGAACAAAAATACGTATATCGTACAAAAAAATGCAAAATGTGTTTTGATTTTTTATTTTTGAAAAAAAGGAACAATTCGTTTTGTTGTTAACGGACTTTGTGTTACAGAAAATATTTTTCTTTTTTGAGAAAAGTTCCAACTGTTTTGTGAAAATCATAAGATAAATGTACAATATAGCATTTTTTAAAATGCTTTATATATTGTAACATGTCTTGAATATATGTAAATGATATTGTATATTCGCGAAAGGAATACAAAGTCATTATTAGGTGTATACATTAGAATTGAAATGAGTTAGTAAAAATAAGATGATACTGGTAAAATGGTTGGGCTAGAATAATTGGAATTTTAGAGGGGACAAAAAAAAAACAATTATGTAAGAGTGTATTTTTAAGAAGTTTTCCTCAGATCTGATAAGCCAAAAGAGAGAGTTTCTTTTTTAATAATTTGCTTTTTGTATTTTTTGAAGTCCAAAAATGTTTATCGCAAGAAGAGTAACTTGCCGTGCAAGCATTAGAGATGCCCCGTTCAAAGAATAAGATAGACCCTGTGGCAATTGAGTGCTTGGAAAAAAGCTGGTCGCACGTGACGATTGCAAGCAGGAGGTAAGACTTGGCTCAATTAATTAGAGACAGGCGTGGAGAGGGTACGAGAATCCTTAAGGGTACCAGAGACCTATCAGAGGCAGTACCGTAGGCAAATCACATAAAGCTTAATGGGGTGAGAGAAAAGTAAAATATACCGTAGGCACGTAAGAAGATAAAACCTTGTATTTCTTTGGAGATGCATGGATGCGGGATATCTCTGCTGGATCTTGGAGGCTCTGATGGGAGAAAGGAAAAATCACAAAATGTCGGCCTATTGCTAGAATTTAAACGCAAATAGGGATCATGGCGCAAAGTTCGGGGTTAATAAGTTAGGGGTGATATTCTCTAAATCTTCATCGAAATTCCAAGAGCCTGAGCATGAAATCCAAGTGAACCAGCGTGATAACCAAGGTATAACTTAAAAGCTTGGAAGCACATCACGAAGATTAATTATGAGCTTTGAGGTGCCCCAGAAAAGATAAGATAGTTACAAAATGAAATAAAACCATACTTAATAGAAATGTCGGGCAAGGTATATGATCCAGGCACTTTTGGGACGAAAGGAGTAATCAATTTCGAAAGACGTAAAGTCAGACCTCTAGTTTACGGCATAGCAGTGACTTGATAAAGCAGGTGACGTGGACCAGGGAAGGAATACCCTACACCCAAAATGTAAATGCCAAGAAGGTAAAAGAGGCTCTGTTCTAATAAAAAAAATAATTGTGAAGTCAGTTGAAAAGGCTAACTAAAGGAGTTTTTTTAGCCTGATCTTTTTTTGCCGTGTGGTTGCGTAGATATAGAGGAAAAATGTACCAGAATGTAAAAATGCGTACATTTATTGAAAATAAAGATAGCAGGAGTGTTAAAAACAGCCGCATGTTCTTTTAAGTGAGTAAATATGAGATGGAATAGTCGAGGATTCGCACTGTCGAAGCTAGATTTGGAATTGAGAATTCCGATCATAAGTTAAAATAAAACATACAGGAATATTATTGAAAATGGAATGCAGAATTACCATTTAGATATTTGTTTATTTGAAAAGGAATGTAATCATATTATCTTGTTTTTGTTAAAGAAATGAAATTAAAATATGGAATTTAAAAACGGATAATGGAAATTGTTTGTAAAAACGGTTGATCAAAAATAAGGTTAGAGATTCGGTTTGTAGACACGTGAGGAACAATGCATGTCAGGTCACATGTCTGATATTCAAGTGTTGGTTATGCAATTACGTCATGAGTTTTCAATATAGTTGGAGCTTGGCAAAGAGTAAGTAAGTCAGTCAGAATTCAGAGGACAAGTCAGAAGTCAGTGAGTCAGAGACAGAGCTGACATGGGACCTTGGAAGCGAAGGGGGGAAGATAGAATCATGTAGAGACTTGAATTCCTTTATGCAAAACCATTGACCGGTCGAAAATGGAATAAACGATTATCATCATAATTTACATAAAGATATTGTGATTTATATTATAAGAACTTTGTGAAAATCATCATCTCAAACATAGGTAAATAAATATTTGTGTCAATGTTATAGAAACATTCCCATTCACAGACCTTTTGGCAGTGTAAATGTCAAACTATCTCCTCTAACTATCGGTATATCTATCTATATATCAAATCTCTCACAATATGAACACTCACTAATACGAACACACAAAACACAGCCACAAAGATATAATATACGTCATCTCTTATAAAATACCACCCAGTATGCAACAATGGTGGTTCATGGGGGGTCTATTCAGGAAGTCGTTCTTTACATAGGTAGGTTGGAAGGGGGGCTCATTCCGAAAGGCGTTCTTAACATGGGGTTGGGAGTGTTATTTTGAAAGCCGTTCTTAACATGAAGAGATCGTGGGTGCACTTCGTGTGCGAGCATCTCCACCCACATCCATTCTTCTCATATTTTCTTTTAGCGATGATGCACTTCTTGCCACAGGAAACGCAGATAATTGTTCTTTTTTTTTTCTTAATAATTAATTTTTTTCTTGAAAATATGAGGCACTCTGTTTCGTCGTCACAAAATATTTTCCAAACTAGGGATATTTATTTTTTTTCAGTTTTCACAGTAGTTAGAAAAGGATTGTCAAAGGTGTGTGCTGCTTAACGAATTTAATGATCTTTTTTCCTTCCAATTTTTGTTTCGAAAAATTCGTCTGCTACTTTGCAGTAGATTATTTGGCTGGTCTGCGTCTTACGCCACATTACAATCAAACACGAGCGTATGACATCCTGTTCACAGCAATCAGACGTCTGGTTCAACTTATGCACAAATACTTATATATTAATGTGAATAACAAGGATCCTTTAGAATCCGTCAGTTTTCTAAATAAAAAGTATATATAAGAAAAGTATATATATATATGTATATATATATATATGTCTATATATACATTGAACTATACACACATGTATATATATATATATATATATATATATATATATATATATATATATTAGGGTTGAGACAATGAATCGAAATTGAAATCGGAAATCGGAAAATCGGAACTTTTTTTACGTATCGGAATCGGAAAAGCTATAACCTCATTTTCGATTCAAAACAGATTCTTTTCATTTTACTACAATAAACAATGAAACACGCACAAATTGCTGTTTTTTATTAGAGTTGTTAATTTACAACATGAGGCACCCCACAGAATATGTTGTTAAATATCATTTACAAATTTAACATTGATTCGCGTTGAATCTCCTTTATTTATTTCTCATTTCTCGAGAGATAACGTGCCTATTCCTTTTGCAAACATTTAGCATTTATTGACTATATGCCCTCACTCGAGGTAGTTCATCTGATTATTAGGTTTTACATCCTCTGTAAGATTTTTTTTTAATTCTGTTTGTGCCAGTTGTACATGGCGTTGTCCCCATCGGTTTCATCTAAATAATTAAAGTTTAAGTTTTCTTTGGACACAAGTGGAAATTATAAATTACTTTCTCCGTTGAGTTCATCCATACTTTAGATGAGATATAAAAAAAAAAACCTTCTAGATTTTATTAATTAAAAAGGAAATTATGTCTACATTTAAACACATACCTAAAAAAGAAGAATCGGACCGGGACTGTAATTCACAGAAAAAGAAAAGAAATAATAAATAAATATTCAACAAATAAATGCTACCAAATCCAAGGCATATCTGAATAAATTTATTTCTGTTAAAACTTCTTTTAAAGCGTGTTTTTTATGATGCTTGGAAAACTCGTCCCCGAAAACTTTTACCCGATAAATTCATCCTTGATAGGAAAACTCGTCCATTATTGAGGAAATATAAGTTGAAAACACATTTTATGACAGTTTTTGTTGGAGATATTATTTTTCAATGATGCTATACTTTCTATAATAGTTTAAAATATTTTTCTTGTTTAGTCTTGTTATAAAAAAAATGAAATCGATTTTCTTAGTGTTCGTTTTCTACATAACTGGCTGAATGGTTAGCAGTTTAGTCTCGGCAGGACGGAGACTGATAGCGAACTGACTCGAATGAAAAATTCAATTTTTTTAATGAGGTCGGAGGCTTCTCATTGGTTGATTTTCATAACGTGTAGTTATAAATAAGATCATCCAGATTCTGGGAATCATACCCTTCATTAATACCAAAAACATTCATACAATGAAAAAGTCCTTTCAAACTAAATTTTATTTAATAGTTAAAAATACAATTTAAAAAAGTAAATAAAGTATTTTTTTTATTTTTTTCCTTTTTGTTTTATTTATTTGCGGACGTTATCTTTCTTTTCATTAGTCCCACAAATATATATATATATATATATATATATATATATATATATATATATATATATATATATATATATATATATATATATATATATATATATATATATAAAGAAATTGTTATAATGTGTGTTTACAAAGAAACCATTTTTAATTCAGTTGTTTAAGATTTTTTAAAGTTGTTTTTTTCTAAATACATATACAAATACACACGGGTATACATACTTGTCAAATATGTGTACGAACACAGATATACATACTTTTAAATATATGCACAAATACATTGAGATATAGAGACCGTGCACATTGTAAACGGGAACAATGAAACTTTTAATTCAAGTGTTTCAGATTTTTTAAAGGAAGATTCTAATGAAGAAGGAAGAAGCAAAAAGACGAAAAAAAATCAACCTTTTTTGTAAACAAAACTAGAAACTTTCTCTTACATATTTTTAGTTTGTTAATTTGTTTAGGAGGATAGAAAAATAGTTTAAGTTTAGCGTCATACCCGGGACAATTTACAATCGATATTTTGTGGTTTGCACTTCTAATATTGAGTTTCTGAAAATTAAGATTAAATTCCAAAAGGTTCAGCAATAAAATATGTTAATTTTATCTGTTACTGGTTTAGTAGCAAGGTTGTCTATATAATTTTCGGATTCTACCTAATAAAGAGTCCTAGATTTTTACTGACTTCATTTCTTATGAAATGTCATTTGATATTAATATGTTCCGACCTTTTATGAACAATAGTGTTAGCTGCTAATAAAATACTACTCTGGTTGTCATCATGATTTGCTACTGGCTTTTTTAGTTAGATCTCGTTTGAAATAGACTTTAGTAAAGTGTTTAGAAACTTTGCTTCGTGCTGAATGCGAAAGTGCTATAAACTCTGCTTTACATGTAGAAACAGCGACAATTCGTTGTTTTTTTAGTTTTTATCTTTTAGTTTTTTTTTTTTAGTTTAGGTCCAGTATTTGACAGTTTAACCCCGTTAACGTTTTTCGATTCTTAGTTTCCCCTAATCTGAATCTGAAAGTCTATCTAACTTTAGAGGATTTATATTTTTAAATACTAACGGCTGTTTCTTGATTCGTTTTAGGTAACTGAGGACTTGTTTTGCACGAGACAATAATTTATTTTCAATTTTGATAAGTTTCGATAAAGCTCTGTTGAAGTGGCTGTCATGAAATAGATGAGACTTTCGATAATTTCTCTGTATAATCGATCATCTATTAATTTAGTTTCATTCTCTATATTCTCATTAATATCGATATCAACGGGAGTTGTACGTGGTTTGACAGCTTTCATTCCAACGTTTAGCAGGATTTTATGTACTCTTATTGTTCATTGCTATAGTTATCACTTCTAATTGATTACAAAATGCCCTGAAAAAGTAAATTCTCAGTACATATCAATATACACAGGAGATTCACTTCCGCCGCCATTGCCACCATTGTCACAACCGACAATACCATCGCCACTGTAAATGCTACAACTACTGCTATCACCACCACTGAAACCACAGCTGCCACCAGCATCACTGCAACCATAAATATTGCTAACACCACCACTGCCACCTTTGTCACTACTGCCACCATTACACGACTATGACTGGCACCACCAATTAACCACAGCCAGTCACGGAAATGACCGAATCAGTTTACGATTTGAGAATCACTTTATTTTAAATATGTGTTTAAGAGTGGAGAGTATAGTGTAACATAAACATCACTTTATTTCATATATATTTCAATGGACCTCCCGGATATTATTAGTCAGTCCCGGATATGGATGAAACCATTTTATTTTATCTAACAAATTCAGACATTCAATTTCATAATGAATTCAAGAGATGTTTCTTATGAAATATATATATATATATACACGCACACACATATATATATATACACTTGCATATATATATATATATATATATATATATATAATATATATATATATATGCAAGTGTTTCTACTTTAGTTACGAATGAGACATTTGGCCAATTCTTTCATTCCATAATAAACAACCAATGAGAATTATTTCTATTTATCAATATAATTATAAAACTCTGAACCATTGGCTCTTGTCTTCGACGATCGGGCAATTCCATCTTTTAAAAATGGGATGACAGGTGAATTTCTCTTCTCTCCCTCCCTCTCTCTCTCTCTCTCGCTCTCTCTCTCTAATTAATATATATAATCTGAAGTTAATATTTTCTTGAGGTAAAGTAAACAATGAAGTTTAACGATGTTTATAGAGTGCTCAATGCCGAATTAGCGCAAAGTAGACTTTCTATTTGTTTTTACGTAAGCAGTACATGTTGGTACACATTCATGAGCATATTTCGGTCACCTTGTAATTAACTGATCGAAACCTGCTCATGAATATTAAATGAATATTATTACTCATGTCTGCTTATAGCCACCACTTTTTTTTCTTTAACCAAATCCCACCAATTGCTCTCCTGATTCATTCAATTCTCTTGTCGTATGAGGAAATTGCAAATAGTTGACATGAAAGATTTTCTATTAAAACTTTTATTCACATGCCAAATTGTTAGATCATTAAGAGATGATTGTGACATAGTTATTAGAAAGTGATTTACAAGTCACTCTGATTAAAATATAATCTCGAGAAAAAAGTGATGCCTTACTATAGTTCTTGTAATTTTAATAATATATCTGAAGCAGTTACTCCTATTTGCCTAAAAGATATTTACTTTCCAATTCACGGTTTGATCAGAACTAATATTACACTGATTATTCATATGATTGCTTATGTGCGGATGTGAACACCTACCGCGGAATTTCGAAGAACTCTGCTAGTCTTTAATATTGCTGTTATTATCACATCATATCGAAAAACAAATAGTTTGCTACTATTATTTTTCATGACGTTAATATATTAATTGAAAAACCCACCGTGAAAAATTGATGATTTTATTTTAATCACAAACCAAATGTACGAAAACGTGTTACTAATTAATTTGCTTTCAAAACTCGGAACTAATTGATGTCATTCTCACAGGAAGCTATAGTACGATAAAGAATTTTAATTAGAAAGAAAAGAAGAGAGTGAGAACATATAATTTTCATTTCTACAATTATTGTGCAATCAATATCTTACTGTGAATATTAAAAATATGTGTGAAAAGCAACATTTATTCTGCGCCCCCCTCTTTTTATAAACTCTTCCAAAATGCTACCAAACAACTAGACGTACTAAACACACAAGCGCATCGACTTACCAGCTACTGATTTTTTCTATATTTCAATATCTTGAGACCTTTTTGCTCCTTATTTTATTGTTTCGCTTAATGTATTTTTTTTTATTTGCCATTTGATAGATTCGCTGACATAACATGTTATGTGACAGCATAAATCGGTTGTCTAAGACGGCACTTTTGATATAAGAAAGTAAGCAACACCTATTTATTATGTATTTCCTGCTTTATTTTCATTGAACTTGTTTTACGTCGATAATAGCATGTGTTTTCTCTCTATTTACAGGAGATTCCTTTTTTTATTTTACGATATTTGTGTTTGATTACAAGAACAATTCGCTTCAATTATACGGTGATTAAAACAATTATTTGCATTTGGCACGGTTTTTCCTCTATTCTTTGTATACGTTCATTTTTTCATATTTTTATGTTTTCTCTTCGTACACGTGCTTGCATTACACGTTTGGTGAAATAACACATTTTAGACACCCTCCACAATTTTTTTTTTATATATGAAAAGTAATTAAACACTATTAATTAGTTATTATTTAATTTTTGAACGATTTTTATAAGCTGTTTAAACGTACTAGTAAAAAACTTTATTATTTCTGTCTAATTTAAGAGCCTTAAAATTGCGTTTGTTTGATTTCTCCGTTAACATTTATTTTCACGGTAATTATGTTTAGGACATCTTTTAAATGAAATACCACACATACAGATAATTGGTCAAGTTTTAGACGGGGAAGTTGGTGAGATATTGAACTTTTCCTTTTAGGGAGTGGGGTTACGATTTTGCATGTTTACTATATTTTGTGAGTAGTTGATGTATTTGCATTGTTAGATATTAGTACAGAATTGTTATTTTATTTATCTATTTGCCATATTAAGAACATTATCATTAAAATTGCCTAAACACAATATATCTTTTGACATGAAGTCACTATTAATCAAAAAATACCAAGCTATCTAAAAATTAAATGAATGACAAAAGTCCCTAATCCAAAGTTCATGATGTTGACCATCAAACAATTTATTCCTTTAATTCAGTTGGCATTAACAATTCTTGAGAGTATCTGTTTCCTAGCGCTAAATCAATCACTTAATTTTTATATCAATAGGTGAATCTATTTTGTTTTAACTCATCAGGAGAAATAGCAACAATCAATCCATCAAAAGAAATAGCGTGTAATTACATTGGGCTTCTTAAATAGGAATTAGTATATATTATTAGAAAAAAATATATATGTATATATATGTGTGTGTATATATATGTATATATATGTATATATATATATATATATATATATATATATATACATATTACAGATAAATACGTAATATTTTATTTGCTAAGAATATTTGCGAGGCGTCCGCTCGTATATAGTATATATATATGTATATATGCGCGCATGTGTGTGTTTGTGTTTATGTGGTTGTGTGTGTGTGTGTATAAGTGTGTGTGTGTAAGAAGAGAGAGTAAGATAGAGAGAGAGGGAGAGAGAGAGCGGGGGGTAATCCTAGTTTGTAACTATAGGTGGTATGTTATTTTAATTAAAACTTGAAATATGATAATCGGATGGAATAAAATAACCCCAAGGATTGTAAATATATACAAGCAATGCGAACTGTCATTGAGTTTTATCAATAAATCTTGTTGACTGCAAATCTTATATAGATTAACTAGAATTTTGAATAAGGAAGTAAATTGAAAAAAATAAACTATATGTCCTCTTTTAAAACCGCCCGTTGACATGTATATTGCCTGTCTTAGATAACCTCTGTTCTTATTCTTTTTTATACACAATAGTCGGTGGGATCTTTTATTCCGTCAGTAATATATCGATCGGCATATCGGTATGCATGTATACAAGCTGTAATTTAGAGAAGATGTCGATTTTTCTCATCTAGAATGGCAAAGACATCGTAGTTTTAAGATTACCTTATTCCAGATTTGCACATCGAGAGAAGACATAATGTCATATTATGATTTCAAGCGGCATTGTATTTCATCATCAAATAAAATAGAAATCTGACGAGGATACACTTATTTTCAATTAGACCGTATATATATATATATATATATATATATATATATATATATATATATATGGACCAATTTCACTGTATTAAGAAGTTTGAGTTTTCAAGGGAGGAAGGGAGAGGATGTTCGTACAAGAAAAAAATATTGGAATCTCTCTGATATAGAATTTACAAGCTGAAGAAAGGGAAATTGGTACTTGTTATGATTAAAAATATATCCAGGAAAAACGGATAGAGGTAGGGGTACATAAAATGCCGTATAGACTGAAGTTACTCGATACTCGAAGCCTCCGTTTCGTCTCGAAAGGCCAAGGGGCAGCTGCGCATGTAATGGTGAGGCAAGGGTTGCGCAATCTCAACCACACATCTCCTGAATCAGCACTGTTTTAGTCCAGTGGCTAGAAGAAGTACAGTACGACTGGAAAAATGCCGAGTTAAGCGGAGAACAAATACAGCACATGGGGGCCCCAAATGGTTAGTAAATAATAAAGAGGTGTACGAGCTGCGTGTGTGTGTTATGTATTACTTCGTAAGATGATGTGTGGAAATGTGTTCCTCAGATAAGTTTATGATTTTTATCGCTTAATTTGTTCTATAACAGTGTACCAAAAACGGCATCTGTGTAAACGGGTGTATACGTTTCGTGTTTGTTTGTGACGTGTCGTAAATCTGTTACTAAAGGTTTTATATTGGTTCTTTATTTTCTGACCCCGTTATATAGTTTATTTTACCTATGCTGTTTTCTAAAATTTTAGCCTCTCTAGTCTAACCGGCCAATGTTTATATAAAGATCACACTACTTTTAATAATATTACTTTATATAGAATCGCATGATTAAAAGTAAAATTGAGTGTTATTGAACTAATATAGGTTTGTATTTTGATTATATTCTATTATAATATTTCAGAATGTGTATAGCAGGGAGCGAAAATGAATAAGATAATTACTTATATATTTAGTTTTTTATATTAAATATATGGTTCTATCAGTATCTAAGATGTTGAGTTAGCCATTGTTTAGGTGAGAAATGTACGTGCAGACACGCTATTACAATAATAATGGAGATAATCCTAAAAGTGATGTTGATAATAATAATTATTATAAAATGAATAATATTAATGATAATGAAGTGTTATATGTTCTGGATGCTGTTAGATGAGAAAGTATACATTTGATGCGACCTTATCATAGAACACAAGATTACTAAAATAGTTATCTATAAGTTATTATATTATATGATTATTCCTGTGGAAAGGATGAAGTTCTAGAGTAAGTTATCCAGGGAATATGGGAGTCAAATATAATCTTAATATAGTTTTACTTATGGAGTTGGGATGTTGGAATAATATTTTTTTTTTAAATTTTAGATGTCATATATAGGGAATAGCATTATACATTATATTGAGTGTCAAGTACAAAAGGACGAACTTAGTACGTGATTTCAAATTGGGTATATTTAAATTTCTTCATAGATTTGCAACATGAAAAATAGTCTTGGCGAGGAGAAAAACCGTAATAAACGATTTGCATATAAAAGAAAGAAAGAGAAACCGAGACGGGTTAGGTTTTTATTTTTGTTTGCTCGTTCCTTTTCGGTCAGAGATGACTTCGTGACCGGGTTCGAATCTCGTGACCAGCTATAATCATAACTCTTGTACTGATGATACTCCAAAGGATGAAGCACTAGTGTTGGTGAGTATTAAGGAAAGTAAGTAATAATTATTTCAGCCCCTTTATGAACTCGGTTCTGATTGTTGAGCACTTAAAGTTGAAATAATTCGGGCAATTCAGCTTATGTTCGCAAATCATAATGTTATAATCATAAGATTACACCCGCCGTTAATGATATTTACACTTTATATAAATGTTAATTTTAACTGTATTTCGCGCGGTTAAATTAAGCCCTATGGTGTTTTTGTTGCTACCGGAGTCAGAGACGGCTTCATGGCCGGGTGCAAATCTCATGACTGAGTATAATCGTTACGCCCTGTACTGCTGATTCATGAGCTACGGGTCCTGGATATGATCTTAAACAATATCCGATGGTAAGACTCCAGCTTGCGGGCTTTGGATAGTGTGGAGCCACCCTTTAATTGACATTGCTCCCAGGTTCACTCTAACCTTGAATGGTAGTACCTGTTAGGATACCAACTATGGATTAAATAGAGACTGGCTTGCATAAAATATATTCTATTACATACTTTTTATTCAAAATAACTGGATTTGGTATTAAATACCTTGAAGAGGGTTGATATGCCGTAAAACAAAACAAGCAACCAACCAACATCGGCTATGCTTTTATCTAACGCTTGGGAATTGTTTGAAGCGTTTTTATAAATGTATCTGCATCTTCTTTAAATCACTTTGGAAACAAAAGGAAGCATGACGTTCCTTTCACTGCTAACAAAACAAGATACATTCACTGTTGCTGTAAACTTAACATGCTTAACAATTGGAACTGCAATGGGGTTCATACATAGTCACCTATCATTTTTTCTATTGACTTTTTTTTATTTTGGTCAAAGTTTTTCATCAAAGAAAAAACAAAGAAATTCCAGTTGTTCTGGATGTTTTTAATTTATATAAGAGTCGTTTTGCACGCATTAACAAATTCTCTGGAATGTTTGATGACATGAACTGACCTCGCCTAAAAACTTATGAGTTGTATCCGAAGTCCCGATGGATAACATTCCATCTTGTTTCTCTCAGACATTTGAAAGTTTTTGGCAATATGTCGCTCTGATGTCTCAGGATTTGCATCGATCAACCCATAAACGGTTCTGATAAACGCAGGTGTTCTAAGTGAGTCAGAACGTTTACAACACTGTGTTGACTTGCTCGTGGCAAATTAATCACCATTGTGTTATTTAACTCGTTTCTAACTTTGCACTCGAAAGATCTGCTGACTTTTTTAAATCTTGCATTTTCTCCATTGCCGTGTTTCGCTTTTCTGGACATTACTGACTGGTGTCTATTCATGTCAACGGTTAGACTATATCTATATATCTATAAAAGTGAAAGTATCTGTCTGTGTGTTTCTGTGTGTGTACATTTCCCTACCAAATAACTCCGTAAATTTCGATTCTAGATTAAACATAAGGTGTATTGAGATTTACGAACATCTTTCTAGTTGGTTATCGGCCAGAAATCGGCTGCCATTGGTTAAAGTTCAACAATTATATCTTAGAAAACTCTACCAAACTCCTCCGCCAATTTTGAGATTTAACACTTGAATTTTTACATGTAGGTTACTTGGACATTTTTCAAACTTCTTAATTTGATTGAATCCCAATAAAATAAATGTTGTGTTCAAAACCGAGGTCAGAGTTTAAATATATATACCATTGGGGTATCTACCAAATTACTCAGCAACTTTTTTGCTTAAACATTTAACATTTTACATAAGGTATATTCAGACAAAGGGCAAGCTATTTATCTGTTTTGCCGAAAGATTTGGTTGCCAAGAGGTCAAAGTTCAAACGATTTTACCTTTATGGTCTCTAGAAAACTACTCAGCAAATTCTGGGTCTAAATATTTTAAATTATACATAAATGTATTAAGAGAGGCATCAAGCTTTTAAATCATTTTTGGTGAAAAAATGTGGCTGCCAATAACTCAAAGTTAAAATAGTTGACTTGCAGACTCTACAAAACTCCCCCGCCAATTTGAAGTCTTAACTCTTGAAATTTTAGATATAGGTTTGCTGAACATGTTCCAAACATTTAAACACACACACACAAGGACAGACAGACACACACATACACATATATATATATATATATATATATATATATATATATATATATATATAACAGGGAAGATGTGTGTCTCTCTGTTTGCCTGTGTCTTTCTGTGTGTGTGTGTGTCTGTGTGTGTGTCTGTGTGTCTGTGCACATTTCCGTAATCAATAACTCTGTCAGTTTTCAGTCTACAGACTCGAAATTTTATATACAGGGTACTGAGGTAAGGAACATCTTTGTAATTCGTATTCGACCAGAAATTAAGGGGTCAAAGTTCATTGATTTGACCATTAAAAACTCTTCCAAACTCCTCCACCAATTTTTGGTATAAACAATTAAAATTTTAGATATAGGTTTCTTGGACAGGGATCTAACTTAATAACTTGATTTGACCCCAAAATAATAAATGTTAAGAGGTCATAATAGATGCCAAATTAAAAAAAAAATTGACCCCTGACGTCTCTACAAAATTACTCAGACAAATTCTGGTCTAAATATTTGAAATTTTACATAACGGGCATTCAGAATAGAGCAAGCTTTTTAATCGGTTTGGGTCGAAAAAATTTAGTTACAAATATATGAATATATGTATGTATGTATGTGTGTTTGCAAGTCTGCCTAAAACTTTCGACAGAGGCGACGGATTTTACCCAAATCGTTATCGTTTTGAAGTTCGACTTTTCAGACGACAAATATCGAAAATTTGGATAATAACATTAATATCTTTACCTTCAACTGGCCACTTTTCTACAGGGGAGTAGCTTTTTTCACCGATATTTTTGAAAGTCATCCTCTGCTTTCGATTATCTAGCCTTAATTTAAACCTATGTTACATCCGCGTTGGGGGTGGTCATAAGAGCATAGAGGTCAGGTTTTTCCCCGTTCTTTTCCCCCTTCGTGGTACGGGTTCAAGCCTGCCTTCCTAGTTCCACTATTTTTCTGCTCAACATACATATCCGAACATCCGGGCAACGCCTGGCTGAAATACTTGTATCTATATATCTTAAAAAGTGAATCTGTCTGGGTGTGTGTCAATTTTACGTCTACAGACTCGAAATCGGATATACAGGGTACTGCGATTTAGGAAAATCTTTGTGATTCGTTTGCGGCCAGAAATTTGGCTGTTAAGGAGTCAAAATTCAACAATTTAACCTTTTATATCTCTACCAAAATCCTCTGCCAATTTTGGGTATAAACAATTGAAATTGTACATATAGGTTACTTGGACATGGATCTAACTTAATAACTTTATTGGAGCCCAATACAATAAATGTTAAGGGGTCATAATAAAGTGCAAATTTGTAAAAAATGATCCGCTTTTTGTGTTTGCTAACCATACACTTACAATTACCCGGGCAACGCCGGGCTTAAAAGGGCTAGCTTCTAGAAAAGTGAACGTGTATGTGTGTGTGTGTATGTGTATGTGTGTGTGTGTCTGTGTACATTTTCCTACGCAATAACTCTGTCAATTTTAAGTCTGCAGACTCGAAATTTGATATACAGGTACTGAGATTTGGGAAAATGTTTGTAATCCGATTTCGGACAGACATTTGGCTGTCCAGGGGGTCAAAGTTCATGGATCTCACTTAATAACTTGATTTGAGCCCAAAACAATAAATGTTAAGGGGTCATAATAGGGGTCAAAGTTAAAAATTCGCCGCTTTTTTTTGCTCACCATACACCTCCAATCACCCGGGCAACGTCGCGTAGAAATGCTAGTATATATATATATATATATATATATATATATATATATATATATATATATATACTAGCAAAAGTACCCGTCGTTGACTGGGTTCAAAAACAGCCTACAGAAAATGGACTCTGATTTATGAAAGTATGATAGGTTATGAACAGGAAGGATTGTAAATAGATAGCTTCGAATTTGGAGGTATCAAAACAAATGCAAATGTGATGAAAGTAAAAATAGATAAGCCCCATAATTTATTATACCATACCTGTTCACACTGAAACACTTATCACAATAATCTGTGGATCTATATTAAAAAAACCTTGTAAAAGTTTGTAACATATTTCTATTCTATGGCGACCGAACACCCCATAATTTTATTATACCATATTTCTTCAAAGTAAAACATAATCATCAAAGTATACTTACACAGATATATATGAAAATTCTTTATTAAAGTTTGTGCCTGTTTTCATTCTATGGAGCCAGCCGCGAACGCAGACCCCACAATTTTATAATACCATCCCTATTTAAGTTAAAATATACTTATCAAATTATTCTTATGTACATCTATATCAAAAAGAATTGTAAATGTTTTTTTTCTTAATTTTTAATTTTTTTATTTCCATACTTTTTGAACCAGGCGCGAACGAAGACCCCACATTTTTAATGAACCGCAGTTCTGCCAGATCAAACATACCACTTCCCGTGTCTCCATACATGTTCTATCATTATATGTAATCAGTTTGTCTATAATAGTCAGCCATATAGGAGCCTAGTCATGACTAGACACATAAACACGCACAGCCATTTATATTATATTATATTATATTATATATATATATATATATATATATATATATATATATATATATATATATATATACAGGGTGACCCAAAAAACCAGAGGACATTCAATTGTTTTTCTTAGCATTTTAGAGTCATCGGAGAAAAAAGGCCAAATACCCTAGTGTTTTGATGTGATGTTTTGAATATAATAAACTAGTTGTGACCAAAGTTTAATTTCATTCGGACAAAACACTGAGAAACGGGGCCTAATTAGAGTTTGGACCCGTTTGGGTGGGCACCCTATATATATATATATATATATATATATATATATATATATATATATATATATATATATATATATATATATAAATAATTAAAAATAGACTACAACAATATAAGTTCCAGGGGAGAAACATTTTCTATTGTAACTATTGGCGGAATTTAAATAGATTAAATTCCGTCCCGACTTACGGTCCGAATTTATTTCCTCTTTTAACTTTATTAATTTTATATTAATGTATATTTTTTATATGAATATTTTTTATTAGTTATTTTTCGTTAACTTTATATATATATATATATATATATATATATATATATATATATATATATTGAAAGGGTGCACATAATTTCGTCTTTAACTGTATATATATGTGTATATATATATATATATATATATATATATATATATATATATATATATGGTGCTAGTATTTGCAATAAAGGCTGATTCAATAAGTCTTCTTTTATCTCTATCTGCAACGAATTTGATGATTTTTGCATGCTCCAAGTTAAACGAGTGATCATGTTCAGCCCAAATGCAGAAAAGTGCATTCAAGGAATGGCCACTCTTTATGCCTCTTCTATGTTCATTAAGTCTTATTTCTAACTTACCTTGTGTTTCTTCTATATATATATATGTTTGATGTCAGTCATTGCAATGGATATATTATATGTCGGCGTTGGGTGTATGGGGTTTGGGGAATGCTTTGTTGTTTTAAATGTGTGTGTTATTGTTGAAGAAGTGGTTTGTATCGAACATATGCCAAGTCTATTGAGAATATCTAAATTTTTTGTATCATTAGTATAGGTAGGAATGAAGAGATGTATTTTTATTAGGGAGGTATATGTTGTTTTATATTTCTGTTTGTTTATATTAGAGTATATTTTAGTGGCTTTTTTCTTCGCGTTAGAAATGTAATACGTCGGATATTTAAATGTTGGGAAGGCGTTTGTAATATGTAAAATTTTCTCATCAAGATATTGGGGGCTACATATTATAAAGGCACACGCACTATATATATATATATATATATATATATATATATATATATATATATATATATATATATATATATATATATGTGTGGGGGGTGCGTGTTTTCGTGTGTATATGCGTGTGTGCGTGTGTGGCCAAATAATTCAATGCTATACAAAATTATTGCAACATTAAAGTCATGGTATTAAAGCAAATTTTCATAGCTATATAATAGTCATATTTGATAATTTAATGATAACGTCAAAATATTTACGCAGTATTTTAATTACTTTTACAACATTATTTTGTTTTTTATTGTAGTTATCCTACCACTTATATATGTATGATGGTTTATTTTTATTTTTTCCTCTTTATTTTATTAGACTATAACAGTGTGCCAGGGTAGATTATAAATACTGCATAAAGTTTTAATAAAATAAAAAAATAACGTATTTATCTTTGAAATGATATTATTTATTCGGCTACCGTAGCTTAGCTCCACTAAGTGACTCACGGGGAAAAATCCAAAATTGATAAAATCATATTCATTCGTGATTACACGCTCTCTTTCTCAACAATCCCGAGATAGTTGCTATTGTTTATTGAAGTGTCAACCGTATATAAATATGAAAGTGTATGTTCACTAATGGTGCTCTCCATGATTTCAATACATTTCACGTTGAGATTTATACATCCTCATAGGAAAATATTATTGCTGGGTGGAAATAATTATTGTGAATAATACCAGGTTTAACTTTAAGAGAAAAATGTGTATATAAAATTATTGGAATTTTTTGGGAGGTAAAATTGTACTTTGGTTTTGTTGTTTTTCTGAGTGTATATCAAATTTGATCATACTTGTAGATTCTGTATTTTAATTCACAATCTTTTCGATTTAGTCGTAAATTCTTTGGGTTACATTGAAATTTTTAGTGTTACATTGAAATTCTTTGTGTTACATTGCCATTCTTAGTGTTGCATTGAATTTCTTAGCGTCACATCGTGTTTAATAATGCAGTTTTAACTCGTTAAAAACCGTGCTATCCTTCTAGAACCATGGAATTTAAAAGTCTATCATTAATAGATTCACCAGATATGTTCTAATGAATTTGCGTTTCAAATATTTTGAAATGAAGATTGGCTATTCGTATTTTTCGGATTCATAGAATAACTGTTATCGTCTTAAGTGTCATTTCCACACTGTTTCGGTCGAGGTAACATAAGAGCTACTTTAGTTAGATACACACATTTCTGAGTTCAATAAGATACACCTGAAAAAAGACAGAAGTGATATCGACGGAAACGTTGTGAAAATAACACTGAAGCTGAGAACAGTTTTCATATAAATCCCAATAATAAGAATTTGCCTTTCCTCCGGCCTTTAGTATATGCTTTGTAATCGTCCCAGCTTCTATAGGTTTTAGACACCTCAGTTCTGTATATATATATATATATATATATATATATATATATATATATATATATATATATATATATGTATATATATATATATATATTTATATGTATACATATATATAATAAATGTTCAATTCTGTGTAGCTATACTCCAAGGCTTCTCACAATATAAGGTATAGACTTTTGTAATTTAAGAACTGTATCACTATCACACACCAGTTGTGTTGTTTTCAATAAATTCTTGGTTTTCGATTCACATGTTATGTTTTAATTTCTTCGTGTAGTTTTTGAATTGGTAAATACCAAATGTCTTAACTGACACCAATTCGAATTTTAATTCCGATCCGTCAAAATACGTTCATTTACTATGCCCATAACTCTTGACTTGTAAGCCAAGTACGTTATAAAAATCAAGGAAAATTTAATGTCATCCAGAAAAAATTGTCGTATTAATCCGGAGAATAGTTGAATTTCCAAATGCTTCGAGACGAAGAATAAAGCACTCCGTTGGATTGTTTACCTCTAGATGTCTCTACGTGCAAACTTCAAAGACAAAGCGCAAACTTCCTTCTAATGTGGACACACTATTTATGTGCGAGAAGTTTAAAAGATTAAGTATGTTTTTTGGAGTGATACCTGCTACTGATTGATCTATAGTATAGCGTATTTTATTTGATTGTTTGATCTTATCAGACCTTTCTCTAAATATATCATTCTAATTTCATGCAATCCTAGCCGCCTCATTCTTGTGATGCCGAAGAAAAGGTTTTCTCGCTGCTGAGGACCTGAGTACTAATACCAGGCTAGAACCCTTCTATGACAATCAGCCCGCCAGTTTCAGGACAGGAAGTAGTCCAGTGATTCTCAATTGAGGTACACTGCATTGTTACTCGGCTTTCGGGTAGAGAAAGTTTTTAGCTTACAACCTGATCCCCCACTCTCTGGATATGATATCACAACTTTCCTAACTTGTGTCACACTATGCTTCCATGGAAAGCAAGTAAATATCTAGCTTTTTTAAATTTGTAAGTTCGGTCTTCTTGTTAGTTTGGTTACTTGAAAAACTGGATAGAAAGTACAAATCGAGAACCCGTATAACAATGTGCGTAATAATGGAGAGGTAAGAAACTGGTCCATTATCTGTCTGACTGCCGACTGGATAGTATCTAAGAGGTCGACCCTCACATGTCTTACCTAGTAATGAGTTCATTGTTTGCTGCCTGAAATGCTTCTACAGGAGAATACTTACGAGGATGCCAAAGTAAATCCAGGTTATCCTCAACGGTCGTACATCTAAACAGTATGATATAAATGCGGGAGTACCTCAGGGGTCTATCCTTGGACCTCTATTGTTCCTAATATTCATTAATGATCTCCCCGACAAAATTGCCTCTGATATGGATATATATGCTGATCACACCACCCTCTTTAATAGGAATGACAGGAAAACAAATGAACATACATCTAAAGAAATGGCTGAAACACTAGAGGATGACCCCAATCTGTAGTGGAATGAGGATTAAAATGGATGGTCACATTTAATGCTGCCAAGACTAAACTGATGTCCTTCAATAACTACAAGAAACCTTCTCTGCCATCAATAACAATGGCCAGTGACTCTTTATCTGAGAGTATATCTTTCAAACTGCTTGGCTTAACGTTCACATGAAACATGGGTTGACAAAAATTACATTGAAATCGTTGCCAGGGCCGCTCCGAAGAAGGTAGGCTCTCTCTACCGTGCTAGAAAGCTACTAACGCCCGAAAGTATCCTGTACCTCTATAAGGCCACCATTCGCCCACGTATGGAGTATTGCTGTCACATTTGGGCTGGTGCATCTGCTACTAGTCTCTCACTCCTATACAAGGTTCAAAAGACAATCACAAATCTGATAGGCCCTGAACTGGCATCTAAGCTTCAGCCTGTGTCCCATCGACGAAATGTTGCATCCCTCTGCCTGTTCTACAAGTATTTTAATGGTGAATGCTCTGGCAAACTGCAAACACGCGCCCCCAAGACGTAGACACCTTCGACAAACCCGATAGGCAGCTAAATCCCAGCCCGACACAGTAGAGATCCCTAGATGTAAAAGATCTTTCTACTCCAGTAGTTTCTTCCCCAGAACCGATAAGCTCTGGAATTGCATTCCAGGTCCCTGCTTTCCCAACTGTATGCCATGCAGAAGTTCAAGTGTAACGTGAACCGACATCTTGCTGCCCAAATCCCTACATAGTACCCCAGTAGTTGTTACCCCTGATAGTAGCCCCCTACAAAAGTGGCAATGTGCCTTGTTTGTGGTGAAAATGTAATAAAAACAAATTAATTTGCTGGGCTAGATGCTCCAACTTCAGGGGCGTTTTCTTGACTTTCGTTATTCTTCCCGTAAATGATACCTTGCTTTGGCGAGAAACAAGTAAATATCTACGGTCTGTATTCTTTATATGCCGTAAATTTGGTTGTCTTGCTTGTTCGGTTGCTAATATATCTAGGTAGACTTACCGGTGGAAAAATCGTTCGCAACGATGAGTTTGAAAAATGAGGAGCTAGAAACGGACACAGTACGCATCGGACTGACGAAAACCGAATAACTAGTACCTTAGGGGGTCAGCACTTTGAAGTTTTGCCACTCAGCTTTTGGATCGAGTAAGTTTAATTCTTGCTGCTTGACGCATCCATTATGGAAAATTCCGACGGGGATGCCCATCTAAAATTGTGCTAGGAAAGAGAACCTCTTTATTAAGTGACGCTAGCTTGACATCAGCCCTTTCTGACCGTGGGTAACACTTTGCTTTCGTAGGAAGCATATAAATTTCTACTCTCCTCATTCATCTAATGCCGTAGGGTTGATATTCTCGCTGGTTCGTTTTTTTGTTTTATTTTGTTTTTATTCACACCTGGGTAGAAGTATACATCTTAAACGAAACTGACTTCGGTTTGATAATAGTTTGTTTGGCATACCGCTGGATTATTTTTCTAAAGAACCAAATGAAATCAACTTTATTTTTACAGGAGCATTTATACATTTATCTGAAAATAAACCTAAAATATATATAATGAAACATGTTTAGTATTTCTAAAAATCAAATTTATGCAACGGGAATTAAATTCTGTTTTAGAAAACTAAAACCAACTTCATCCCTTGTTGCACTATTTTGATATTTTTATTATATGTATTTTATGTTTATTCGCTAGATAATGTATGCACAACCTTATAAAAACAAAATTTTATCCGTTAGAAAAAATAAGCTGGCGGTAGGTACGTCACACAAAGATTTATCAAAAAAATTACTTTTCTTATACAATTGAAACCATTTACTTCAGCTCCGTTGTTGGATATGAAAAGCAATACACGTGGTTTTGCATATATACTTTTATGATTATTCGCTAGATAAAAATGTAAAAACAAGTTTGCTTTTTTTGTTTCAGTAGAAAATTGTTTTATGACGGAATTAACTTTGGGGTGTGTACTTATTTGTCGGAGATTTCTTTTTTTTATTCATTTATTTATATGTCGTCATTTATTGGCATCAGTTAATGTGACAGACGCAATTAAAAAAACATTATTATATTTTATTTTCGTAAGATATTTAACGATATAGTAATTCGCTTTTACTTAAATATTATTACGGACACACGAGATAAAGCAATCGTTGCCTTTGTTTTGTTTATATTAGTAAAATGTTTCACTAACTTCACATGGTCATAATTTAATCACGTTATTATTGCACATGTGAGTTTGTGATTTTTTGGTTTTGTTTGTGTATGAAAAGTTATTTTTTTTATTTTTTACGACCTGCCCAAGCGTAGTATAAACACACCTAATCTCCCCACGTAAAAAATGGCTTTCGAAATAACCCCCTAACCACCCTGTGTTAAGAACAATGTTCAAAGTTGAAAAGTGTGTATTCCGAAAGTCGTTCTTACCATGGGCAGCTTGGGCTTGTTTATAATACGTTATCACAATGATACGCTGTCCTTTCTTTTTATTTTGCTTTTAAAATCTGTCCTTTATTTTTTTTTCTAATTTTCAAGTCTGTAGTTCGCGTTTCATTTTGCTACATAAATGTATCCGGCGGTTTCTGTGGTTCGCAGGGCGTTGCCTACTGAGAATCACGGAAAAAGTAACGACTTAAAACTGCAGAAGTAACGAAGTTTTACTATGCGTACATTTTGATTTGTTTTGTTTTAATTTTTTTGTAATATAAAAAGTGTTGAAAAATAGAAGTACAATGTTGGGTACTTCTGTATTTTTGGTACCATACTGAAATAATACTATTTTATTTACATAAGCCATTTTAACCTTCGAGAGGGATGGAGTTTTGTCACGATAAAAAAAATATTAGCGTAAAACTTAAATGTAACTGGAATACACTATTTACAAATAGCGCGGTACCATAAATACATAAGCAATGTAGAGGATGGATATGATAGCAGAGTACAGTATCTTCTGTCACCATATGCATATATATATATATATATATATATATATATATATATATATATATATATTGTATTGGTAGTAATTACACTGGTCAACAATTTTTTTTCTTTGGCAGACTATCTAGGAGTGTTTTCTGGGGTTTTGAAGGTCGCTGATTACGAATGTAACATTGGTTTTGCCAGATTGGCTCTAGTTTAGAAGATACTGATAGCCCCAAATAAGCCTAAACTGCTAAATTTCTCCCTGAAATACTTCAATATAGAAGCAGTAAATAATAATTTTCTGATATTATTGAATCATTATAATGATTATGTATATATTGAAGTATTTAAGGGAGAATTTTTATATAATTATTTATACAGGGAGAATTTTTATATAATTATATACTGTAATTACTTAGTAACATGTTCCATAAATATAGTTGCAGTATAAATTAAACAGTAATTAAGAATTTTCTTTTTAATTCCACAGTTGAAAATGAGTTCCAGACAGAAAATGAGTTCTTCTAGAATATGTTGCAGATATGAACCGGATGTATTTTGTTACATCTGTGGACAGTAAGTGATGGCACAACAAAAGAGGAATATTACAGACTTTGTCAAAAGGCCGTACAAGGCATACTTCGATATGATACTTGGTGACCAAGACAAGTCTTGGGCCCCACATATGGTGTGCAAAACCTGTGTAGAAAGTCTCCGCGATTGGACCAACGGTAAGCTGAAGTTGAAGTTTGCTGTACCAATGGTGTGGATAGAGCCCAACAATCATTTTGATGACTGCTACTTCTGTCTCAATGACATGACGGGGTTAACAAGCACAAGAAAGCAAATTGGCAGTATCCGAGCCTGGAGTCTGCTATCCGTCCTGTTGTGCACTCTGAGGATATACCTGTGCCTGTTTTCACCAGTTTGCCTGAAATCGATGAAACCGAAGAGATTCCAGCTGATCTTTCAATATCAAGTGATGATAGCTACTACAGCTATGAAGAACCCTAAAATGGCCCTCAGCTTTTCAATCAATCTGAACTTAATGACCTAGTGCGAGACCTCTGTTTGTCGAAGGAGCAGTCTGAAGTTCTTGCATCACGACTCCAAGAGAAAAACATTCTTGATTCTGGCACAAAGGTAACATACTATAGGACAAGGGAAGGCAGCTTGCTTCGTTTCTTTTTTTAAAGAAGACGACCTGGTCTTTTGTAATGACGTTTCTGCACTTCTTAACTGCATGGGGATCTCATCATATGACCCAGCAGATTGGCGTCTCTTCATAGATAGCTCGAAAGCAAGTCTAAAAATTGTACTTTTGCATAATGGCAATAAGTTTGCTCCTGTACCAATTGGCCATTCTACCAATATGAAAGAAGAGTATGATGCTATCAAATTTGTTCTTGAAAAGCTTAATTACAACACTCATAAATGGCTGATTTGTGTGGACTTAAAAATGGTTAATTCTCTGGTTGGTCAGCAAAGTGGGAACACAAAGTATCACTGCTTTCTTTGTTTGTGGGATATCAGAGCAAGAATCCAGCACTGGGGAAGGGAGAACTGGCCAGAATGAGAAAGTCTCGAAGTCGGCACATCCAACGTCATGAATGAGCCTTTGGTACCCGGGGATAGAATCATCTTCCCTCCATTGCACACAAAACTAGGGCTCATGAAGCAGTTTGTTAAGGTGTTAAATAAGGATGGGGATTGCTTCAAGTACATATGCAGGAAATTTCCAGGTCTTTCCATCGAAAAAGCTAAAGGTGGCATCTTCGATGGACCTCAGTTTCGAACGCTCATGAGGGATTCTGACTTCACTAAACATATGAACACGGTTGAGTTAAATGCTTGGGTGTCCTTCACATATGTAGTGACATACTTTTTGGGAAATCACAAAGCTGACAATTACAAGCAATTGGTCCGTAAGATGCTTACTGCATACGGAAAACTAGGGGCAAATATGAGCATTAAAGTTCATTTCTTGTTTAGCCACCTCGACAGATTTCCTGGTAATCTTAATGATTACAGTGAGGAGCAGGGAGAGAAATTCCATCAAGACATCAACACAATGGAAGAGAGGTATCAAGGCAAATGGGATGAGCACATGATGGCAGACTACTGCTGGAACCTTTGGAGAGACTGCCCAAAAGTGTCTCATAAGCTAAAATCGTATAAAGGTCAATTTTAGTTTTGTGAATAAAATATTGTTTTGTGTGTTCATTGTAACTAACAATCTACTGTATAGTGTGTGCATTAATTTATGATATATAACTGATTATGCAAATGTTTTTTTTCACTTGGTGAATTAAAATTCAGCAAATTTTTAGCAAATTTTTTGTATATCCTCGAAATCTATGAAAGGTGTTCAGTTATAGGATGAATGCAATAATGTTATATCTAACTTAAGTTGTTAGATTGAGATTTTACACTGTCTTTGTGGTTTACGATTATCATAAAAATCAATATCTGACATTTATGCACAATTTAGCCGTTTTTTGTACGTTTAGCTATGGTCGCATATGGGTGATTTCAGACAAACGACCCCCCTGTGATATCTCAAAAACTAGAGCCAATTTGAAAAAAAAATAATGTCAGATTCGGATTCAGCGCCCTTAAAAACTCCAGAAACCAGTCTTACTTTGCCTGCCAAAAATATTGTGTTGACCAGTGTTATTTGTTTGTTTAAAACAAAATATATAAGTGTGTCACCCAAAATAGTGCTCAATGTTTAGACAGAGCCAAAATAAGTGAATTTAGTTTACAAACAAATGGCTACACATAAGCATACATGTTTCAGCGAAAACCCAGTAAGGGAATCGCTTCGTCAGGGCAAGGACAACTCTGCTTATATATATATATATATATATATATATATATATATATATATATATATATATATATATATATATATGCATCTGCATATATGTATACATACACGCAAACACACACACGCATACACACACGCACCCCCCATATATATATATATATATATATATATATATATATATATATATATATATATATATATATACTGCGAGGGATACCTCCTAGTATTCCCTAAGCATTTATCTGGAATAATAGTATTGCATATGTATACAGTGAGACTGCTGTTTACTCTGTCTTGCGTCAATTATTCTGTCGGGGACGATTAGCAGTTGTATTTAATAGTTGGTTGGTCCTGCACACATTCTTTGCCAATATAAGCAAATCATTTGTGTGGTTTTCCCAACAGCTTAGTTGCTTTAGATTAGCGATTACGTTGAAATCGACGGGTGTGCCCGTAATATATATATATATATATATATATATATATATATATATATATATATATATATATATATATATATATACACTTGTGCCCGATATTATTCATACCCCCCTTGAAAATTGAGTTTATAACGTGTAACTTTGTAAGAATTTATTGTTTACGTCCATATTGATACATATTCTTAATAAACCTCTTCTGATCATTTTCGTCATTTTAAAATCTCGGGATACTTGTAATAAAAACAAATATACAGCTATTTATAAAATCTGCAATGTTCAAAAATAATCATACCCCCTTATTTTTTCAGTATAAATCGATTTTCTTACTGTTTGTTTCCTGTTTGATTCTTATTTTGAATGCTTTTATACAACCTTTGATTAATTTCATTTCGTTTTTTTGCATTTTTCAGAAATTAAAATGATATCAACTGAAAACCAATAAAAGAATAAAAATTATTAGAATCGGGAAGAAAAAAGAGCTTAGTAATGATCTTAGGACTAAAATTGTGAATTCACATAAGGATGGTTTAGGTTACAAGTTAATTTCCAAGAAATTTGAGGTCCCTACAGCAACAGTACAGAGCATAATCAAAAAATTCCAGAGCCACCACACAACAAACAACTTGATTGGTAGAGGAAGGAAAAGGAAACTGTCTGCTAGAGCCACCAGGAATATTGTAAGAAGTGTTAATGCAAATCCAACCACCACTATTAAGGACATTTTAGAAAATCTGGAGTCTTCTGGCATAAAAATATCAAGGCAAACATTGCAAAGGACTCTGCATGAAAATGGTCTGAAAGGAAGAAGACCAAGGACTCCATTGCACACCGGAAAACACCTTGCAGCACGTCTAAAGTTTGCTAGGACCCATGTGAATTCTCCAAGGTCCGTTTTCTCAAGTATTGTGTGGACTGACGAAACAAAAATTGAATTGTTTGGCCATATGGATGCTTCTTCGGTTTGGAGGAAGACAGGAGAAGCTTACAACCAAAAGAACACCATACCCTCGGGGAAACATGGTGGTGGTAGTCTAATGTTTTGAGGCTCCTTTTCGGCTAGTGGTCCAGGTAGTTTGGTCAAGATAGATGGAACCATGAAGAAGGAGCAATATTTTGAGATACTCAAGAAAAACATTATACAGGATGCGGAGAAGCTCCATTTAGAACGAAACTGTGTCCTTCAACAGGATAATGATCCAAAACATACTGCCAAAATAGTCAAGAAATGGTTTGAGGATGACCAAATTAATGTTTTGGAATGCCCTTGCCAGAGTCCCGACCTGAACCCTATCGAACACCTCTGGCACATATTGAAAACTAAGGTTAAAAAGCGGAAACCTAGAAATTTGAGGGATTTGGAGAACTACTGCATTGAAGAATGGTCAAAAATCAGTGTTGATGCTTGTAAAAACCTTGTTGATAAATATCCAAAACGGTTACAGGCAGTTATTAAGAATATAGGGCATGCAATTGACTATTAGTAAGAGAGGTATGAATAATTTTGAACCAGTGCCATTATTGTTTTTCTTTGTATAATGTTTCAAACTTGCATAATTTATTTATTTGTTGAGTTTAAATTAAATGCTTATGCTTTATTTATTGTTTGAAATTCCTTTAATATTGTCTACCTTCTGGTTTGAGCAATATTCTTATAGAAATCTCAAAGATCCGAGGGGTATGAATAATATCGGGCACAAGTGTATATATATATATATATATAGAGAGAGAGAGAGAGAGAAAGAGAGAGAGAGAGATTGATATTCACTTTTCACACGCTTTTTCTATTACATAATTATATTTTTCTATACATAGGCTATAGAGTATATGAGAGCAGCAACGTATTCTTAAACGTATAACTCTTTTCGAGAACTCATTCTTTTTAATATCTGAAAGCACGTCAATGCCACAATGTTCAACACCTTATTGTGTAACCTCCATTACATTCTTCCAAGGAACTGGGAAAGAACAAAACATTCGGAAAGTGTTATCGAGATGCGTCAAGGTTTTGTTTATCAATTTTAAAGGAGTCGATTCTCACGCCTGGGGATGCTCATGTCTTGTTCAAAGAGTAACAAAATGTTAATATGATGGTGGTCTTATCTATGAAAGATACGGGATTAGATTAAAGTTTATTTGAAATGTCGTTTGAAACACTTGTAAGAGCCTCTGTCCGTCAGTAGGACTCTATGTAGCTTATTTTAAAGTTTACAATAGATCTTATTGTCTGTTCAACGTATTGAATAGTCGAATTCCCATAATTTGTAATTGCTCTAATATTTCCAACATTTCTGTATTACTTTCGAAACAAACTATGTTTACTTTATGCTTATGTTTCATGTATTTTTCCTGTTAAGTTTTCTAGTATAACATCATACTCTATAATAATTAAATTTCCAGTGGAATATTGGCTGATTAAAGTGCTTCCTCTCCAATATGTTAAATTATTTTTTCAGGGGTTTAAACTGGTTATTTTAAATTTTATTTATTTCATTGCTTTATTTTAGTATGTTTTATTAGTTTTGAATCGTGTACCAGCGTTGCCCGAGAAAAGTCCGACACAAAGACAGTACATATTCAGTAATCGCTACATGAAACAAATTACACGATGTTAGTGATCGAATTCAATTTCAATCGTTACCAACACTCGCAATATTAACACAATAACCTCATGACTGTAAACGACACTGTTCCCTCCTCTCACACAAGCATGCTTTTTATGCAGTTTTTCACCCCGTTTCATTTGCATATGTGCCCTCTGTTTTTTCGTGATCTCGCGATCTCTCGATACCACGGTTTATAAAACATCAGGCGCCGTCTTATTTTCTCTTTTCCCACCCAACACTTCCCTCCAGCTAGTCCACCCCTCCTTCGTCACGCCACCGCTCGCACGCACATCCACACAATGCACATATTCTCGGACCCTTACTACTCTGGTCAGTATTACACTCCCCCTGATCTGGTGAGCACACAAAGTGCACTGCAGCGTTCGTCTCCTAGTCCGCTTACTTCTGCGAATGGGCACATTCATAGGTTCTGTTTCTGGTTCTGGCTCTGGCTCTGGTTCTTATTCAGATTCAGTTCAGATTCAGATTCACGTTCTGATTCAGAGTCTGGTTCTGATTCAGATTCTGGTTCTGGTTTGATTCTGGTTTCGGACCTGGTTCTGATTCTGTCTCCGCCGCATCAGATTAACTATAATCATCCCTCTCTGGTCTGTGTATTTCGTTTATCAGTAGCTAATAACTTGAGGTTTCATTGCTCTCCTCTGTAGTCGTATGATGCACCTCATAAGAATGGCGAATATCGCACACATGGCGCGGGGTTCCGTTAACTAGGACCGCCTTCTGGCTGATCTACACAGAGATTCGTCCTCGCTTGAATTTTGTGGTGCACCGGTTTCCAGGTGGGTTCACCCAAACTAGATCCCAAACCTCATATTTTGCATGTCTTTTCTGGTTTTCCGGCTGTGCAGCATCAATTTCCTTTAGTCTTACACTGTATGTGTATATGGCATTGGCCGACGCTGTTGTAGGAAGTTTCCCATCCTGTGACGTGACGTCATACCAATGCGCGGCCTCCTTAATGGTGCATTGCTTTTTGGCAGCAATTCTCTGAATGTTACGATGGCTCCTCTCAGCAATGGCACATGAGCGCATTGCAGCCGTAATTGGACGCTCCATTCATCTAACAGCTGCCGAACTTGTTGGCTGCAAAAATGGCATCGTTATCCATCATTATCTTTTCCGGCGCACACCGCTCAAAAATATGGATGACAACATGCGAACATCACTTGCCGAGTCTAATCATGTGTCGCCATACCGCAAAACGTGTGGGTCCACAATCGATGAGAGTTAGAAAGGGTTTACCACTATAATGGGTTATGTCCATGGCCACCCGCTGTCAAACCTTATTGACGTCCAATTATCCTTTTGGCCATTGTTCTGGTGCAGGATCAATAGACTGACACGTGTTCTTGACAATGTGTCTGGCATCTGCCTTTGTTACTGCTGGGTCAAAACGCATCGAAAAATACACTCTTCTCTTGACACCTGTATGTCCGTTCTGTGCATGAATCTTCAGTATTTGACATGGGCTTATCCGTGACCATCGCCATAGATGGGATGTCAGCTAAAAAATGGCGTCATTCCCATAGGTCCTAGCAAGCAAGATAAGTGGAACACGGGCTGTTGATAATGAGCAGATATTTTTTTACAGAAAGCGTTAGAAAACTTCAAAATTGGATTAAAAAGATAAACATGATACTTTATACTGAAACTCATCCAATATTAATAATAAAAATATCAATAATTAAAAACGAATTCAAAGGAAGAAATGTTGTTAAAAAGTTATAAAAGTAAAGGAATACGATTTGATTTGTATGAATCTGAAGATTATTCAATAGAAATAAATAAAACTGTACAATAAATATTTTTTAAAATAAAAAAAACAATATTTTCAAAATCAAAACTGAAAAACAAACAATAAATTAGTTTAACTGAAATACGAACAATCAATTAGTTTAACTGAAAAACGAACAATAAATTAGTTTAACTGAAATACGAACAATAAATTGGTTTACCTGAATAACGAACAATAAGTTAAAAATTAAATTCAAACAAACGTTAGTATAAACAAAGTTATAAAGGCAGAAATATTTCAAACATTGAATATTAAAACTTTTCAAAAATTTGTTGTAGAATTTAATTAAAAGCTTCAATTTTTCTTTTTCTGATATTTGATTTTATTAATATTGTCATTCTCTTTGCGACAAAAAATTGTTTATAAGGGAATTCAATGAACTCCATATAAGCATATGTTCACTTTTCTGAATAGTGTGACCCTCATCATAAGAGTCAATATGAAATAATCGATTTTGATCATCCAAAATATTTAAAGTTATGTACATGGCTAATTTTCTCTGATTAATCGAAGGTAAAAAAGAATCCCATTTTGTAAGTTTGTTTATAACTATATAATTATATAAACAAAATTATTACTTATAACATTTTGGTATAGCAGAAAACCTTTGTTAATACTCTGAAAGTAGCTTTTAAATTCAGTTATTTCTTCCACAGCCTATCTCCCGGGTAATACATTTTTGCAACTAATGCATTTCAATTTCTTCAAAGCTGCATGACAGCAATAAGTTGCTAAGTATTATATAACAGGAAGTACTTCCTTGCATTGATTAACATCATCTTCTGTTACATCTATGTTAAATTTATAAACATGCAACTCTTGCGCCCTTGTCATTTAATCCCAGTTAGTTTCTCTTAAATTTTTCCATTAAATAGTTCGATTATTAAGTGGTAAGCTCAATTTTGAAACTGACAACATTTACAGTGGTTTTCAGATTCATACGCCTGACGTATCGATATATTATACTGACCTCCACTAAGTTTTCGATACTGGGAAAAAACCTTGACTGAAGGTTATCTGTCTGAAACTTTCCTGATAATATATACACCATGTTTAGTACATTTATACAATATTTAGTCAATTCTAAAAATGTGTAATTAGTCTGGTTCAAAGCAGTATATGTTTCCTTTGTTAACTCACCAGTTCCTCCAGGAATGCTATTCCAAGTTTCTAACCAGTCACAGAACACATTTAGGAAACTATAATTATCACTATTTAATGTAAGTGGATATGCATATTTATGACGTAGTCGACAACCTTTATACGGTGTTTTCACATTCAGTATTGTCCACCAAATATAAAATGTGTCTGCATGATTTGGCAAGCATTCCTGTTTTCCTAAGGTTAGCAAACCTTGAATAGTATATTCGTTGAAAATTTGCAAAACCAAATTAACATTTTGCCTTTCAAAAGTAGTCGGAGAAAGAGCTTTTGAAGTCAACTGATAGCGATATTTCACAGGTGATTAAGATTCCAGGGCAGAAAGTGTATGTAAACTGGAAAATGGAGCACTTTAGATGTTATCTAATTCACGATTTCCATTATAACATAACTTTTGGAACATAATACATTTATGTTCATCTTTTTGGCCAAATCAATTGTTTCTAATGCATTTTAATATATGCACTGATTCGAATAAGAAGAAAAGAGGGCTAGACGTTCTAACTGGATGGCTATACACAATTGAACGCTTTGATGGGCTACAAAAGAAAGACATGGAGTTTTTTATTTATTGCATTATTATATATTATAACATATAACACCTTTAACCCTATATCTTCTAAGCCAATTATTACACGTTTAATTATGTCAAATAAGTTCTCAGCAAAAAGACATTTAGTTGGCATCTCATGCACAACATGCTTATATTGTGAGAACACACTGCTAATCATAAAAGCAAATGAACTTGTGGCAGGTGCATTGCTGTTGTTAGCTAAGCCAACAATATTACCACCTGTATAATCAAGATACAATTTGAAATGTATTTCCTCAAAAAGTAAAGATACTGTGATGTCATTCTGCATTAATAACTTGAACTTACATTTAATATACAAATGAAAATGGTTGTCGTGTTGTTCAATGACAGGATTCATAGAAGTTGATAAGGGTAATCTTCAAATGGTTGAATAGCATGGTAAAATTTCATTTTTAGTGTCTCTTAACAGTCTGTACCCTCTCCGGGAGCCTTTATATAATAAGAAAGAAAATACCATCATTTCACTTTAATAATTAACATTATTCGTTGCCATTATGTTTATTTGTGCATATATGAATTTAATGGCATTACAATATTTAAATGATACATCTTGCAATAATAGCAAAAATGATAAAATTAATTTTATTAAAGAACTTATATTAGAAGTTTTCATTTCCTGTTCTTCGATGCCCATTTTTTCATGTTTTTCATCAAAATCCTCAGAGTGTTTTCGTCTGTGACATGTTTAGAAATTCTATACTCCCCTATAGCACTCATTTCCACATCACTAAAGAATACTCAAACGGTCAAGTCCGATTCAATCACCATAGACATTTTTATTATGGGGCATGTCCATTTCTTTATATGCCATATAATGATTATATTGTCTGGCGTAATAGAAGTCCAATAATTTGTATCTATAAATGTTATTTCTTTTCTAAATCATCAATGTTATGGAAAGTTTTACGTTTCCGTAACTCTAACTCCTCATCAACACTTTCACATAATGCAGGCTATAGATCAGAATTTTCGAAACGCATTTTCTTTGCGTTAGGAGACTCTCTAAAAGTGGTTGATGACGATAAATAGGACGGGCAGTTTGGTAATATTCGAGGAATAGCACTATTCTTAAGATAGGGATTTTTTTTAATGTAACACTAATTGTCTTTCCAGTCCTTTCATCAAATGCACATGCCTCTCGCTGCATATCTCCAGGTCGAAAATGAAGTCTCATACGTAAAGAAATAATTTAAACGAAAATCGTACCATGTTATACTTAATTAAAAAAAAAAGAAAATTACATGAAAAAAACGATGAAATAAAAAAATAAGGTAAATGTGCAAAATTAGTCCACTCTCGAAAAAATCCTTTAAAATTACCACTTTTATAGGTTTTCGGGGGTGTTGAAAACGAAAATAACGTTTAAAATTACGGCAAACTAGTAGTTTCCAAGTTATAAAGAGATGTTAGTTAAAAAGGGGGATAATTTAACCTAAAACGACCACCCGCTTTATGGCCATTTTTCTTTACAGGTGCATCGAGCAATTTTTTTTAAAAAAACAAGGCGAAGTGACTCAAACAAGGCGAAGTGACTCTTTGATATAGGAATGAACACAACTAAATGTTAAATGAGCACCTACAGCTGACCCCATCACCCCGACAAAAATTTTGTTTACACTTTTTGAAAACGGTGTTCATTTTACGTTACACTGTGCTCATAGTACGTTTACTCCCAACCCCTAAACATAAAGGTGGCCATACTGATTTTTCTTCGCTTTTATTTGTTAAAAAAAAAGCGCCCTAAAAAAACGATGGTCATAAAGAGGGTGCTCATTTTACGTTACATTTTTATAGAAAAGTGATCTACCATTTTTGAAAACTAACATTTCTTCATATCTTGGAAACTACTCGTTTGCCGTAATTTTGAACGTTATTTGCGTTTACAGAATTCTGATACTGCTATTGCAGTATCAGAATTTTTGGGGAATTTTTTAACAACCCTAACAAGAAACTGCGGATATCATACAACAAACCTCGTAATTGCTCCGTTTAAAGTGGGTTGTTTATTTTCTTTATGGAATAAACTTCGAAAATACACTATTAAAATTGTTTAAAAAACAATAGAAATATTATTTTTTATTGCCGGCATTTTGTAAACACTAATTGTTAAATAAAAAAATAATATTTCTATTATTTTTTAAAACAATTTTAATAGTTTTTTTTAAAGTATATTCTCCAAAATTCTAACACCTGCAGAGCCACGACATTTACTACAAATAATTATTAATAAGCTTTTGGGATAACAAAAACGGCCATAAACTTTAAAAACAAAGTTTAATCATTTTCACGCTGATATCAATATTGCACAGTAAAATAGTTGAACTACAAAGATAAATGGTGTTCTTATTTAGAATTGTTTAAATAAGGAATCCGCTTTTAAGATATCGCTTTTATTAAATTGTTAGGTGCAAGTGCATACTATTTTCACCATACTCCTCATTTTAAATAAGTTTCTAAATAATAATTTATTATTTCAGCACATAACTTAAATTACATATAAAATTCTTTTTTATATACATACTTTCATTTTTATTTTAAAATACGTTTTAACATATAAATACATAAAAATAAAAAAGGAGCGTTTTTTTAATATCTCAAACATTTTAACACTTACTCTGCTATATTTAGATGGAGTAAAATC
This sequence comes from Euprymna scolopes, assembly GCF_053919585.1. Taxonomy (NCBI): domain Eukaryota; kingdom Metazoa; phylum Mollusca; class Cephalopoda; order Sepiida; family Sepiolidae; genus Euprymna; species Euprymna scolopes. Next base: position 33,974,663 of record NC_136504.1, on the reverse strand, counting down.
CTTTCTTTTTATTGCATTAATCTACTGGTAAATTATTTGGGGGGGGTGAAAACACCATAACTTTTGGTCCAGTTTCGTAGTTACCGCGGCATTTAAGAACTATACATCTCGACGACATGTTTAAATTTATTTACCCCTCCAAAACTTTAAACCAACTTCCGGTTAGTCATGAGACATGTGACAAATTTCAACAGACCAATGTTCATGACGTCATCAGACTAAATTATAGTTGTCGCTAGGCATCATATTACGGTACGCGAGATCGGGCAATATGTTCCACACCCATCTTCACGGCTCCATACCATCTGTGAGGTTCACGGGTAAGTTGTTCGGCACGATTACAATGTGATGTTAACAGCGTTACCCCCACTGATAGTCCATACTAAGAGACCAAACTCTTCAGCATGTTTAGCCTTCTCCAGCTTAACATCTCGCTGGTCGCCTTAGTGCGGATTCTTGTCCGACCTGAAAGCGTGTCAGACACCCAGTGGTAGACGCAGAGAGAATCCGTGTACAGGTGCAGTTTCTTCGATTGCCATTGCAGTGCGATATTTATTCCCTTTACAAAAGCGTCCAGCTCTGCTAAGTTGATGTGCTGAGCATCACTCACGGGTTGCAGCGAACATGCGTCTTCAAACACATTCTCTCCTTGCTCCAATGCGACTCCTAATGCAAACGAACTAGCGTCGACCCCCACATTTACGTGGTCTGTATCAACACACCATTTTCCACGGGCAGGGCCATCCTTGTTGACTCTCTTCAGGGTCGCAGTTACCATCAGAGTTAGAAGAGCATCGTCAAGCACATAGTCCCAACCTGTGGTTACCAAATTCCCTCTGCGTTTGATGACACCCACATCTACACGGAGCCAGCCACAGGCTGGTAAGTGTCCAAAAAGTTTCCCACGACAGGAAAAAAACGGTCCGCTTCGTAACAACGTCAGGGATGCATGGAATCCCACTGCCACGCCCGTATCGTAGAGTGCCGTCTTCCTCACAGACGTCTGATCCCAATACGCGCGCGCCACCCGTCAGACGTTCAGGATTCTTCCACTGCAGACGAAACGGACCCAATTTTTCCCTGACACCCGATGAAGATTTTATGCCCTCATTGATGTACACATCGTCAATGTAGGCTGATGCTGCGTCCTCAATGGTCTTTTCTTGAGACAACACTGCATTCACAATGGTCTTCATGATCTGCGGTGCCACATTCAAACCAAAGCCGAGTCGTGTTAGGCAGAACCTCTGACCTCGAAATCACACTGTTTTGGACGGCCACAGCGTCTCATATACTCGTACCCACAAAGAGGCCTTCCGCAGGTCTAATATTGACACATTGGACCCCTTTCGGCTCCATTTCCTTGGTTTGCAGCATATTACCTTTCAATTTTACAACCTTGCATAACCCCCCAAATTATAAGCGATTGTATAGCCGCCATTTGCCGTTTAGGTTGCACCAGTCGAAAATACCACTCCATAGAAAATAGACACCCCAAAAACCGTCAAAATAAATTACAATGCAGCAACAATACACACCAAATTTAACACTAATACATATACCTCTTAATCTCAACACTAATTCAAAGGCCATATACAATTTTATATATCATACTATATATAACAAACTTATTTATTTAGAATTCAATACAGCGTCCCCCAACATTCTATAAGTCCTCTTATTTTTTGTCCCTAATTAAGTCTACGGTAGACACCGCATATTTCCCATGCTACCTAGCGACTTCTTTACTCTTCTGATGGGACGCATTAGGCTTAGAAATGCCCTGGCATGAAGAGTGCCCTTTATCCCACAAATTCATCTTGTATTCCATTATTCCAAAACTGATCCATTCTATATCTACCAATATATAGTTTTGTGACTTCCTTTCATAATCTTGTTGGCCTATTATATATATATATATATATATATATATATATATATATATATATATATATATATATATATATTGGATTTTGCTTGCAAAAGTATTTGATGAAACTGCAAGTAAGTCAAAGATCTTACTTGATAACAAAATATGAAGCAGAGGGAATAGGATGATAAAAAAGATGATTTAACGTGAATGGATAGACTAGTGAAAGGAAAATATCCAATGACGATACAATCCAAAAATGTAAATCCAAGAAAATTAGTTAAATTTCCATTCGAACAAGCAAATTTCAAGGAAATCGCGTAATTGGAAGATGGTCAAAAATAATCCAAAAAGTCACAATCCGTGGAATAATTTACAAATAGGTATAAGGAAAAGAGGAAGAATTCCAATAATGTTATTAAAAGAAATATAAGATATGCGTTAAGCTCGGCTGCCGAGATAAGGTGTAATTTAGAAAAATGAGTGAAGAAGAGAGAAAACATGAGTAAAAAGAAGTATAAAAACATAGAATGGTCATTAAATAAAATATGAAATAGAAAAGCAAATGTCAAAACGACCCAGAAAAGATGGCTTAAAAGGCGCCTAAATATAGGGCAAAAAAGAGGTCAACTGAAATGTACAGTTACTTGAGAAAACATACGCAGGTCTTATTAAAATACACTAAATAAATATTAAGGGGGAGAGTGGCCGGTATCTGAAAATTCCGGATAAAGCTAGAACTATGTAAATAAATGTATATAGTAAAATATAAGTAAATATACATACAGGGTATGAATGTGTATGTAGAGTGATATATTAGATAGATAGGAATATTTTAAGACAAACACGGAAATTGCAGATAAAATACCGGCCAGGCAAAGAAGAAATAGAGAATTAAAATATAAGCTATTTCTAGAATCACAATCATGTAATTGATTTATATTAATATTGGAATAACGG
>NC_136504.1:33964333-33966833 GCF_053919585.1 Euprymna scolopes | reverse complement strand
CTCTTTACAAAATAATTTTACAATTTCAATTGACGATTAAATTCCTTATTTAATTTTTCATTTTTTGTAACAGAACAAATTTCATCATTACATTCCTTATTTCAATAACATTCTTTATTTATTTTAACTTATAATTGGAATTTTACAATTCCAAATCTAGCTTCGCAAGTTCGAATCCTTTACTATCCTATTTCATATTTACATTTAACTAATTTCCTATTTTTTTCTTACAGTAAAAGGGAACATCCCTTTATCATGTAACACTAGTAGTTAATCTTAAACGAGGGTAGAAAGAGGTCATGAAAGACATTATTCTGCCAAATGGGAAAAGATTAAAAAGTTCTCATGCCGAAGGCCGCACGTACCTGAGGTGCTAGATACGATGATTTACAATGTAATAAACGAAAAGCAAGAGATGCATATGAGAAGACTGAAACTTCTGAAATCTAAACTGACTAGTAAGAACCTGGACTCAGCCTTTAATTCAGAGGCGGTTGTTGTAATTCGATACAGTGCAGCTTTTGTGTAGTGGAGACAGAAATAAATGAGAGGACTTGACAGAAACCCGCTGAAACTGTTAGTAAAGTATAGAGAACGCCGAAATTTCTTAGGCCTATATCAATACAGAAAAAGAGGAAGAGGTCTGATTGCGATTGAAGAATATGTCGCAGGAGAGCTTAGAATTGGTCAGCACTACCTGGCTAACAGTCATAAAGTGTTACTCGAAAATGAGAAAAGACCAGATAAACATTGAAGTGTAAGCATGATAACAATCGAAGCAGAAAAGTGGACTCAGTTGGTATAAATTGAACTTCATGATCAGTTAGAGCGAAATAAAAATGCACAAAATATCGAGTCACGTGGACTTTTCGGTCTAAAGATAACTTAGAGAGAGAAAAAGTCTCATATTTGCTGCGCAGAAACAAAAGAAGTGCAGAAACGCAGTCATGACAAAGATTGTATTAACCTGCACTGGAGTTTGTGCCAAAAGTTTGCAATTCAAGTAACGGAAAAAGGATACATTCATCTCCCAAAAGTAGTAGTGTAAAATGAAGACGCTAAGATTCTCTGGAATTTAATGATTCAGTGTGACTGAAAATAAATGACAAGAAATATTGTAGTTGCCAACAAAAATACCAATGAATGCCAAATTATTGATTTGAATCGCCTAAACAACATCGACTTAACAGCAAAAAGAATGAGAAACTACAGAACTGTCAAACACTGGGGGTGGAGATGACTACATTGTGGAATGAGAAAACTTCTAGCGTGTCAATAATCATAAGCGTGTTTGATCCAGTTCCTGATTGTCTCAGGAAACCGCTGAACTCCTTGGGAATTTGATAAAACACCAACGTACTCCAGAAGTCAGTTCGAATATTCTCATCAAAAATTGTGCACCAGGTTCTTTCAACCTAATTGATTCTTTGACTCTCCTCACTAGCTTTGTTTTTTTTTAATTTCGCTTTTGTGAAATAAAACGCTGTAAAGCATCACAATCCTGTGAAGTTAATGGAATATTAATTGTCAAGATAACACAACTAATAATAGTAACGTTTGGAACAATACCGAAAACTTAAAAAAAAAAGAATATTTTGAGATTGGAATTAGATGGATAGCTTAGACGATACTACGAATTACAATAATGAAATCGCCGGAAATATTACGGAAATCCCTTGAATTCAGATATTAACACGAAACATGAACTACAGATACAAACTGGACATACAGAAACGGCTACAGATGTAAAACACAAATGAGCATCACATGGAATCATGAAAACTGAAACAATTTGTGTGTGTGTGTGTGTGTGTTTGTGTGTGCCACAATAAACTTGCCCTACATCAAGTAAGTGAGGAGCGTAAAAGAAAGGAAAAAAAGACTGAGGCGAGTTCTTCGCTGGATGTGTGCAACGACTAGGATATTTGGGAGGCATTTTGCCATTCAAATTCCAGTGAAGATCAATGGTCACTGCCAACGATAAATCAATAAATCAATTCTAAGCGACTGTTGCCATAAAGAATTTTTTTTCCAAAATTTATCGAATGATGTAGAGAGAACTTGAAATCTGGAGAGATATGTTGTCACTCAGACTCCAGAAAAACACACATGGTTCTCAAAGCCAACTCTTTGATGATAGATCGTGTAACTACTCCTTGTGAGTAAATAATAATAAGAAGAAGAAGAAGAAGAAGATTATACTACTACTACTACTACTACTACTACTAATAATAATAATAATAATTATTATTATTATTATTATTAATAATTATATTAGTATTATTATTTTTACCTATTTCTTGATCTGCTAACTTGTTCTCACACTTGTGATTATGAGTGATTGCTGAATGAAAACAACGTATCCTTTTTTTCTGTGGAGTATGACGTAGTAAATAAAGTAGTCGGTAAAACTATGTTTAAAGTTAAATTCTTCTGGAAACTGAAGGTTCAATACTAATTGCGGGCTAACAAAAAATCGAAATTTATTTATGACGTTTGT
>NC_136504.1:33681833-33959333 GCF_053919585.1 Euprymna scolopes | reverse complement strand
CCCGTTTTTGCACGAACGTCCAGAAGACTCACACAAATTTACACCCAACGTTGCATTTACAACGCAACACTAGTAAATTTTTCTAAGAAGTAGAATCTGTAAAATATATTCATCCATATACACCGGATTTTATTTTTTTTTTAAATTAAAAGGATTTAAAAAAATACAAAATGTTTTTTGTGCGTGTGTGTGTGTGTGTACGTGTCTGCGTTTGTGTGTGCGTATTTATTTTTCTTTCAAGTTTAAAACGTTCGAGAGTTTATTTTTTGGGTTCTGCTAAACTGAAACTGGGTTTTGTATAATTTTAATAGTTAAATATAGCTAAAAATGATTAATATTAATGAAAAATTATTTACTTAATAGCAGAGTACAGAATTAGACACAGGTTCAATTTTGAATGTGCTAAAAATCCTGTTCTCCAAGAAGTGGCACACTGGATCGGTGAAAAATGATTTTGTTTCGAAAGGAGGGTTGATTCTTACATTAGATCAATCTCGGAACTTTTTTTTTAAGATGACGGCTTCCATATGTTTCAACTATACTAATTAAGAAGATCCTATTGTAATTTTGCGGAGACAAGTACTTGTTGAGATCACTGGATGCTAGTTTTGTACGCAGGCGCGATAAACAAATCTACTTCATTCCTAACAACACTGCCACCCCTAATTTTTTTTTAGCATTCGCGGGGGAGTATGTTGACACCGCTTATTAAGGTTAAATTAAGGGGTAATTATTTTCACATCTAAACCACCAATAAAAAGGCGGTTACCTACTCCGATATCCGCTCTTCACATGGTAGTGCTTGGTCCTGGATATGACCTTAAACTATATCCAGTGGTGAGACCCAAGCTTGCAGGCTCCGGGCAGTGTGGAGCCACCCTTTAATTACAATTGCTCCCAGATCCACTGTGACTCGGAGTGGTAGTACATGTAAGGGTCCTAACTATGGGTTAAATAGAAAACAAATTGAAGACAGCAAATATGTTCTATGAAAAAATTTTCTTCAAAATCTTTGGATTTGGCATTACATAACCCGAAAAGGATTGATATGCCGTAAAAAAACAATCAACCAACAAACCATGGTAGTGTTTGCGGTGTTTATTCCGTACGCCGTTCTTTAGATGAAGGTTTGGTGGTGTATATTCCAAAAGCCATTATAAATATGAAGATTGTGTGATGCCCATTCCAAACCCCTTTCTTAACATGATAGTACTAAAATAAGTGCAGTGCAAAAAGTCCTAATAGTGTTTAGTCCTGGATATGACCTAAAACTATATCCAGTGGTAAGGCCCCAGCTTTCGGGTTTTGGGGAGTGTGGAGCCACCCTTAAATTGTCATTGCTCCCAGGTCCACTCTGACCAGGAGTGGTAGTATTTATTAGAGTCTCAACAATGGGTTAAATAGAAACCAACTTGAAAACAACAAATATATTCTATTAAAATTTTATTCTTCAAAATCTTTGGGTTCGGAATTAAATAATCTGAAAAGGTTTGATATGCCGTAATACAAAAACAACCAACCAACCAACCAACCAACAAACCGCCCAACCTTATTGTTTTGTTTTACACGTTAAAATAAGACGACATTAAACGGGGATTTAGGTTGATACTTTTAGTTTCAGAGTTGAAAAGAAGAGGGCTACTTTAGCAACAAAGGGAAATAGCAATGACTGTTACCACTAATTCTGATCACTCAAAGCAGTTCATATACAGTCTAAACATGGGTTTTTACTTTTCATTGTTATTCTCATGGACCATTTTTCGTATGTTATTAATTTATACTAAAGTATGCATTCCCTTAATTGCTTTTTAAAGATTCAAACAGTTCCTGCAGAAAAAAAAAATACATATTATTAAATTTACGACATGGTTGCAAATGCCTGCCAATTTTCAGGGATGGCAGTAGCTACCAACAATAACAACAACAGTCGAAGTTTACATTTTTTGCGATGGGCAAGATTCCATAGGGCAACACCGCTTTAATGATCCTGCTAGTTATAAAATAACTGATATATTCAGGACCAACGTGACGCGCTAATAATTAATCGATGTCAAAGACGTTCATAAAGAAAGAGATGCATATTTGTATTTTATGAAATAAATTAGTATAGCAAGATTTTATTTGAATAAATTCATTATTAAAAAAGATGTTAAAATGATTTATAATGAAAGTAGATATTGAGTTGCTGCTCACATTATTTATATGGGAACACAAGGTTAGAAAGTGGGGAACAAGCAAGCTCCCTTAAATGAGAGGAAGTCAGAAAATTACTTGAGTATCACCTGGGCGCCTCATGATAACAAGCATTTTACTTGCACCACACAAAAACTGAGTAGCATGACTTAAGAGTGTGAACATCCTGAGTAATGCCAAGACGTTGTATCACAGTCCGGCAGGTACTAGGCCAGCTGCCGGCCCCGCACATGTAAGACGGAGTGCCAAGAACAGATCCTTGAAAAGTATTCTATACAGTCTCCAAGCCGCCGAAGCCGTAATGAGACGCACCCTCCATTTATAATGAGGGTAGATATTTAATTGTTACCCACATCTGCAATATGTGACTCAAAGTCAGAAAGAGAAGATCTAAGGACGCACCTCTAAAGGAGGGACACTCTTGCAATGACAACAATTGCCTGAGTATCTCTGTTAGCATTTCCAGCCGGGGCGCCTCCGACAACAAACAATAAACGTACTCCACCCGAAAGCTGGGTGGCAAGGCTTGGGAGACTAGATCCCTTGATTAATACCCAGTCGGTGTCCTTCACGCCGAGCGGTACCGGTCCCATACCTGTCGGTCTGAGTGTCCAGAACGGATCATTTACGAGTAGTCTTCCCAGTCTACAAGCCGCCGAAGCCGCAAGGAGACTCATCTCCATTTATAATGAGGGTTCGATCTTACTTAAAACTTACGGTTAGAACAATAAACAAATGAGACACTGCCAACCATATTATAAAATATCGAATTTTGGATTCAATTCAATTCGCTGTTAACCTCGATCTTGAAACGGCTGAATCGTAACTGCATTTATTCTTCTCATTCACATTTGGTTTTAAGTATTATTCAACATATGAGATCGTGAGTGCATTTATCTTCGCACTCACCATTTTTATTAAAACTTACTCAACAATCGAGATCGTGACTGCATCGAGAGTTATTGCGTAGGGAAATGTACACAGACACACAGCCAAACAGATACACATAAACGTTTATAGAAATACTAGTATTTAAGCTCGGCGTTCCCCGGGTGTTTGGATGTGTGTGGTGAGCAAAAAAAAAAAAGAAATGGTAGTAGAAAGGCAGGCTCGGACCCGAATGGGGGAAAAAGTCTGACGTCTATGTCGTTACGATCACCACCAAACCGGAAGTGACATAGGGTTTAATTAAGGCTAGACAATAGAAAAGAGAGGACTACTTTTTAAAATATCGGCAAAAAAGCGACCCTCCCCTGTAAAAAAGGGCCCAGTTGCAGGTGAAGATGTTAATGTTTTTAGACAATTGTTCGAAATTTGTCGTCTAAAAGGTCGGATATCAAAAACGATACTGATCATGGTAAAATCCGTCGCCTCTGTCGAAAGTTTTAGGCACATATCCAAACATAGATACATACATATATTTATGTATTGGTAACTAAAAAATTTCGACCCAAATCGATTAAAAAGGTTTCCCTATCTCTGAATACTCTTTATGTTAAATTTCAAATGTTTAGACCAGAAATTGTCTGAGTAATTGTGTAGAAACCGCAGAGTTCAAATTTTTTTTTTAACTTACACCTTAACATTTATTGTTTGGGGCTCAAATCAATTTTTTTTTAGATCCATGTCCAAGGAACCGATATCTAAAATTTCAAGTGTTTAGACTCAAAATTGGCGGAGGAATTTGGAAGAGTTCGCAAACGTCATATCATTGAACTTTGCCACCTTAACAGCAACATTTCTGGCCTCAAACTGATTACAAAGATTTTAACAAATCTCAGTACACAGTATATAAAATTTCGTGTCTGTAGACTGCAAATTGCCAGAGTTATTGCGGTGGAAAATGTACACAGACACACACAGACACACAGATACACACACAGACACGTTCACTTTAATATATAATCTAGCATTTCAACCCAGTGTTTCCCGGATGTTTGGATGGGTATGTTAAGCCAAAAAACAAAACAAAAAAAAGCGATCAATTTTTTTAACGTTGACTCCTTTTATGACACCTTAACATGTATGTTTGTGACTGAACGCAAGTAATTTAGTTTGATCCATGTTGATTTCCAGTGTTTAGACGCAACATTTTCGGAGATTTTTGGAGTTCTCTGAGGTCAAATTGGAGAACTTTGCCACCTTAACAGCCAAATTTCTGGCCAAAAATAGATTATACAGATTTCCCCAAAATCGAAGTACACTGTATATAGATTTTGGGTCTGTAGATTAAAAAATGACAGAGTTATTGCCTAGGAAACTGTACACACACAGACACAGAACCACGTTCATATATATATATATATATATATATATATATATATATATATATATATATATATATATATATATATGCTAGTATTAGTGCCCGGCGTTGCCCAGGAATTTTGAGATGTATGTTGAGAAAAAAAAAGTTGACCCCTATTATAACCTCCTTAACATTTATTGTTTTGGGCTCAAATCAAGTTATTCAGATTGATCCATGTTCAAGGAATCTATATCTAAAATTTCAAGTGTTTAGACCCAATATTGTCAGAGGAGTTTTGTAGAGTTCTCAAAGGTCAAATCGTTGAACTTTGGCCCCATAATCGCTAAATTTCTGACCAAAAACCAATTAAATCGATTTTCCCAAATCTCAGTACCCTGGATATAAAATTTAGAGCCTGTAGACTTAAAATTGTCAAAGTTATGGCGTAGGGAAATGTACACACACAGACACACAGATACACACACAGACAGATAGACACTTTCACTTTATAGATATATAGATAGACTAACATGTCGGCCCGGCGTTCCCCGGGTGTTTTGAAGTGTGTTTTAACAAAAAAAATGGTAGTAGAAAGGCAGGCTCGAATCCGAAACGCGAATGAGGAAAAGAATGGGGGAATCACCTGATGTCTTACGACCACCGCCAAACCGGAAGTGAAGCAAGTTTTCATTACGGCTAGACAATAGAAAGGATAGGATGACTTTTAAAAATATCGGCAAAAAAGCGACACCCCTCCGTAGAAAAGTGGCCAGTTGAAGGTGAAGTTATTAATGTTTTTAGACAATTGTTCAATATTTGTCGTCTAAAAGGTCGGATATCAAAACGATACTGATCTTGGTAAAATCCGTCGTCTCATTTGAAAGTTTTAGGCACACATGCAAACATAGATACATGCATACATTTTTGTATTGGTAACTAAAAATTTCGACCCAAAACGATTAAAAAGCTTGCCATATCGCTGAATAGCCTTAATGTAAAACTTCAAATGTTTAAACCCGAAAGTGTCTGAGTAATTTGGTAGAAACCGCAGAGGTTAATTTTTGAAAAACTTTGACTCCTGTAATGGTCCATTAACATTTACTGGTTAAGACATTACTCAAGTTATTAAGTTAGATCAATGTCCAAGGAACCTATATCTAAAATGTCAAGTGTTTAGTCCCAAAATTATCGGAGAGGTTTGTTAAAGTTTTCGAAGGTAAAATCGTTGAATTTTGACCCCTTAATAGCCAAATTCCAGGCCTAAAACGAATTATCTAGATTTTACCAAATCTCAGTAAAAATGTATATCAAATTTCGAATGTGTAGACTTAAAATTGACAAAGTTATTGCCTAGTGAAATCTTCACCCAGCCACACAGATACACACACAGACACACACACACAGACACTAAATTTTATAGTATATATATATATATATATATATATATATATATATATATATATATATCTATATATAGATAGATAGATAGATTAAGCAAGTATATAAACGTATACATAAATATATATGGAAACAATTTTGTGTTTACTATAAACTTTTTACGCAAATATTATGCAAGTATTAATCAAGTAGAATATCTGCATGAATATAATTACACATAAAAGTTAACTAAAGATGATAAGCCCATAAGAAAACCAAAAATACTTATAGGGAATTAATTAAAATGAATGTTTAAAAGATATGCAAATTAGGTAGATCTTTTGCTAGTGAATGCAATCCCTCAACCGATATATAAAAACATTGTATTTTCTTTTTAAGTAGATAGAAAAGAGGGGTTTTAATATGGATATCAATACACACTAAAGAAAGACAAATTTATAGGAATATAGATAAGATAGTTACATTAAACAAAAATATATACGTATACATAAATATATATGAAAACACCTTTGTGTCCACTGTAAACATTTTACGCAAATATTATGCAAGTATAAAGCATGTAGAATATGTGCATGAATATAATTACACGTAATAGTTAACTAAAGATGATCATCCCACAAGAAAACCGAACAAACTAATAGGGAATTAATTAAAATTAATGTTTAAAAGAATATGCAAATAAGCTACATCTTTTGCTTGTGAATGCAATTCCACGATCCATATATAAGAAAATTGTAGTTTCTTTTTAAATAAATAGACAAGACGCTTGCCTTTTTTCTGTTGTTCTTGACCTTCGGGCCGGGATCAAATTATAGGGGTCAAAGTGTTTTTAAAAATTGACCTCTGCCTTTTCTACCAAATTACTCAGACACTTTCTGTTCCGGCAGATACTGCAAGCAAAGTCAAATGTGGGGGCAACCCAACATACAAGACTTTGGTCAATGTAGGGGCAACCCTTCATACCAATTGTCACTATCCAGCTCCCCTACACCCCGGGGAGTGGGTCCTAATTCCCCCTTTTCTCCTCACATTAAAAATTGGCCTTGTGCCTAATTTGCTCGGTGGGGGAGCAAATAAATACCATCTGTTCCGGCATATACTGCAAGCTATGACTAGCTATGACTAGCAAAGACCAGATCTGGGGGCAACCCCACATGCCTGACCATTAACCAGCTCCCATTTCCACCTATCGGGAGCTGGTCCCCTTTTTTCCTTCCCCCTCCCTTAACTCCTCACATTAAAAATTGGCCGTCTGCCTAATTTGCTCGGTGGGGGAGCAAATAAATACCATCTGTTCTGCAGATGCTGCACTTAAGGTAATTTGTCCCGTTCAATAGAGGGGAAACCGTCTATACTGGGACAATTATTATTTTTGGTCCCAACCAGAGTGCTTCTTTTGCCTTTTTTTTCGGGGATCTGGTTTAACCCCACATTAAAAACGACCTTCTGTCACATTTTTCTTTGATCGGAATGCAAATAGATACTAATAGAAAAGAGTTTTTTTTTCTTTAATATGAATATCAATACACACAAAAGAAAATCGAATTTATAGGAGTATAGATAAACTAGCAGTTTCACGCGGCTTTCCTCGGGCCGAATCTACTATTCATAATGTTATGTGCATATGTATATATTAAAAAGTGTGAATATGTAAAAAGATGCACACTGTAAAATAGTCTTTCTTAAGTACCATAGAGAAAAGACAGACAGACAGTTTCACTTTTATAGATATGTATATAGATAGATAGATAGATAGATTGGATGCAATATGTAGTAATGATTTAAAAAGTATAAAAAAATAAACATATGCGCCACCGAAAATCAAAACCAAAACGTTCAGTTCAATGACTGGGCTATGAAAACATGTTTACTACAAGACTAAAAACTAAGACATCAACTAATAGCTACTACCTTATGCATTTGTAATGCCGGCGTTTGACGTTCGCCTGGCAGATTTAATTTTATTTTTTAATCTTTACACTTTTGCACCGTATTTTCCGGGCTAAAACCCAAATATAAAGTTCTGCATGGATTCAAATAGCTTATATATGAAGTTTCCTGTCTGTAGACCAAGAACTATGGAAGAGTTTGGTAGGCAAAATTTGCTAAACAAAAATATATACGTATACATAACTATGTATGGAAACAATTATATGGTTACTATAAACTGTTTACGCAAATATTATGCAAGTATAAATCATGTAGAATATCTGCATGAATATAATTACACGTAATAGTATACTGAAGATGATAATCCCATTAGAAAAGCGAAGAAACTAATAGGGAATTAATTAAAATGAATGTTTAAAAGAATATGCAAATTAGCTAGATCGTTGGCTATTGAATGCAATCCCAGAAGCCATATATGAGAAAATTGTATGTTCTTTTTAAGTAGATCGAAAAGAGGTTTTATTTTTAAATCAATACACACAGTAGAAAAAACGAATTCATAGGAGTATAAATAGATAGATTCCTCTGTTTAAATAATAAAAAAATAGTTCTCGCGCTCAGAAGGCGCATTGAAACAATAGCCGTCTTTATCTTTATGTGGCTTGTTATATTTTGTAGAACAATTGTATTACTTCCTCTTATCTCGAAACCGTTATTTAATGTTCTTCGAAAATGTGTTCGCAATGTTTTTATAACTCTCGAAATCTATACTAATGTATGGACTGAGTTACCCGCTTCCTTATATCCTTTTACTCATCGCTTACAAAATAATCTGACGCCTTCCCACGTATAAAAACCCGCTGGATACTTTCTTTACTTTCAGAAAACAAATATAAAATAATCAACAAGGAAACACAGAAGAGTCTTCCCTTTAGCAGTTCAGTAAGTTTTATTTCTGTAAATATATTTTGCGCGGAGTTCATCATTCAAAGATCAATTATGTTTTGCACCGGAAAATTAATCTGAAACTAGTGAATCAAAAGTTTTAGATCCAAAAAATCTCTACAGTGGCCACTGTGTTTAGGCATCATGAATAATGAGATCTCCTGAAGAATTAAAACTCCACATGTAAGATATAAAATAGTTTTGATTCATGCATGTTGATGTTACAGAGTAATATGTTAGTTTTTAATATAGTTCTATCTTAAATATGCGTAAGTTAATATTACGAGTATATTGAAATATCATGGAGCACACCAATTGGGAACAATAGTTATCAAATAAACAGAAACGTGTATCGTCATATAGATAGTAACATTTTTGAAGTAATTATTTACCAAATGAATTATCTGACATATATTTTACATGCATTAAAATACATATTGTCCTCAACATACACACACACACATGTATATATATATATATATATATATATATATATATATATATATACATATATACATATATATGTGTGTGTGTGTATTTATATATTTACCCTTCACTAGACTATTCATTTACGTGAAATCACCTTTATCGTCACCCTATTCCATCTGCTTCGCAATGTGTTACATAGTAAGATCTATGACTTACTTGTAGTTTCATTAAATGATTTTGAAAGCAAGGGCTGATCCCGCATTTTGCTAAATCCTACGCTCTGACGAGAAGGAAAGTGTTTCTTCGAAGCTCCACAGATTAAGTACTATCCACTTATTGTGTGCTTCCTTTTTAAAATCAAATATGTTTTAACTTTTTTTCGAAGTGTTTTTAACATGACGTCTTGACTACTTGTTCTTTTATATATATATATATATATATATATATATATATATATATATATATATATATATATATATATATACTATCTAGTTATATATAGGTCCTGGAAATACATTCAGCTGAAAAAGATTTATCATTTTGACTTACTTTTTAATACATTCATTTTAATTCATCCCTTATAAGTTCTTTTCAGATATCTTTCATGATTATCGTCTTTAGTTAAATATTACGTGTGGTTATGTTCATCTAGAGATTCTACATGATTTATACTTGCGTAACATTCACTTAAAAAGGTTTTAATACGCGGAAAACTCTTTATATATATATATATATATATATATATATATATATATATATATATATATATATATATATATATATATACTAGCGATTCAGCCTGACTTTGCTCGGCCCATATGTACTGTTCATAACTTGTCCTACCTGTGATTATACTTTATGTAAAATAGACCAAAAACTGTCTCAGTAATTTTGAAGAGGCCGTGGAAGTAACCTTTTTATAAATTAGACGAAAATTTTGACCCCTTAACGTTAATTATTTTGGTCTCAAATCAAAATATAATCATGAAAATTCTTGGTAAAATTATTTATGACAAAGAATAGAAGAACATAATAATTAAACATCCCGGATGTAAGAGTGACAAAAAAGAACACACACGCTATCGTTTTAATATATAAATGATGATCAAAAGCTAAGCACAATTGATAAAAAATGAAATAAATGCCTGACTATATCTACATTTTAATATTTAGTGTTCTGGCAATCAAGCTTAAGTTTAGATTCTCTCGGAGGAATTTTACTTCGGTGTTTTGCCCATTAATGTATGTATTTATTAACGCACAAAAATAGGCATATACTTAATGCATATATACATTCATACATACATACATACATACACATATACATACATATATGCCTGTACATATTATATGTACAGGCATATACATATGCATATATATATATACACGTGTACTATAATATACATATATTTATATGTATATGAGTTGATATATCTATATATATATATATTTATATATATGTATGCATATACACACAAATGTCCGTATATATATATATATACACACATACACATATATAAATATATATATATCATATTAGTTTATATATATATATATATATATATATATATATATATATATATATATATATGCATATACACACAAATGTCCGGATATATAGATATATATACATATATATATATATATATATATATATACATATATATATACATATATATGTATAGGTATATATATATATTTACACAATATACATACATACATACATATATATATATATATATATATATATATATATATATATATATATATATATATATATATATTAATACGTATTGGTTAAAAAATTGAAGAAAACAAATCAAGTGTAACGCAGACCACTGGAACATACATTCACAAAATAGATGCTGTAGAACTTACGATAAACTCTATAATTACAAGAAAATGTTTAGAGCATTACTAATAGAAAATAAGTACACTCCTATAAATTGTTTAATATCTATGTGCTAAATCCTAACATCAGAAAAGAGATAGCAAGTCTACCCCTTTATTTAAAGATTCTGAACTACTTCACCATGAACGAAGAGAATGCGTAATAGACAAAACGAGATACGTATCCACGATTTAGCATGAGTCAATATACTTTTAACATGAAAAAAGGTTCTATAATAAAGATTATAACAAAAACTATCACGCACAAGGGATATATGCAGAAAGCAATACAAACATGTATAATATATCTACATGCCAGCACATGACTGAGATAATACAAAAAACGTATCTCTAAAGGAGTGTCTTTATCACCAGTTGTTTTTAAGTCATAATTCCACTAAAGTACAGTCATAATCAAGTTATGGTGCATACAATTTGACACGCATAGAACGAATAATAAACCATGAAAGGATAATATAGCTTAGGCCGGATGCAGTATATTAAACTAAACACAGAACACCTGATGTACATAGCAATAATCTTTAGCAAGTATTTTGAGATAAAAACTATTAAACAAATCTGGAAGAAGCAGATGCAAAAAACAACTAAAAACAACAAAACACAACGTAAGAATCAAGGAACATTGCTCATAGCTTACTCATAAATAATTATGGAGACGTAGAAGACGCATCATAAAATCTACTGAAAAAAAAGCGGGCATGTGTAAAAATATGCGATTTTAAATAAATAAATGTGTTATTTTATTATTACTCTCAGCATTGGAAGATGTTTCTTAAACCAAAATCCAATGAAAAAGATTATTTAAGGAATCGGTACTGGCATCGGAAAATAGATTGAAATATTTTCGATTCCGATATCTCCAAAATGCTCTGATTTTTGACTCCCGATTCCAAATCAAATTAATCGTCCCAACCCTAATATATATATATATATATATATATATATATATATATATATATATATATATATATATATATATATATATTAAGTAATGTGATGTATAATTTTAAAATTTTTAAAATTTAAAAATCAAAATTTAATTAAATTAAAAATCAGTTTCATAAGAAGGAACAACCACAAAGTCAATTATCTGTACGATCGTTTCGGAAATCCGTGCTTTTTATTTGTGGTATACATGAAGTCACGTAGAACAATTATACATAGTTTTTTTGGTAAGCACGGTCTCCTCATCAGCAAATTTAGGAGGATTTCTATTGAATTGAAAAGACACCAAAAATAAACCTAGCATTAAAAGTAAGGCAGATGAATCTGAAAAATTGAAGTAAAAGGTTTAGATTTAAAATTTATAAGAAAATTAATAAGAAAATTGGTATAGGTTAGAGATAGAAATGAGTAGAAAAATATATATTTTTTTGAATTTACATAATAAATTTGATTTAAAAATATATAGATATATAATTACCTTTTGGTTTTTCTGTTTTTGAAATCAGGAACTGTATTTAAAGTAGTCATTTAGATGTTTGCTATAGCTTTTTATTTTATTGAATGATGAATTTTAAAAGGGCGACGCTCGTGCAGTAAATTGTTTCCGTTAGCGTATTTTGATTTAAAGACGCTACAGTTAATATCTATAGAGAGAGAGTATTTATTTTGCAAGTTTTTAAGGGGAGATAATTGTCATGGCTTTATTTATTATTTGATTTACGAGTCTAAGGGCGGTAATTGGTTTAACTTAATTTATTAAAAAATATATATATATATATATTTTTACTAATGAGTAATTTTTAATGATTTAAGGTGGTTTATATTTATTAAATTTAAACCAGCGTTTATGATTACATGATAGAAGCTCGTGTCTTGAATTTACTAGTTTGGTTGTGCTTTTTATATCTTCATATTTTAAAATTTTTAGGGTTTCTTTTGTACATAATGTACAAAATTTATCTCCTGGTTTATATGATTTGCAAGTCTCAATTATTTGCCATTTTAAGTTGAAAGAAATATTGCTATTTTTTAGTTGCCAAATATAGTTGGATAGAGTAGTTTGGTTTGATAGAGAGTTATTTTTAAAAGAATGTTTGTGCGTTGAAATTCTATGTGTTATTGGGCCAGATGTGGAACCAATATATATTACCTCTTGATTATTATGATTATTTTCCGTTAGGTCTATTGTTGGATTATAATGTGGTGGGTTGGTTAATAATTGATCGGTAGATTGATTTAAGTTGGTGTTATTATTTAATCTGGTAGTTGAGTTATGGCTGTTGATAGGTTCTTGTATATTTGGAGTTTTTGATACTGTGCAGCTATAGATAACATTTTTAATTTTACATGAGCCTTGTAGGGGGCATTTATTTTTTCTTCTACAGTTACAGTCCGATGTATTTTGTATAGTTGCATTTTGTAGTTTATTAATTTTATTATTATTAGAGCTAATTATTTTCTGATGAAGGTTAGGCATAGTAGAGTAAGAGACTTTAATTGTGTTCTTATTGAAAATCTTATTATATCTATGGGGGGCTTTAAAGTTCTTATCTAATATTTTAAAAAATTCTCTAGCTATGTTTGTTTCTAGGTTTTTGGAATACGGGGGGTTGAACCATAGGATCTCCTTGTGTCTATTCTTACGTTTGCGGGTTTTAGTTTGTTGTTTATTTATATTATTATCTGATATTTGTAGTTTGGTTTTATCTTTTTTTGTCTCCTAGTTATTTTTCTTAACTCGTATACGGGAAGACATTGCCATATTATATGTTATTACGCTCTTAATAGGTTTATTTTTAATGCAGTTTATGTTTCTATCATTTTCATTTATGAATTTAATTTGTGAATTATATCCAGAGTTTTTAAGGGCTTCATTATAGTATTTTTCATTTTTGGTAAATATTGATTTAGTAGAAGACAGTCTAGAAATTCTTAGAGCGATATTGGGAACTATTGATTTTAATATTGATTTAGGGTGGTTTGATTGATTCTGGACATATAGAAGTGATTGGTTAGGTTTATGGTATGGTTCAAAGGTAGAATTTTCAAGATTTAAGGTTATGTCTAAGAAATTAACAATTTTTTTATTAGGGTCGATTTTTATACTAAGTCCATAATTTTTAAATAATTTATGTAGAGCTTTAATTGCATTTTCATAATTTTTATTAGTAGAATTCGTTTTTTATTATTTCTGTGTATTTATCTATTTTAAGATGATGCACTTTTCATAACTGTAACTGTAGAAGAAAAAATAAATGTCCCCTACAAGGCTCATGTAAAATTAAAAATGTTATCTATAGCTGCACAGTATCAAAAACTCCAAATATACAAGAACCTATCAACAGCCATAACTCAACTACCAGATTAAATAATAACACCAACTTAAATCAATCTACCGATCAATTATTAACCAACCCACCACATTATAATCCAACAATAGACCTAACGGAAAATAATCATAATAATCAAGAGGTAATATATATTGGTTCCACATCTGGCCCAATAACACATAGAATTTCAACGCACAAACATTCTTTTAAAAATAACTCTCTATCAAACCAAACTACTCTATCCAACTATATTTGGCAACTAAAAAATAGCAATATTTCTTTCAACTTAAAATGGCAAATAATTGAGACTTGCAAATCATATAAACCAGGAGATAAATTTTGTACATTATGTACAAAAGAAACCCTAAAAATTTTAAAATATGAAGATATAAAAAGCACAACCAAACTAGTAAATTCAAGACACGAGCTTCTATCATGTAATCATAAACGCTGGTTTAAATTTAATAAATATAAACCACCTTAAATCATTAAAAATTACTCATTAGTAAAAATATATATATATATATATTTTTTAATAAATTAAGTTAAACCAATTACCGCCCTTAGACTCGTAAATCAAATAATAAATAAAGCCATGACAATTATCTCCCCTTAAAAACTTGCAAAATAAATACTCTCTCTCTATAGATATTAACTGTAGCGTCTTTAAATCAAAATACGCTAACGGAAACAATTTACTGCACGAGCGTCGCCCTTTTAAAATTCATCATTCAATAAAATAAAAAGCTATAGCAAACATCTAAATGACTACTTTAAATACAGTTCCTGATTTCAAAAACAGAAAAACCAAAAGGTAATTATATATCTATATATTTTTAAATCAAATTTATTATGTAAATTCAAAAAAATATATATTTTTCTACTCATTTCTATCTCTAACCTATACCAATTTTCTTATTAATTTTCTTATAAATTTTAAATCTAAACCTTTTACTTCAATTTTTCAGATTCATCTGCCTTACTTTTAATGCTAGGTTTATTTTTGGTGTCTTTTCAATTCAATAGAAATCCTCCTAAATTTGCTGATGAGGAGACCGTGCTTACCAAAAAAACTATGTATAATTGTTCTACGTGACTTCATGTATACCACAAATAAAAAGCACGGATTTCCGAAACGATCGTACAGATAATTGACTTTGTGGTTGTTCCTTCTTATGAAACTGATTTTTAATTTAATTAAATTTTGATTTTTAAATTTAAAAAATTTTAAAAATGTTTAAATTATAAATCACATTACTTAATATTGAATTAGCTCTAGGACATTTAACTATCGAGCTTATTATATATCTTAATTACAACGAGCATTTCCTGTATTTTAATTAAACTAGTAATTCCACTATTACATTAAAATGCACTTAGCTCTTTAGACTATTATTCTAATCTCCTTTAAATTATATATATATGAATGATTATTTAAAAAAAAAAAAGAATTCCAGCAGAGTGCTCAATTAAAAGGAAAATCCAAATTGTAAGAGCGTATTTATATTTTGTATACAGAAAGTTGTTAGTTGAGACAGATAATTGGTACCGTCGGTTTCAAGCCCGATAATAAGGCCCGTTTAAGGTATCCTTATCAAGCTGTCTTCAGCAAATATTCGTCTGAAATATTGGCTGAAGAGAGCTTGATAAGGATACCTTTAACGGGGCTTATTATCGGGCTTGAAACCGACGGTACCAATGATCTGTCTCAACTAACAACTTTCTGTACACAATATATATATATATATATATATATATATATAGTGCAAAATTGAGTGGAAAATTCAAAGAGTCACGTTTTCTTTTTTATAACCTCCGTTTATATTTGAAAATTATGTTTAAAAATTAATACATATGTTGCTCCCCATTTGAGGACACCAAAATTGTTTTAAGGGAATCCTGTTCCCATCTCGCAGTTAAGTAAAAATGCATTTTCCTATATATAATAGAATTCATCGAAAACGTATTGAAAAACAAAAACAAATAACATTTACATAAAAACCGCGATACATTATCTCGTGCGAGATAACCTAGTTGTAGGGGGTTACGTTTTGCGTCACCGCGTCGGGATTTCGAATCTTTCTAGATTCAGCCACTTGGATAAGTTGTAGACATCGATACACGTATAAGTGGATAATTACATTTTAAATAATATATATATATATATATATATATATATATATATATATGTATGTGTATGTGTATGTATATATAATCAAAAACACAAACCAGCAAACCTACACGAATTACTCATGTTTCAGTTGCGAACTTTTAATCTAACTTTTCAAGAACTGTAGATCTACTGGTTTTGTCTACATCCTATTAAAGTCTGCAAATGATCTCATACCTACAATAGAGATTAAGGAATTTTACCAAGTTTTAACCAGTTTCATTGATTAAAATTTGTTATTATGGCAATAAGTTTCACACATATATTCAAATATCAATACTCAAATATTCGTATCTATTTTACGGACATTTTTGTCTTATTACTTTAGTTTTGTAATTTATTAATTTACTTATTTTTTTTTTTTTACACAGTGATCACCACTTATCAAGGCCCGGAAGCAACTCACGGATAAGTGTTATTGCAAGTACATTACGTTAGTGTGGAGATTTGATGAAGTGTTTACTTAAAGGGGTCGGTTCATTATGAATTTGTTAACGTTGGACTTGAAGACATCCAATTTGTAGTCCGGTGGAAAGCAGGCAGACGGAACAGAGTTCCACAGGCGTGCAGTTCTAAGAAAGAAGCTTTGTTCATGGAATCCGCGTTTTGATTTAGGCACCGATATAGAGTGGGGGATATTTTTCACTGTGGATTCAGCTAGACGGGTGTTTTTCGTGAAAGATTGGCGAGGGGGGACTAGAGATTGGATTTCAGACGAGCACCTGCCATGGAAATAACGATAAAAAAAGGAAAGGCTTGCAACGTCTCTTCTGTGAGAGAGAGGTTGCAGGGTAGAGAAAAGGGCATTCCCCACTAAGCCACGAAGTCTATTTTGTACTCTGTCAAGGCAGGATAGGCTATTTTTAGCAGCTCCTGCCCATATATGGCAACAGTATTCCATCCTTGGACGTACTTTGCTTTTATATAGATAGAGAATTGCATCAGTAGTAATAGTATTGTTTAGAACTGTTTTGCTTAGTCTGAAATGTTATGACAAGTCTTTGGTCAAGTTTGCTCATAGGAACAATGCCATACATTGAAACTCCATTGAACAATAGAATGATTAGCGATATCTTATTAATCGTCATATAGAAGTAGACGTACGTTTAATTTATTTGAAGAATGAAATAAAAATAAAAGAAACTGAAACATTTGTGTGCGAGTATTCTTTTTTTTTCTAAACAGTTCACTTATAAGTAATAAAAATGTATTTTCGTATATATATAATAGAATTCATTCAATTCATTAGATTGAAACCAACACCTAACGAGTGTGATTCAAGAAAGATAAACACTAGGCCATCTTGTCACGTTCTTTTAAAAGTATTTTCAAAATTATTAATTTTTTTATAGCAGAAGGATATTATGTGAACGAATCAACTACGCGCAGTCGTGAAAGATTGACAAATGAATAAAAATCCGACCAGCCACACGTAGGATTTTTTTTCAATTTTTACGCCTTAGCAGCTTTTAAAGCCGAATTAAAACTGATTGATAATCTTTTGACATGTCTGAATGTCCTATATACTAAATTTCAAATCTGTAGACTAAAATAATCGATGAGTGTATAGTTTGAGAGTTGTCATCAAACACCTGTTATCAGTTTTATAGATATACTAGCAGGAAGACCCGATGTTCTCGGGATTGAATGGTGATCAATGGATGTTTCACACTCCCATTGTTATCGAAACCGGTAAAATCACCCATTTTTCAATCTAATCGATTAGTTGCTATTTCTAATTGGGGACGCGTCGCTGTGTATTCGAAAGAACCTTTACATGTTTCCCCGCAGTGACTTAGTCCAAGTACATTGTAGTCTACATTGAACTGTACAGAACTTACTGTTTATTTTATAAATTACTTTTACATAACAGATTAAAAGCTTGCTCTATCTCTGAATACACGTTATGAAAAATTTCAAATGTTTAGACCAGAAATTGTCTGAGTAATTTGGTATAGATCGCAGACGTCAATTTTTTTTTAAATTTGTAACCTGTTATGACCCCTTAAAATTTATAGTTTCGGGCTCAAATCACTTTATTAAGTTAGATCCAGGTTCCTGGAACCTATATCTAAAATTTCAAGTGTCGAGACCCAAAATTGTCGGAGGAGTTTTGTAAAGTTCTTAAAAGTCAAATCGTTGAAATTTGACCCCTTAACAGCCAAATTTCTGGCTGACACCCGTCACATCGATTTTCCCAACTCTCAGTACCCGCTATTTCAAATTTCGAGTCTATAGACTAAAAATTGCCAGAGTTATTGCGTAGGGAAATGTACACAGACAGACAGACACACAGACCCACAGGCAGACATACAGACAGACAGACACGTTCACTTTTATAGATATATATATAGATATATAGATAAATATGATGTCCGTTAACAAACGGAGGCTTTTCAACTTGAAAGATTATAAGCTACAAATGCGGAAGTGCTAATTAAGTCAGATGAGGTTTTGTGGTCCATTATTTTTCTAAATAAATTATTATCAATACAATGTACAGCGGTAAACACTGTATGCGATTTGGCTTCTGGACTGCATAGACACTATGTGGATCGTTCCAAAATTATAAGCTCGTATTTTTTTTTTATCCAAATGTTTAAAAGCTACGAAGATGAGAGGTGTAGAATTTTTTTTTTTGTTTCTACATAATTACTACTTTTGTCAATATACCATTGCATAGTATTCACTGACACATCTCTGATTCTGACGTACGCATTTGGAAGATGATGCTTCGTTAGGATCTCACATCGTTAATGTGCCACATAAAGATAAAATTTTAGGTCGTTCAACTCTAGTTTATTTATCATTACAATGTAATTTGCTATATTTGTCATATATTACAACCTTAATAAAATATAAAGAGGCATTAACTTTGCGACACCACACTGCAAGGAAATATTATGAAGAGTGCCGCAGTCATTGTATCTTATTTTTCATCTTATTATTAATATTTCTCAGTGTTTTGACATACTATCGTTTACAATGCGACCTTTATTATTACTGATTGTATTAAATTCCATCAGAGTAAACTATACAACAATATTCTATTTTGAGTTTATTTTTAATGTATTGTACAGAATATCGGCATGTATTACAATCTCTTGGTATTTTAACCCTTGTTATGATACATCGGATGTCCAAACCCAAAGCAAAGGGTCATCAATAGAGATCTGATTCAATCTTAACCGCTATAAATCATCGTTGCAAAGATGCGTATCGTATATACATGGCAATGTATCAACTAAATATAAATCAATCAACCTTTTTAAGCCAAATATATTTTTATAACACTTACTTGATCAACATACTTATAAAAAATATTAGTTACCCTTAGGATTGAAGAATATATCAGCAAGTATATTTTAAATATTCTCATTATTTAAATATATATATACACACACACACACACACACATATATATATATATATATATATATATATATATATATATATATATATATATATATTAGCAAAGGTACCCGTCGTTGACTGGGTTCAAAAACAGCCTACAAAAAATGGACTCTGATTTATGAAAGTATGATAGGTTCTGAAAAGGAAGGGTTGTAAAGAGATAGCTTCGAATTTGAATGTATCAAAACCAAAGCAAAATATGATGAATATTAAATTAAAATAGATAAACCCCATAATTTATTATACCATACCTGTTCACACTGTAACACCTATCACAATATTATGTGGATCTATATTAAAACCCCTGTTAAACTTTTTAACATATTTCCATTCTATGGAAGTCAGGTGCGAACGAACACCCGATCATTTCATTATACCATATTTCCTCAAACTGAAAAATAATTATCAAAGTCTACTTACGCAGATAGAAATGAAAAGTACAGGGTGTTTCAAAAGTCTTGGGAACATTACAAATGCGTATATCTCATGAACTATTCCAGGTAGAAAAATGAAACTGGTGTCATTTTAAAGCTTGCTTAATCAAGTTTTGGGTCATACTAATGATTTTTGTCTTATCTTTCCATGTGCAGTAATGGCGTTCTCTAAACAAGACAAGGCGTTTTGCGTCCTCCAATTTGCAAAGACTGAATCGTGGACATGTGTTCAGCGTACATTTCGCAGGAAATTTAAAAAAAGAAGTCCCTGAAAGGAAACCCATTGTCAGATGGCATGCTAAATTTGTGAAAGATGGGTGTTTGTGCCCAAGTAAGCGAACAGGTCACCCTTCAACTTCAGAAGATGCAGTTGCGCAAGTCCGGACAGCCTTTCAGCGGAGTCCCCGTAAATCAGTGAGAAGAACCAGCAGGGAACTTCAGCTTGCTCCAGCAACTGTCTGGCGTGTCTTAAGGAAACGACTGCAAATGGTACCTTACAAGGTCAAGTTGGTCCAAAAGTTGAAGGACACTGATAAGCCACTTCGCCGTGACTTTTGCATTGCAATGCAAGAGAAGTTGGAAGATAACGGCTTTGATGACCGGCTTGTCTTTAGCGATGAGGCGACCTTCCATCTGAATGGCAAAGTTAACAAGCATAGCACTCGCATATGGGGTACTGAGAATCCTCATGAAATTCTTGAGCACGAACGAGATTCACCAAAAGAGAACGTGTTTTGTGCAATTTCCAAGAAAGGTGTCTATGGACCGTTCTTCTTTGAAGGGGCTACTATCACTGGTGAATCCTATCTCAACATGATGGAAGACTGGTTAATGGCTCAGTTGGAAGAAGCAGAATTTGATGACTTCATTTTTCAACAAGATGGTGCACCACCACACTGGAGACTTAGAGTAAGGCAGTTTCTTAACACAAGGCTGCATGGTAGATGGATTGGGAGATCTGGGCGAGGTGATGACGTTCTCATGCCCTGGCCTCCTAGGTCTCCAGATCTTACCCCGTGTGACTTTTTCCTTTGGAGCTTTGTCAAGCAACAAGTCTATGTGCCGCCCCTTCCAAGAGATATTGACGAACTAAAGGCTCGAATAACGGCAGTTGTGGGAACCATTGACGTCAAGGTGCTGGAATGCGTTTGGCAGGAAATAGACTATCGACTAGATGTCTTCCGTGTGACGAATGGTGCTCATATTGAGCAAGTTTGAAGATTCCCCACAAAACTTGAAACTTTAACCTTTCCAACGGTACCAATTTCATTTTTTAACTCCTAATAGTTTTTGAGTTATTAAAAAATCTTTATGTTCCCAAGACTTTTGAAACACCCTGTATTTATTAAAGTGGGTGCCTATTTCCATTCTATGGACGTTTACTACACCAACAAACGTAAATAAAATAATTTTATCATTTTCCGTATATTTTAAGTTTTCTAATTCACCTTGAAATTCTATTTAAATTAAATATCTTCTAAAAGTTTGTAACTACATGTTATCCTTATATCCTGATCAAAACTGGAGCGAGATACACGTTAAATAACTAGAGTGTACGTATATTTAAATTTGTCCTTCTCCAAAGAATTACCTTTTCCATACCAACAAAATGGAGAGAAAAAACACAGACCGGTCTTATTACTCTGCTGGGGCTATTTTTAGCGAAATATTGCACTTACAACACCAAGAAACGTATATCAAAATTATTTTATTATTTTCCTGACATTTAAAATTTTCTAATTTATCTTTAATTCTATTAAAAATAAATGCCTTCTAAATGTGTGTGACTATTTTTTTACTATATATATATATATATATATATATATATATATATATATATATATATATATATATATGTGGGGGGTGTTATTATTAAGTTAATTTCTATATCATTTTCTTGGTCAACATACTTTTCAAAAATATTACTTGGTCTTATGATTGCTTCTGATTATTTACATTGATATATATATATATATATATATATATATGTGTGTGTGTGTGTGTGTGTGTGTGTATGTGTGTGTGTGTGCAGTCAGCACCAACCCTATTCAGAGTTTTACCGGCTTCCTCCGAAGGAGGAAGTTCCATGGGAGTATGAAATTCACAAGCGGTCCCCAGTCACATGTATACCGCCGTTAGGGTTGATTACGACGTAAGGTTTTTGCAGGGAGGTGTCCACAGTCTCTTACATACAACACCGGGACTTCCTAAATTGGTCACCCGTTTTAGAAATGACCAGGCTCAACGTTGCTAAACTTCGGTGATCTGACGGGAACCGGTGCGTCAACGTGATTATGACGCAAATATTTATAAAGACGCCGGCGAAGATTTCTAGTATTAACAGACTGTTTGTCCATTACATTAGACTTCCTAGTGGTGCAGCCTTTTCATTTTGTTTATAATTATAAAATACATATTGCTCCTGTTTTATCGAGCACGCTTAATATCCTTGTAAAATTCATTAGCTAGTGGTCTTTAATACCTTTAGCTATATATGTATATATATATATATATATATATATATATATACATATATATACAGTAATCAACAAACAGTACTGTTTCGCTATTTCACAGCTCATCAGTGTGGCTGGACAGACAACTACCTCAAGCCCGGATTGAAACAACGACAGTCAAGGCTCAGAACCATTACGCTATTCGGCGGCTGCTCTGCGTGTCCTGAGATTACGATGTTTTGACATCGTTCGAAATACCTAAGCTCGTTTTGTTTACACAAAGAGCATCACTGTATATACTAATGGTAATTCGTGTGTCACTTCTCAATATGCTCAACTGAAGATGAGGGGCATTATATATATATATATATATATATATATATATATATATATATATTAAGTGAAGCCATTGTGTACATACACTTTTTATATAATATTTTTTAATTGTTCTCAGTTATTATTAAGTAAGCACTTCCTTGGCATGTCCCTTATATCTTTCTTGGTAAAATATAAATATTTCTCTTCCGTTTGCATTCCTGTTACGGTTTTATATATTGATATATAATGTTACTATTTTATAATATTGATGAGTACATCAATATTAAAAAAGAGATGTAACTCCCTTTAAGCACATCGATTTCATTGTGAGTAGTATACACATCAATGCCAATGAAATAGAAAAATGATTTGTTTTTGTATTTTTAACTTGAAATAGTTAGCTACTACAATACTAGTACATGATATAACTATAACGACTGCTAATTTTAAATATATGTAATTACAAAGTTACATATGCTAGTATATATTCTTACGATCCTCAAATTTGCACAAATTTTAACCCAGTTATTTGCATATTAACAAAAAGACACACATGAAATAAAATTTTCATTCTTAGTTTAATGTATGATTAATTAATGCAATATGATCGCTAAAAATATTAAATCGGATTTAGAATCTGATCAGGACACAACGTTTTCAAAAGTTTTCCAAGTCATCAAAGAGTATCATGTCCAAATTTTTAATAGAGATACGTTTGCGATAGAATTTAAAATGATGGCTCGGACGTTAATACCGGAAACATATTTTTAATTATCTTAAAGCCAGCATGGCAAGTAGGCAGAATAAAGAAAATTTTACGAATGTGTAAGTCGTCTAAAATTATTCGTACTACGCATTCATTTAAGGTAGTTAACTTTTCATAAAATGAAATTCAACTAGATGCAATTGAGCATCAGGAAATCGGGGAAAAGAAGCAAGCAGGGGGAGATTTTCTCTACAACATACCAAACGAATGTCAAAATCAATCCAATCCATCTATCTTCATATGTTTGCGGCTTCGCACACGGAGGTCGTCAAATTCTGTTACCACCTATACCGTATTAGCTACAGGTGTTGACACTCCGTATAAGGCACAGGTCTCTGACATTCCAACCGTATTAGCCACAGGTCTCTAACACCTCATACTCTATTAGCTACATGTTTCTGATATTCCGACCTTGGAAACATTGTCTTCGTGAATGAAGTTAGAAATATTTTGGCTACTATAATAACCAATCTATCTATATATTTATAAACGTAAACTGTATGTCTGTGTACATTTCCCTACGCAATAACTCGTTCAATTTTAAGGCTACAGATTCGAAATTTAATATAAAGGGTATGGAGATTTGGGAAAATGTTTGTAATCCGTTATTGGCCAGATATTTGGCTGTTAAGGGGTCAAAATTCAACGATTTGACCTTTGAGAACTCTACAAAACCCCTCCGACACTTTTGAGTCTAAACACTTGATTTTTTTATATAGCTTCCTTGGATATGGATAACTTAATAGCTTAGTTTGAGCCCAAAACAATAAAGGTTAAGGGATCATAATAGGGGTCAAATTTAAAAAAAATACTCAGACACTTCTTGGTGTAAACATTTGAAATTTTATATAAAGCGTAATCAGAGATAGGGCAAGTTTGTTAATCGGTCTGGGTCGAAAGTTTGAGCTGCCAATATATAAATGCATGTATGTATGTATATATGTATGCCTTAAACATTCGACCGAGGCGACCGATTTTCACAAGGTCAGCATCGTTTTGAAGTTTGACACTTCAGACGACAAATACAGAAAAAATGGCTAAAAACATTAATTTCCTCACCCTCAACTGGGCACTTTTCTCCAGCGAGTGGTTGCTTTTTTTCGCCGATATTTTTGATTGTCTAGCCTTAATTTTAACCTATGTCACTTCCAGTGTGACGATGGTCGTAACAGCAAAAACGTCACGTGTTTTTCCCCGTTCAATTCCTCCTTCGCAGTACGGGTTCGAGCCTGCCTTCCTATTACCACTTTTTTTTTTGCTCAGCAAACACCCGGGCAACGCCGGACAGCCATACTAGTAAAATAAATAACGATCGTTTATAATCAACGATATAATTCATCTAGAAAAAATGGCGTATGGTAGATTTGAGATACATTTTGTTCTAACAATAATGCTTTTACTATTTTATTGATTTCCTGTATTCTTCTGATCATGAATATGGAATATAACATACTGACCATTAATGATTTATCATAGGGAAGCTGTTAAGGAGCCCTGAAGCTTTTCATTAGATTTATTCTGTGTAATGAAATGTGGAGACCACTTAAAGTTATTTTTTACGCTTCAAAATAGAAATTTCAAATGTGAAATTGCAAAGCTATTAATTATGGAGCACAGCAAAGAGCGATTGACTAATTCATCTACAAAACCTTACTTTATTTTTTTATATAATTCGCGAAGGAAATATTGGGAAAATAAAGGACTCATGAGTAGGGCTAAAACAATAATATTCTTTTCATTATTTGGGCTCTTTAGTGTGTATCCCTGGATATCTTATAAGCTTCTATACAGAGTGATGTAGTTCTTGGTTTATTAACTTTGTCTAAGTGTTCCGGGAGTCAAAACAATGAGAAGAATATTCTGTTATCATAGCCGTACTAATGTCACAAGTTTTCCTTTTGGAAAACCTAAGGAGTGGTCGTTAATATTGTTTAATTATATTCTATAATTTGCAACTCCCCTCGACATCTTTCAAGCAGGTAAGTGTGAATGTGGGTACTAAGGCCCGAATAAAAATAATCGTGCATTAGTTGTTCCATGCACATAATGAAGCACAATCTAGTGGATCTATTATGACACCACTTTATTAGTATAACACCGCTTCACTACTAAAATATTAAATTCATTTAAAATTCACTAATCATTTTTTCGGATTCCAGTGAAATAATATGAAATCATAGTATAAAGAGGTTTTTTTTTTACAAGTTAGTCACCATTTATCAAGGCCGGGCAACCACTCGGGGATAAGGCTTATTACGTGTACAGTGTGTTAGTATTGGAGATTTTATAAAATGTACTTAAGGGAGTGGTTCATTAGGGATTTGTTTATGTTGGACTTGAACACATCCAGGTTGTAGTCAGGTCGGAAACAGGCAAACACAACAGAGTTCCACGGGCGTGCACTTCTAAGAAAGAAGCTTTCTTCATGGAATCTACGTTTTGGTTTTGGCACAGATCAAAAGTGTGGAACATTTTTGACAGTGGTTTCAGCTAAACGGGTGTTTATCGGGAAAGATTCGCGAGGGCGCCCAGAGATTTGATCTCAGACGGGCATTTGCCATGGAAGTAACGATAAAACAAATACATGCTCGCAACGTCCGTACTGTGGGAGAGATGTGGCAGGAAAGAGAAAAGGGTATTCCCCACTAACCCACAACACCTATTCTGTACTTTGTCAAGTTGGTAGAATACTCTAGAAAAATACAACTTAAAGAAAATTCTTATCAGTTTGTTAAAGCTGGAGATGAGGTATCCACCGGCTATGGCATGTAAACCAATCAAGAGATCTTTTAAAAATTTAATTCTAATTGTTTGAATATCTCTTGCACTTCGCTCACCGAATATATTTGCCAGGTATTTTTTAAAAAAAAATATCTTTTCATGAGTTCAGTTGCTCATGTAATTACTGGAA
This sequence comes from Euprymna scolopes, assembly GCF_053919585.1. Lineage (NCBI taxonomy): Eukaryota > Metazoa > Mollusca > Cephalopoda > Sepiida > Sepiolidae > Euprymna > Euprymna scolopes. The sequence continues at coordinate 33,932,575 of NC_136504.1, read as the reverse complement.
TTATAGAAATATTTCCAAGACCTCAGTTTCATTTTCATGTAATACATAAGACCTTAGTTTCATTTTCATGTCATACATAAGACTTTAGTTTCATTTTCATGTCGTACATAAGACATCAGTTTCATTTTCATGCCATAACTAAGACCTTAGTTTCATTTTCATATCATACATAAGACATCAGTTTCATTTTCATGTCATACATAAGACATCAGTTTCATTTTCATATCATACAGAAGACCTCAGTGTCATTTTTATGTCATACGTAAGACCCCAGTTTCATTTTCATGTCATACATAAGACCCCACTTTCATTTTTATGTCATACATAAGACCTCAGTTTCATTTTCATGTAATACAAAATACCTCAGTTTCATTTTCATGTCATACATAATGTTGCATAGGGGACATATTGAGTGATAATGAGGGAGAGAAGAGAGACGTATTTATACACTTCTCTGATGTTTCTTCTCATAACACATATTGCTAGGAGAGAGTGATCAGTTCTTATATCAGGAGGAGACAGTCATTACTTATGATGGAGAGAGAAATTACTTATGATGAGTTATTCAAAGTTCATTAAAGATGATTACGCATTACCTTTGTTGTAGTAAGACGATACAAAGACGGCAGTTGCAAAAATATGAGATGTTCTTTTATTCCATTTGACCAAGCGAAATGATGATGACATCCAGGAATTCAAAGCCGACTACATGATTAAAACGTTCTCCCTCGCTTCCAAAGGAGCCCTCTTCTGATCATGTCAACTCATTATCATTTCTTCGTCTCCAAGTCTATATAACTCATCCCCGACTCCAGATCCTATATTGAGAATTCATTTCTGCCATGACGTCAGACATTTTTTCAAAAACGTGATCGACCCACGTGGCCTGAACATACGTGTTTCACACATGTTTCCAAACCATTTCTGCATCAAATAACCTATTTTTCGACCTAACTTATTTTTCAATATGCTTTTAATATATATAATATAGATAAAGTCTGCAGAGAGTATAAGCGCTGCGGGCTGGACGCAGGGTGTTTACTCTACCCCCCTGCTTGCTCTTTGCTGAAAGAGATTACGTCAATTGTGTATCGTTTATCTGCACGTTAATTACGTTCGTTGAACGACAAATAACTGACACTGACGTAAGTCTTGGTTTGGTTTGTATGGATTAATTATTAAAATAAATTTTACTTACAAGAAAAATATTATTTTTGAACAATTATTAACAGGAGAAAAGTAAAATTAAAAAGTCTATTCAGTATCCCTTCTTGCACCAGCAGTCTACTAAAATAGTCACTCAAACAGATTTTTTACAATAACCGATTTCGCTTCTTTATTTATCGGACATTTAATGAACGGGAAATAGAAGGGTGTGGTGACGGACCCTACAGCGACCGTTGGACTGCAAGTAAGAACTCTTAATTGTCTCCAAAGTCGCTCTCCAGCTTATTTTAAATAAAGGGGTGAGCGATTCCCATCCAAGCACTCCTGGTTCCATTCGTAATACTTTTATTGGCATTGATTGACTAAATGCCCACATCATCTATGCGTATAAATAAGGTAATTTCCCGGACAATACCCTAATTTTCTCCATCATCCATTTCCCCATGCCAGCCAAGTCTCGGCGTTGAGGTTAAGGTCATTTCAAAGACAAAACATGGTTCGATAACACGCGAAATAATCACTGTTTTTGTTCTTCATATGTATTATCTCAGGGATTTTTACTAGCAAGGTCATCCCATGGTAGCCCGGGAACGATCAAATGAATAACAGCTCTAAAACAACTTTTAGTCGCCCGTTTTCTGGGGCAATTTTTGACGATCATGTGTGGCGGGATCACAGTATACTGTGCGGATGGTTTGAAGAGTAATTATCTGCTAACCGACTACTTGTTGTATATTCCTCCTTACTCAAACCTATTGAAGTAATTTCCAAAGTGACAAAGGTTCAATTATTCTGAAAATCAAACATTTCAACATTATTATATTTTCGAAACTGATCGATTAGAAGAATGCATAAGTTTTTCAGTTGAATCCTTTAAAGTCAGACATATATTTTTTTTCAATTTTATAATGCCGGGGATTACTAACAAAAAAAAGTAAAAAAACAATAGTTAAAATGAAAACACTAACTAATCCCTATTATATTTACAAAAGAAAGCATCGTGAGGAACACATTAGTGGTTTAGTTCTAAAAGTTGACGTCTCCTAAGTGATTTTCAATTTTTCAAAATGGCACATATAACCAATCAAAAACAAATAAAAAGCAAGGCAAATAAATACAGTATTTCATTCTAACAATCCCGAAACGCTATCTAGAAAATTCTTCTACAAGAACTAAACAAAGATCAGTGAGATATATCTTGACGATATATATATATATATATATATATATATATATATATATATATATATATATATATATATATATATATATATATATATAGGTGATATGCCTTCTTTTAGTGTACGGATAATGAATAATACAACACAGAAGCTACTATTAAGATTCATCTTAAATATATCATTTTCTTAATTTTACTTCAGTTTTCGTTACATTTTTCTTCTTTTTATCAATGTACTAACTGTTTCCCGATCCTAAAATACGCACAAATATTATATTTTAATTTTTGCAGAATTCTTATTGATTATAATACAAACTATCGCAGCCATAAAACATAACGTTATATTTCTTTTAAAATCTTGTAGTAAAAAGAAAAAAAACGGACAAAAACTGAGACATGCGCATTTGTTGACTTTTCTAAACATTTCACTTATTGTAGAGAAACAAAAACTCTTGCTAAAAACAGCCTATCCTGCCTTGACAGAGTACAAAATAGACTTCGTGGCTTAGTGGGGATGCCCTTTTCTCTACCCTGCAACCTCTTTCCCACAGAAGAGACGTTGCGAGCCTATCCTTGTTTTAACGTTATTTCCATGGCAGGTGCTCGTCTGAACTCCATTCTCTGGTCCCCCCTCGCCAATCTTTCACGAAAAACACCCGTCTAGCTGAATCCACAGTGAAAAAATTTCCCCACTCTATATCTGTGCCTAAATCAAAACGCGGAGTCCATGAACAAAGCTTCTTTCTTAGAACTGCACGCCTGCAGAGCTCTGTTCCGTCTTTCTGCTTCCCACCGGACTACAACTTGGAGGTCTTCTAGTCCAACGTTAACAAATTCCTAATAAACCGCCCCCTTAAGTAAAGACTTCATCAAATCTCCACACTAACGTAATGTACTTGCAATGACCCTTATCCGTGAGTGGCTTCCGGGCCTTGATATGTGGTGATCACTGTGTAAAAAAAAAAATAAATTTCATAAATTTCTGTCTCGTCGTCCAGGCCAATATAACCAATGAACCAACATACTGACGCTTTCTAAGTGCGAATTTTATTATTTTAAATTGGTTGTTAGAGAAATAGTTTGCGACTGAAATTATTTTATTAATGCTAATCTGTTTTAGAAAATTTCGATTCAATGAACAATATATTTTAATGCAATCCTTTATATTCTTAAAGTTCACGAAGCATGTCGGGGTCGGTGAAAACTGTTGAGGATGGAAATCCAAGTTCATGAAAATTTACGCATTTGGTTGTATTTCAATTTGATTATAAAAATTTACGTTATCATGCACGGCATAAATCATGTGATGTTTTATATGACTCGCCGTCGTCACTCCGCAAAATTATGTTTGCTATTATTAGTCCTATCATCTGCAAATTTCTAGAGATTAGCATGAAATGTAAATTTGTTAGCCTGCTTTCGATCGAATTTTTAACTATGTAACCCTTATATTTACAAGGTCTGACCTTTATTGGCAACTCTAGGTTAGATAATATGTTTGTGCGAGAATAATCTTTATTTAATGTAAGCAAAAATGGTGTATAATTGCTGAAGGTTTACCTGCATTGCGTTTCAATTTCTACATGTAACTAAAGTCAGGAAACATAGATCAAATGGAAAGTTTTACGAATTGATAGATCGAGTTAAGTAAAACCTCCGACATCTGCTGTATTCAACAGTAAATAAAATTATTTCGCCCGTTGTCGGTTGGTTGGGATTATTTTCGTCGAGAGCGTAATAAAGCAGCATGATCACATTTGATTCACGTAATTAGAAGATAATCATATGGATGTAATATTGTTGCTATTGAAAAAACGTATTTTGCGTGATAGTGAAAAACCGTTTGGATTATATCAAAGAGTGTTCTCACATGAGGAATGAAATAAGACACAGGACTTTCTTTATAAGATTGGCAATTAAGATCTCACGGCTTCACTGTATAAGAGGCGTGCAATAGTTAGCCCCTGACCCACTTCCATTTGTCTGATCCAGATGAAATTGTTCATGTGTAATGATTAATATCTCTACGGGTAATGTGGCAAATAGCAACACTGAACTAATTGTGGTTTATTTTTTACGGGGGTTTGAACTGAGTCAAGTGTGAAATGGAGCCTGTTGAATGTCGAGCAGTGATCCGGTTTTTGTATTTGAAAGGACGCACACGACAGGAGACTTTGGAGGAAATGAAAGAAACTGATGGTGATAATGCCCCATCATATGACCTTGTAACATGCTGGCATCGTGAATTCAAACATGGCCGGAAGGCTGTGGAAACAGCTCTCAGACCTGGGCGCCCCGACCTTTCTGCCATTGATGAGACATGTGTCCGTCAAATTGAGGCTGCCATTTTGGAAGATCGCACATTACTATTCCCCAAATAGTAAAAAATGTCAAGATTAGTACAAGATCTGTGGAAACTATCATTCATGACAATTTGCGTATGCGTAAGATGTCTGCCAGATGGATTACCAGGTTGCTCCCACCATTCCTGAAGCGAGAACGCGTCGAGTGCTCGAGGATGAATTTGGAGATGTGCAAAGAAGATGAGTCACATTTTTTAAAAGACTGATTACACAGGATGAAACCTGGGTCCATCACTATGATCTAGAGACCAAAGCCCAGTCAATGCGGTGTAAGCACTTGGACTCACCACCTCCAAAGAAGGCAAGGCTGCAACTCTCCGCTGACAAGGTCATCCTCACATCTTCTGGGTACAGGACGGAGTAGCGATGACAGATTTCCTGGCAAAGGGTACTACAATTTCAGGAGCCTATTATACTTCACTTTTAAGAAAATTACGAGAAGCTATTAAAATCAAGAGGCGAGGCAACATCAGCAAAGGTACCCTCCTCCTGAAAAGCAACGCTCCGGTCCACAACTCACATGTCGCCAGATCAGAAGCACAGGCGTGTGATTATGAAATCCTACCCTATCCTCACTACTCTCCTGACCTTGCACCGTGTGTCTTTTACCTCTTCCCAGACATAAAGTTTTTTTTGAAAGGTAAGCGTTTCCCAGATGATGCAGTTTTGGTTTCTGAAGTCACTTCGGGGTTGGAGGACCAACTTGGGGTGTTCTACAAAAACTGTCTCCAGAGTTGCATCAAACGATGGGAAAAATGCATAACTCTTGGTGCTTCTTATGTAGAGTAAGACTAATAACTATGCCAAGTTTCGTTGTTCTACTTATATGGGAAGTGGGTCAGGGACATTACTTATTGCACGCCCCTCGTACAGCTTAAATTTTAGAAATTAATCTGATATAACTTCTAATACATATAAGGTCATTACAATTATTTACTATCTTCAATGTAATTAATAGAATATTAGTATCACTCATAATATTCTGCAAAATGCATCACTATTAGAGTTACGTATTGTATAGTAAACCAATAAGTAAGTTGCTTAGAGAAATTAATGCTACATGTTGTAGTATTCCAGAATGTTGTTTTAAATATTATCACAGTCACGTGTAATTCATTAAACTGATTTTTAATCAATGGACATATAAATGCGAATGTGAAGGATAAATATAAATATATTGCTTATTTCGTGTGAACCCGTGTACACATTTGCTTTCTTAAAATTTGCTATTTTCTATTGTCCTTTAAGTGTTGAGAAGATACATCTATCATGTTTTATACAAAGTGCCGTTGCTTTAAAGCTGGCACATGTGTTTGTTTCATCAGCGATGTGTTATAATAGAAAAGAGCTGCAAGGGATATCACAATTCTTGTCTACATAGAGAGTTTACATTGCAAACCCGCTTTTACTAGATTTGCATTTTCACACACATGCATTCAAAAAGAAAAGCATGTATACACTAAAATACAGGGTGTTCACAAAAGTATTGGGCAGGTTTGGACATTGACTATCTAACTAGTAAGGATATTAAAAACACGCCAGAGTAATAGGAAGCTTAAACTCCCTACTGCCTCTTCTGATCGATGTATGTGTGTCCCGCTGGAAAGTGGTTCGATCTTGGTCTACCACATCTTAGATTAGGTTCTATTAGATGGGTATAACAACTCATCCGCCATAGATATGCAATTCCATTTCACGAGCACTTCCTTTCACATGACGGTTTTTCTTAATTTTTTCGAAATGCACGTTGAATAAGTGTCCACGATTTGCAAATTGCAGCACATAAAATAGTTTTTCGTTGAGTGAACGGCATTACTTGATCTGAAAAAAAATTAAAACAGACCCATAGTTTAACAAAAAAATGAATACATTTAGCTTTAAAATTGCAAAAATTAGATCCTATTACCATTTATAGTCAGGCCGATATGAGAACATTAATGTACTAGAGACTTTTTGAAACATCCTGTAGTACTTACTCCACCCTGTCTACTTTTAAATTCATATAACCCTAGCCACTTTGCAATCAATTATAACCTGTTTTTACGTACGCAAATGATGGACCCGATTAGAAATAGAATAAAGTTCACTTTGTTTCCTTCTAGTTGGTTCGGATTTGTTTTCACTTATGCTATCATGGATGTCATTCTAAACTAGTTAATTTAATTCTCTCATGTATTATATTTGTCAATTCGATTTTAACTCGACAAGGGATTGATGTGTATCACTTGATTAAAGCCTCTCAAAAGTAGACACAGAAGTGCACACTTTCATTTTATCTTTCACATTTCAGCGTTTCTTTTTTATATATTCATCATCCATTTATTATCTAGCCTTCAATACAAAAGTGTTCATGGCTTCGATTCGCGCGGCGTCTGAGCACATTGATTTTTTAAGTGCTTGTTACACATTTATATGAAACCTAAATAAATGGTCATGCAATCATTAAAGACTAACCTGACCAATCCCACACTTGTATATCAAATTTATGCAACAATAGAGTTTCTATTACGAAGCAGTGACTCAGAGAACCAATAATTATTTTTTTATAACTCTTATAAGAAGTTGGTGTTACTCCTTTATTATGTATTTCCATATTTCCGATATTAGTGGATAATCGTATTATTTGCAAATTACCGATTGCTGTTTGAAAGTTTTAAAAGGATAAACTTATTGTATAACTTCATCAACTTATATATATATATATATATATATATATATATATATATATATATACATATGCATATATATATACTTACTGTCTGGCCGGAGTTGCCCGGTCAGACAACACGCTTAAACATGATATTTTTATTGTTGCAGATTGTGTATGTATTATTATAAAACCAATCTTTTATTAATATACAACACGAGGAATAACTTGCCATGTGAACAAAGTCGAATAAAATAATAATGATGATGATGCAGATAATAATAATAATAATAATAATAATAATAATAATAATAATAATAATAATAATAATAATAATGTCGTCCACAAAATTCTGTCTCTGAGTGTTTACATTATCACCATATCTGATATTTGTTCTTGACGGTCTTAAACATAATCTTTCTTCTCTTATTGATAAAAACAATTTAGTGGGGAATGTTTAACTTACCACCGACCGAGTAACGTTAAATATTTCCCAGTAAAATAGTTATTTATTAGATTAGAGTGAAAGACTAATTTTTAGATCGGATTTTTCTCGATTTTCGATAATTATCGGATTGGATTCTGTACAAAACATATCTACGAGGGGCGTGCAATAAGTAATGTCCCTGACCTACTTCCCATTACAGTAGAGCAACGAAACTTGGCATATTATTAGTCTTACTCTACATAGGAAGCATCCAGAGTTATGCATTTCTCCCATCGGTTGATGCAGCTTTGTAGACCGTTTTTGTTGAATGCCCTAGGTTGGTCCTCCAACTACGACGTGACTTCAGAAACCAAAACTGCATCATCTGGGAATCGCTTTCCTTAAAAAAAAAAAACTTCATGTCTGGGAAGAGGTAAAAGTCAGATGGGTGCAATGTCAGGTAAGACGGGAGCATAGGGTAGGATTTCATAACCACACGCCCGTGCTTCTGATCTGGCGACATGTGAGTTGTGGACCGGAGCGTTGTCCTGCAGGAGGATGATACCTCTGCTGATGTTGCCCGCCTCTTGATTTTGATAGCTTCCCGTAATTTCCACAAAAGGTAAGCATAATAAGCGCCGGTATTTGTAGTACCCTTTGCCAGGAAATCTGTCATCACTTCTCCGTCCTGGTCCCAGAAGATGTGAGCATGATCTTGCCTTCTTTGGAGGTTGTGATAATAATCCAGTCAAAGTGATTACACTGCATTGACTGGGCTTTGGTCTCTAGATCATAGTGATGGACCCAGGTTTCATCCTGTGTAATCAGTCTTTTGAAAACACTTTGACTTATCTTCTTTGCCCGTCTCCAAATTAATCCTCGAGCATTCGACGCGTTCTCACTTCGGGAATGGTGGAATAAACCTGGGAATCCATCTGTCAGACACCTTCTGCATATGCAAATTGTCATGAATGATAGTATCCACAGACTCTGTACTAATATTGGCATCTTGAACTAGTTGGCGAATAGTAATGTGCCGATCTTCCAAAATGGCAGCCTCAACTTGACGGATAGATGTCTCATCAATGGCAGAAGGACGGCCACCAGGTCTGAGAGATGTTTCCACAGACTTCCGGCCATGTTTGAATTCACGATGCCAGCGTTTTACAAGGTCGTATAACTGGGGATTATCACCGTAAATTTCTTTCATTTTATCAAAAGTCTCATGCGGTGTGCGTCCTTTCAAATACAAAAACCGAATTACTGCTCGACATACAACAGGCTCCATTTCACACTTGACTCAGTTCAAACACCTGTAAAACAGAAACCACAATTTGTTCAGAGCGGTAATTTGCCACATCACCCGGAGAGATATAAATCATAGCACATGCAAACTTTCATCTGGATCAGACAAATCGAAGAGGGTCACAGACATTACTTATAGAGCGCCCTCGTAACACACTGCCATACATAAAATTATATGAAATTTGCAAAATAAAGGCTCAGCAGCTTGGAAACCTATCAGGATTGAACTTACACACACAACGTGACGTTAATACAATAGTAGAAATAGAATTCATGATATGCGTACAATTTATATACCACATTTGTTAAATATATTACATGCATAATACACATGTAAAAATATGTAGTAAAATTCAAATACAACTTGACTCTTTATCTTCTTGAACTTATTCTATGTTTTGCTTATCTTATCTTTTATCCTGTTATACTTGCCTCGTCATTAGAAATGCATTTTCCGCTTAATTGTATGACTATATATATATATATATATATATATATATATATATATATATATATATATATATATATATATATATATATATATATATATATATATATATATATATATATATATATATGTATATATATAATAGCGTAATGGTTAGGAGCCTTGACTGCCGTACAAACGGTCGGGTTTCGATCCTGGCTTGAGGTAGTTGCCTGTCTAGCCGTACTGATGAGCTGTGAAACAGCGAAACAGTACTGTATGTGGATGACTATAGTGCTCCTCACCTTCAGTTGAGCATATTGAGAAGTGAAACACGAATTACCATTAGCATATAAGCGACGCTCTTTGTGTAAACAAATCGAGCGGAGGTATTTCAGACGATATCAAAACATCGTTAAACTCACTACTCGTTCAAGCAGCCGCCAATAGCGTAATGGTTAGGAGCCTTGACTGTCGTACAAACGGTCGGGTTTCGATCCTGGCTTGAGGTAGTTGCCTTTCTAGCCGCACTGATGAGCTGTGAAACAGCGAAACAGTAATGTATGTGGATGACTATAGTGCTCCTCACCTTGAGTTGAGCATATTGAGAAGTGAAACACGAATTACCATTAGCATATAAGCGACGCTCTTTGTGTAAACAAATCGAGCGGAGGTATTTCAGACGATATCAAAACATCGTTAAACTCACTACTCGTTCAAGCAGCCGCCAATAGCGTAATGGTTAGAAGCCTTGACTGCCGTACAAACGGTCGGGTTTCGATCCTGGCTTGAGGTAGTTGCCTGTCTAGCCGCACTGATGAGCTGTGAAACAGCGAAACAGTACTGTATGTGGATGACTATATATATACATATATATATATATATATATATATATATATATATATATATATATACTAGCAGTGGTACCCAGTGTTGCCTGGGTTGACATGAAGTTCTGTTTAACACATTTGTATATTAATCGTTTTCATCATGGATACTCTCATAACAAAAATAAAAGAACAGATAAAAACATGTAAATGTAATCGCCCCAAAAAAGAAGTGCGTGATACCCTCTCCACCAGATATTTCAGCAGAAGGGATACAAAGAGAAGATACTATTCTCCAGATATTTATCACTGCAAAGACTCCCCCTGCAAAGAAAAGATAATTAAAATAAATCATTACAACTTTTGTTTCAATAAAAAGCAGTAAATGCCCGTGAAATTTCAAAATAAAAGAAAATAAAAAGATCTACCAAAAATTAATTAAAAAAAAGAATTTAATGACATTTTCCGTCATTTTATATTCCTAATGTAATTCTCCTAACAAAAAAAAAATTAATTTGCCATGTATTAGGGTTCGTTCTATTTATAAAATTCTTAGGTGAAATTACAGAATCGTTTCATAAAAAATAAATTGAATTGATCGTAATTTTATGTTTCAAATGTAATTCCTGGCCCCCCACCACAATAAAAACTAAAATCTTTTTTTATTTGTCAATTTCCCCCCCCTTCTAGATAGCCACACTTTAAATAATGCTAGAGATGACATGTCTGGTTTAACGCTTTGAAGTCAAAAAGTGGGTGCTCATTTTATGTTAAATTCATATAGAAATGCTATCCCCCCACGCTAAAATGTTAATTTTTTTTCAAAATTTTTTCTTTCACATTATTAATAAAAACTGATTAAACGTATTTGGCCTCAAGAAAACCCAGGTCTTAATTATTATGGTCAATGTTAAGTTTCTTTTCAACTCTCCCAAAAACATTAAAATGACGACTTTTAACGGTTTTCCGTGGTGCTGAAAACGAATTTACGTTTAAATTTGCGACAGATTAGTAGTTTTTATGATATGAAGAAATTACTTTTTCAAAAAGTGGGGGATCACTTAACTATATAAATTTAACGTAAAATGAGCACTCCCTTTCTGTTCACCTAGTAATTTCTTCATATCATAAAACAAATTTAACTGTGATATATATTTTCAGCACTCCCGAAAATTGGCGCTGTTTATTTCTTACTAACAGATGCGTTCATTTTGTTCGTCTCATAATTTACGACGCTTATTATGCTGTTAGGAAGATTAGCAAAGCATCCTTTTTTTGTTCTTTCTTAATTACAGAACTGTATAGTTGGTAAGAGGTGCCTCTGCAGTTTAATATTTCACAAAAATTCTGTTTACATTAGGAGGCGGTTAAGTAAAGTACAGGAGCACCTGGTAAAAACTATGCAAATTCTATAATTGAATACCCACCCACCCAAAACATATATTTTTGTAAACCGCTCGTGTACGATTACTGACAGAATTATTTACGTCCTAAATTATGAAAACATATACGAATCTATTTGTAAAAAAATAGCACCAGTTTTTGATCGTGCTGAAATAATATTATATCACAGTTAATTTTTTTTTAATAATATGAAGACATTATCATGTTGTTAGAAAGTGGATGCCCATTTAACGTTAAATTTATATAGGAAAGTGATCCCCCACTTTTTGAAAAAATATTTTTTCATATCAGGAAAACTACTTATGTTGCAAACACTTACATCTGATATTCGTTTTCAACGCCATCGAAAACATTTAAAGGTTGTCATTTCCAAGTTTTTGAGGAGTTGGAAAGAAACTTGACATTGACCATTTTTATAGAGGTTAAACGACGCGGGGTCACGCCGTAAAAATGTAGTATTTTTAAATTTAGATATTAAATAAATTATAAAGAAAATCTTTTTCGCAGGCAATTAAACACAATTGCTATGACATAACACCTGGGCGACACCGTTTAAATTTTATAAACAAAAAGAGCAGAGGATGATGGATTTTTTTCACGTGTGTCTTTGACTCGTGGGGATGCAAGTACATGAGGTCATTAGTTTTATTTTTCTTTCAAATTAAGAATAAGCGAAAAAAAAATTCCTCCGAATTAAAAATAAAAATACTAATTCAGCTTAGAATAATATTTCGAAATGAAAACAAATATTTAACTACGTGCTCCGTTTCAATTAAACTATCACAGTTATTCCCCCTTTTGGTTTTCTGGTTTTTGGTTTGAAAATAAAACGGTTTCAGATTTCAGATAAAATCCGTTGAATCAAATATAACTTGATATTAAAATAAACTAATTATTTTCTTTTATTTAGTACAGTTGAAACACAGCTATTATGTCGAAGAAATAATGTCATCGATGTAATTATTTAAATAGATTTAATTTAATGTGATATGTTTATGACTGTAACTCAATAATATAAATGTGGTTTGAAAAATGCTATATATTGAAAGTCACTATACAATATAATGTCTCCTTTGACAGAAGTATCCTATATTGGGCATTGATATCTCTTAACCAGGAGAGGTGTACACACAGTTGGCCCTTATATTTCTTTGGTCATTGGGAGTTGTACACACAGGCACACACACAAACGCTACTACTTTATAGATATAGATATACGTATATCCACATATGTACACACATATACACACACACATATATATATATATATTGGATCTTAAATATATTCTGTATATTTGGTGATCTATCAATCAATCCATCCATCTATCCATCCATCCATCCACAGCCTTTGAGCCCCTAGAGAGGCATAGACCATCTTCAACTTTGTAGATGCTTTTGCATCGACGAGTTATTTTACAGAGTGAGGGTGCTGGCCCCAAGCCCAACCTTCCCAGAATGTACATACAGCGGCTAGGCTTCCCAAATTGTAACCCATCTGGTACTGGCCAGGCTTAACCGGTGATCTGGCAAGAACCGGTGTGTCAACGTGATTGTGCCGTACGTATATTTGATGATATCTTTCTGTAATTTTAACGCAATCAGATCAAGACATTAAAGATTTTTTTAAATGCAAAATGTAATTCATACTCTCCTTTTTTAAATAGAAAAGCAAGGTATTTTAAATGCTGCACATTTTAAGCTTCGCATATTTGTGGCCTTACCAAAACCTTATACAAGAGAAATGGCGAGTTAACTCCATTATTTCCTGCCTGATTTTTTCCTTCAATTTTTGAAGGGTGTCGGGTTCGTTAACATAGACTCCTCCTTAAGAAAATCACCACAGAAAGATCGGGGATAGTCAAGTCATATATATATATATATAATAAAGATCATTAACTCAAATAAGGAAATATTAACATTTCCATTCTTATTTGAGTATCTTGTAGATAAATACATTCTGATGAATATGATTTACAATCTGAAATTTGAGTTCTTCTATAACAAGCTCTGTTTCCTTTTTTTATACAGTGGTCACCAATTATCAAGGCCCGAGATCCACTCAGGGATAATGGTTATTGTAAGTACATTACGTTAGTGTGGAGATTTGAGCAAGTGTTTACTTAAGGGGGCGGTTCATTATGAATTTGTTAACGTTGGACTTAAAGACATCCAAGTTGTAGTCCGGTGGGAAGCAGGCCGACGGAACAGAGTTCAACAGGCGTGCAGTTCTAAGAAAGAAGCTTTGTTCATGGAATCCACATTTTGATTTAGGCACGGATAAACAGTGGAGGAAATTTTTCACAGTGGATTAAGCTAGACGGGTGTTTTTCGTGAAAGATTGGCGAAGGGGGCCAGAGTTCATACAAGCACCTGGCATGGAAATAAGGATAAAACAAGGATAGGCTCGCAATGTCTCTTCTGTAGGAGAGAGGTTGCAGGGTAGAGAAAAGGGCATCCCCCATTAAGCCACGAAGTCTATTTTGTACTCTGTCAAGGCAGTATAGGCTGTTTTAGCAGCTGCTGCCCATATATTGGAGCAGTATTCCATGCTTGGACGTGCTTGGCTTTTATATAGATAGAGAATTGCATCAATAGTGAAATATCTTCTGGAGCGGTAGAAGGATCCCACCATCTTTCCAGCGACCTTGGCAACAGACTCGATGTACGTGTTCTATTTCAGATACGGGAGTAAAGGTCAAACCCAGAAGCTTGTCAAAACACGGAGACTCTCCCAGACGAGAGCCATCCATCCCAATTGATGCCAGATGGGGATCAGAGCGCCGATGATGTAAGGAACGGAGTTTGGTTTTAGATGCATTAAAGGTAACCAGCCACGTCTTCCCCCACTGAGCCACGCGCTCGAGATCTAAGGAGAGAGAATTAGTGAACACTTTGTCATTTACAGCCTTTGTATGTGTTGCGGTAGATGGTCGTGTCATCAGTATAGATGTCAACGAATGAGTTAAGTATGTGTTTAGGGAGGTCATTGATGTAGATCAGGAAGAGAGTTTGGCCCAGACGTGACCCTTGAGGGACTCCAGCATTATTACTGTTTTGGTTGTGAAGAGAATTTTTATTTCGTAGGGATACCTATATAAATCTTTTTATTTATATACGGTTTTTGTCTGCAGAAACTTGTTGCTTATAAGTTTAATTCGTACTCCCTCATTATATATATGTATACTTTTATCATATATGTATATATAATTTATAATTTATATATATATATGTATATATATACTTTATCATTGTATATATATATATATATACATATATATATATTAACATTATATATATACTGTTTTAATATATATATATATACTTTATCATGATATATATATATATATATATATATATATATATATATATATATAGACATATATATACATGTATGTGCGTGTATATATATATAATATATAGACTTAACCTACTTACATCTTAGCGATTCTCAGGAAATTAGTTTAGAGTCGAAACTGTCATACTATTGCCACTACTATTAATAATAATGATGTTAATATAAAGTAATACTGAGAAAAATATAATACTAAGCAGTTTTTCCTTTAATATTAAAAAAAAACCTTCTCACCTACCAATAGCTATGGCTAAATATACATATCCTGAATGTATTTCTTTGAAACTCATCGGCTTTACTTTCACAGGGAACTGTAAGAGCATTGCCAAGCATGTATGTTACTTAGGCCTGAAGGTATCATTTACTTTTATAAGGCTCAAAAACATGACCATAAAAATAAATAAGGACTAGAAATTAAGAATATAAAGAAATACTACATAAAAATATAATAAAGTATACAACAACAATAATATTAGCATTAATAACGCTAAGACAAATAATAATAATTAGAATAATTGTAGCAGTAATGTTAGGAATATTATAAACCGTAAGGTTAGGAATAATGAAACAAAATATATTAATTACAAGAATGTTATTTCTAATACTACTAATATTACAAATGAAACTACTAATAGCAAACAAAAATAATAACAAAGTAGAAAGTGTGATGAATGTAGAAAATAATAAATTTCATTACAAATAAACAATTAACAATAATGATCAAATAGAAATCACTACCATTTACCACAGAAATAACAGTAACAATAATGATATAAATAATGATGATAATAATAATGATCATGATGACTAACTCCTAGCTACCTTTGCTATCGTTAGATGACACTTCCTATGTAAAAATAAATTAATATAATTGAAATCCGCGATTCCATTAAAAGTTAGTATCAAGATGAAGCACAGTATATTATACACATATCCGTATAAATAACAACGCAATTCGGGGTAACTATGGAAATAAGTAGCCGAAAAAACATAGTATTTCACATCGTAACCTTTAAAATCCGAATCCTAGAGCCACCGTATACCAGGGGTTTTCTGCATGAATGTAACATAATTTCCGTGATGAACTACAATGTTTTTTAGAACACCGGTCTTAACATGAATCAGGGAGTATGCATGTTAATTACTCTGAACTGTCATTTTAAATCATATATAAAATTGTGAAATTCAGATATACGTAACATGTTAAAATTTAAAAAGATGTATATTTTAAAAAATTAATTAAATCGTTTACATGCCAGAACACGTTTTCCTCCAGTGTTATTTTATATAAATCTCGTTCTTTTGGGAACCTAGCAATAATTCAGGTACTCTGCCGAATATAACGTTTTGACTTGTAGCAATTCACTAAGCCCGTACATGGACCCAACTAAATGTTAAGCTGTCCTTTTGAGGATTTCTCATAAAGTTCTTAGATGAGGGAAAAGAGAAAAGCCATATAATGTGACATCACCCATATATCACGTCTAAAAGTCAGTCTTTACTGTCAGATTTGTTAATCGTCAAAATTGGATAGATATAGATTGTTACTGTTAAATAAATGCATTATAAAGTTGTTAGTGATAAAGCTGGTTCTGAGGCTAACGTCTATCTCATAGAGGAGACAACAGTTTCCCTTACCGGTTTAGATAACGTCGCTGGTCATTTATCAATTTCAGCGCGAAGAGTCGTTGGAATGCAAACGTGAGACTCATGTACTGATGCAAGACTGGCCCGATGTTGTGATTATATATTGTAATGAATTATCAATACTGACCAATGGATAATAGAAATAAGATTTTTTTTCGTTCACAAGGCACAAAATAAAGAGAATGAAAAAGCCCGACTTAATGCACATTTCCTGGGATTACGCGTCGAGTCGTCCAGGTGTGTATTGGTCTCTCAATCTCCTCTCTTTCTGTTATTCTTCTTTATTTGTTTCATAATCACTTTCGGTTATCATTTTATCTCTCTGTTTCTGCGGCGAGCAGTCAAAGATAAAATCGGGAACTATTTATCAGTTTATCCGTGCAGCAATTCAGTTTTTATTTGTCTTTGCATCGGGGAAAAGTTGTCCGGTCGAAGGGCGAACCCAAAGCAGTCTCAAGTTACTTGATTTTCGTGTGAAGCCTGCCTTACGATATAGATCGGTGTTTTGCGTTTGGGACCACGCATCATTTTAAATTAATCCTGACATTTTAGCTGTCGCTCCCAAAGTGCTTCCATTCTTCAGAGCTTTTACTTTTATACCTTTGAGCCTAAGTCTCTGTAATTCAATTCGGTGCTCGAATAGTATCTCTCTCTTTTCTGAATCTTCTACATTTCTTTTTCCATATTTAAATTCGAACGCTTTATATACTTGGAAATTGCGTTAAACACGGCTTCAGAAATGGTAACCCGCAACATCCACATATTAATACCGGCTTTCATTATAGACACTCCATTTTGGTAGTAGGGCGACTGTCCAAATATTTGCCAAAAATTTCACCTTGATAATCGGTGTCAGGTTCCCCATGCGCAAATACGATGAACCCACATAGACATTTGGGTATAGCAGTGTCATTCGGATATAATTAGATTTGTTCTTCGTCTGTACGTACTAACCTGGCGGCCAGTAATATAAAGTGCATAATTCAGGGATTTATATCAAGAAAACTATATGTATTTAGCAAAATATAAATGAATTTTTTTTAATCAGCATAGGCGAAAACCTAGAAAAATCGTAATATAAAAGGAAAGTGTGTAGCTGGACTTAAGGTATAAATTTATTTAAAGAAAAACGATCAGTCTATAATCAAGCCTGCCCCCTCTCGTAAAAACAATAAAGTAAGGTTGTTGATTTTGTTTTTGTTTTTTATTGTTTTTGTTTTTTTTACATAGACATCACCATTTATCAAGACCAGGAGTGTACGGTATAAATTGGACCAAATAGTAATCGTTAGTAATGGAAATTCGGTAAATTTGATAACTTATATGGGACGGCTCATCAAAAACTTGTTTGCGTTAGACTTGAAGACAACTATTTTATAGTCAGCTGGAAAGCAGGAAAACGGAAGTGTTCCACAGGCGTGCAGTTTACAGAAAGAAACTTTCTTCATGGAATCTACGTTTAGGTTTAGTTACAGATAAAGATCGAGGGAAAATATTGATAGTGTTTTCTGCTAGACCGGTGTTTCTTGTGAAAGGGTGGCGATGGTGGGCATAGATTGGGGCTCAGTCGAGAACTTGACATGAAAATAACGATAAAGCAGAGACAAATTCGCAACGTCTTTTCTGTTAGAAAGAGTTTGCAGGGAAGAAAAAAGGACATCCCTACGAGGCTATGAAGTCATGTTGGACTCTATCCAGGAAGTATAAACCTTTTCTAGCAGCTCCTGCCCAGATGTAGCGACAGTACTCTATCATTGGAGGCACATGGCTCTTATATAGATAAAGAATTATTTTAACAAATCAATTCTTATTTGCAGACAAAGGACGTATGTAGCAGTTCATTTATGAATTTGTAATATTTCTTTTCTAGATGCATGTGTTAATATTATATATATATTTCAGTTGTTAATCTATATCCGTATTTAATTGGTTTATTATTTTTGTACATGCTTTTTTCGTACAAAAATGTGCCCATTCTATCTGGTGAGTTCATTTGAAATATAATATCAATAGATCTGAAAATGCTGTTCTCTTACCCGCCCTCCCTTCCACACGTTACTATATATAAAAGAACATGCTTGTCCAAGTAGCGAGCTATATCACGTGATGAACGGTTTCTTTTCAAACAGGAAACGCTGAACTTGATTTCAAGTAAAATCAATTCTTATTTGAAGTCACGAAGGACGTATTTTAGCAGTTAAGTTATCAATTTGTAATATTTATCGTTTCTAGATGCAAGTGATAACATTATATATATTTCAGATTTTAATCTTTATCTTTATTCCATTGTTTTATTAATTGTGAAAATGGTTTTCTCGTACACACCCTTCCACACGTTACTACTTATAAAAGAACATACTTGTCCAAGTAGTTGAGCGGTGCCAGAATATTTTCTCAAAATTTAACGATTGATAATCGCTGTCAGGATTCTGATGGGCAAAGACTAAGAAACAAAAGAAAAAGAATACATTTTAAAGAAAACTCTCTCTATAGTTTGTCTATAATCAAACACCTGCATGTAATATTCTAGCGTCAACTTAATTCTAAGCGGTTAGTACAGAAAACACAAAATATAAACGATTGCAACCGTAAGTAATAATGTTTCAGGGTTATTTTTTGTATTTTAGGGGATTTCTCCGCAATGTTAATGTGTGTATGGGTATCGAAAAAAATGTAAATAATTAAAAAAAGGTATAAAGTAGTAAACGTCCCTTACAAAAAACAAAATAAAAATCTAAACAAAAATGTGTTAAATATTCGTAAAACTAAGGTTTCGCGTAGAGAGATCTGCTATATTTTTAATGCTCTGGCGATAATTTTTTTATAAAAAAGCTTTATATCTGGAATAATAGATTCGTACGCTCACAGTCAATGAGAATTGCAAGAATAACAAAAGGGAGAAATTATTCTTTTATTAATCGGGGGGAGTGTCATTACAATATATTTATAATGTGTATATTTCTTCCCGGTCTTTACTTGGGGAGATGAGAGGACTTTAGATTCAGGGGGAACAATAGAAACTACTTAATCGTAAGATGTTGCGATTGTGATGATGTGCTCGTATGGTGAAATATAAGAATTTTTGACGACTGAATGTATGTTAAATGTTGTTCTTAATTTGCGTAAGATAGTGGCTAATAATCGAGACAATAAAGTGTATGTGACATATGTTATTTCAAACTTGCGGCATTTTGAGTCCAAACGGGAATTTCTACAATCAAAATATTATATAAGAGATAAGCTTAATTATTATATGGAGTACAAACTAGAGGGATTCAAGACATGGGTGTCTTGACAAGTGAAAATAAATACATTGTAAGTTGAAAAATATGGGAATACAGCTGTTTTGTAATCTATTATTTTATGCTCCATAATTACATTTAACATACAGTGAACCCTATGAATTATAGGATCGCTCTAGATAAATATATAATTGGGAAAGATTTTACTTATGACCTACCTAATAATACAGCCACATACATATGTATATATATATATATATATTCAGAATGTGAGAGAGAATATATAATTATTTCCACAGCCAGACAACGTCGAAGCACACAAGAAACATGGTCGCCAACAAATCGGAAGTCCTAGATGTGAGTATCGCCTTTATTTGGGCTTATCAGTTAGACACATCCGAAGTCAGGATTCGAAACTCGAGTCTCTTGCCTGCGAGACAAGCACTTTACCAACTTATAACTATTACAGATCGAGTGAACTTGGGTTATAACGAGTTGTCAGGGTCACACCCCTTGTTCGGGACCAAGAGAGGTTTATTCCACTCTAAGATTTCGTTGCGGCTTACGTTGTCCCGCGTAAAATAGATTTGAGTATTATATTTTAATGTTTCCAGATTTAATAGATTTTCATATAGAGTCGTAATTATAAATGTAAAAAAAAGAATTATTTTAGTGGCATATTATTCCAAGCTGTTGACTTTGCAACTGTACCTTACGTGGAACGCATATAAACCAATCCAGAATTTAAATTTAAAAATAAACTATAATGTATGTATGAAAATGTTTACCGATTTGTTTCAATTTTTTCTCATTGTTGACCCCTAAACACAATTTTCACCGGCTAAAGAACTAAAATAAATGGTATGTTAAAATTGTAATTATTTAAGGCCCCTAGCGAAGCTCTCTGACTTTACATTACGGGGAAATAGAGTTTGAAAATATGGTGATAGACCAACGGACAAATATACAGATACAAAGACCGACAGAAAAATAGTCATATAACCGTACATATATATATATATACATATATATATATATATATATATATATATATATATATATATAAAGCATATATATATGTATATATATTAAGAATATATGTGTATGTATATATATATATATATAAAGAATATATATATATGTGGGTATACTTATGTATGTATGTATGTATGTATATATATATGTATATATATATATGTATATATATATATATATATATATATATATATATATATATATATATATATATATATATATAAATGTAAATTTGGTTCGTTCCAAACGAATAAAACAATATTTCTATGTTACCAATTTATTTGAAATCTTCATACAACCTATCCTTAGAGTCGAGGTATATTTTTATGTTATTAAGATAAATTTACCTCACGAATTATTAAAATATTAAATAAAATAAATATATTTTTTAACCGTTACAGCGAATCTGTTCTGTTGATTAAACTGAACTTCCGGTTCGATTCATTTCGCAGCCACGAATTGACGAAAGATTTCATTTTCTGTTAACTTGATAAGTAAAAAAAAAAAAAAACATATTTCATTTGTTTATCTTCCAAATTTTTTGATTTACACATCTTTTCTTTATTATATAAGGCCAAAAAAATTTGTCGCTTGCTATTCTAAAACAAAGTTGTTTTTTTTCTAATTTCAAAATATGTTGCACCATTGTTGTGATGTTTAATTTGCAGTATATTTCAATTTAACTTTTATTATAAAAAAGTTTGAGTTTATGATTTGTTTCCTGCAAAAAAAATACCCTCTCTGAAAAAAACAGGCAAAACAAGCTGATAAAATATGTAAGCCTTCTGGGGAGCTAACCGCTTTAATATAA
The DNA here is from genome assembly GCF_053919585.1 of Euprymna scolopes. Taxonomy (NCBI): domain Eukaryota; kingdom Metazoa; phylum Mollusca; class Cephalopoda; order Sepiida; family Sepiolidae; genus Euprymna; species Euprymna scolopes. Next base: position 33,910,741 of record NC_136504.1, on the reverse strand, counting down.
TTCCAGAAACATATAGTGAGAGAACATTGAACATTTTATATATTGAATATACTATATTTATAATTTTTTTATTGTAGGATTCTCCTGATCTCGCGGTTTTTTTTAAAATCTCACTTGACAACATTGCATCACTAAACAAAAACACAAAAGGAATGGCGACGCTCAAAGTGTATACACGTTTTGACTCCTCCCTTTACTTAAAAAATCCCCTAAAATCAGGAAATTAACGAATTTTAATGAGAATTGCAGTGTTTTTCAAATAATGATCGCAGAATATAATGAACTAATTATTTTTACTTAAGTCTTAGTGATTTTTTTTATATTTTTTTTAAACAAAAAATACCTTTACTAAAGTTATGGTTTTCAGTAGTAAATAAAAAACGCAAGAATTTATTTATTTATTTTTTTTTAAAGCATCGTAATTTGTAACAATAAAAAATAATTTTTACAGTAACATTACGAAAAAATCCTCTAAAGTCCGTATTAATGAATTCGATACAACTCGAAGAAAATTGAATTCTCGCGTACTATTCAGGAAATTAAAGATTCAATTAGATTCCTATTTCAGTCACCTAAATTATTTAGAGTGAAATTAGTTTAGGAATTTATAGCCAAACCTAAATATATTTTTTTTTTGTAAATACCCAGATACGCTACTACAGACACCGACCATTCTAATTTGTTTGGGGGGGTGTGATTTATATTTTTCGTGTTTTTATTCAATGTAACATATTTATCCAGCTCGAAAAACATATAGTGTTTACCGATTAAAGATGTCGTCTGATTCTCTCTTTAACACGGTAAGTTTGGGAAAAGGTGTTATAAATAAAAACCCAGATAATGTACTGTTAATAACTCGCTCAATATACGTTATCGTGACATAGGTTGACATATATTCGGCGGGGTTTTAATAGTATTTTGTATTTTTTTTATTTATAACACCTTTTCCCAAACTTACCGTGTTAAAGAGAGAATCAGACGTTATCTTGAATTTTCCAATACATCGATAAACACTGTATATTTTTCGAGCTTAATAAATATGTTACATTGAATAAAAACACGAAAAATATATCCAGTTTGGTAGAAAACTAATGAATCTTGCCTTTGATAACATTTATTTGTTATATATTTGTTTTTTGACAACTTTTTCGAATCTATGTGTACAGTAATACAAACCCGTTTTTTTTTTTGTCCGCGCTATTTTTTTAAATCGTATTTCCAAGTTTAATTACAATGTTTTTTTTATTCAATTGTAAGGTTAGAATACACCCTCCCCTCCCCATGTTAAGAATGGCTTTTTAAATATTAACGTTATTATTACAACACGGATCACTCTCTGCATGTGTACTGTACTTTCACGTAGCAATTTAATAAACAAAACATGGTATTTATGCAGAGAAGGTACCGTGCTGAAATAACGCTATTAAGAAATCCATTCTTAACATGGGAAAGGGAGAGTGTTCTGTAACTATTTTATATTTTCACCTAACAATTTAATAAACAAAAGATCAAGAATTCTGGCGAAAGAACTGACCCATTAAATTATCGCCCTATTAGCCTCCTCCCACTTTTTGCCAAAATATTTGAGACCTTAATTAACCATGCTCTAGTCCAGCACCTTACAGATGCTAAACTTCTGACCGACCATCAATATGGATTTAGACAAGCCCGTTCCACGGCAGACATCCTCACTGTAATCTCTGAACGCATATACCATTCACTGGACAAAGCGGGAGAGGGCAGAGCGGTAGCTCTAGATATATCTAAGGCTTTTAACAGGGTATGGTATGAGGGTCTCCTCAGGAAGATTAGATCTTCCGGTATCACTGGTAGAATACTTAACATAATTAAATCCTTCTTAGATAAGAGAAAAATCAAGGTTGTCCTCGATGGTCGTACGTCTAACCAATATAATATAAATGCGGGAGTGCCCCAGGGATCTATCCTTGGTCCTCTGCTGTTCCTGATATTCATAAATGACCTCCCCGACAAAATTGCCTCTGAGATGGGTATATCTGCTGATGACACCACACTCTATAGCAGGCACGACAGGAAAACAAATGAACATATATCTAAAGTAATGGCAGAAACACTAGAGGATGACCTCAAATCAGTAGTGGAATGGGGACAAAAATGGATGGTAACGTTCAATGCCACCAAGACAAAACTGGTTTCATTCAATAATTACAAGAAACCTTCTCTACCACCTATAGCAATGGCCAACAACTCTTTAGCTGAGAGTACGTCTTTCAAGCTCCTTGGCCTAACGTTCAAAGGAAACATGAGCTGGAACAATTACATCGAGGGCATTGCCAGGGCCGCTGCGAGGAAGGTGGGCTCTCTCTACCGTGCTAGAAAACTTCTAACACCCGAAAGTATCCTGTACCTCTATAAGGCCACTATTCGCCCATGTATGGAGTATTGCTGTCATATTTGGGCCGGTGCATCGGCTACTAGTCTCTCGCTCCTTGACAGGGTTCAAAAGAGAGTCGCAAATCTGATAGGCCCTAAACTGGCATCAAAACTTCAGCCTCTGTCCCATCGTCGAAACGTTGCATCCCTTTGCCTGTTCTACAAGTATTATAATGGTGAATGCTCTGAAGAACTGCAAGCACTTGTGCCCCCACGACGTGAACACCCTCGACAGACCCGACAAGCTACAAAATCCCACCCCCACACTGTAGAGATCCCTAGATGTAAAAGGTATTTCTACTCCAGTAGTTTCTTCCCCAGAACTGCTAGACTTTGGGATTCCATTCCAGGTCACTGCTTCCCCAACTGTACTGACATGCATAAGTTCAAGTGCAACGTGAACCAACATCTCGCTGCCCTAATCCCTACATAGTACCCCAGTAGATGTTTCCCCTGATAGTAGCCCCCTACATTAAAGTGGCAATGTGCCTTGTTTGGGGTGAAAATGTAATAAAAAAAAAAAACTTATGCAGAGAAGGTACCGTGCTGAAATAATACCGTTATTTAGAAAGCTATTCTTAACATGGGGAGGGAGTTTTGCATCTATTCTATACTTTCACCTAACAATTTAATAAACAAAAATAGATAGTACGTATGCATAGAAAGTACCGTGCAGAAATAATGTTATTTAGAAAGACATTCTTAACATGGGGATGGTATTTTGTAACTATTCTGTCCTTTCAACTAACAATTTAATAACAAAACATGGCACTTTTGCAGAGAAGCTACCCTGCTGAAATAATGACATTATAAGAAAGCCACTCTTAACATGGGGATAGGTGCGTTTTGTAACTATTCTGGAGTTTCACCTAACAATTTATTAAACAAAAGTTTAACTTAAAGCAGACAAGGAACAGTACTGAATCATTAACATTATTTAGAAAGCCATTATAACATGGGGAGGGAGGATGTTTTTTAACTATTCTGTACTTTCGCTGCTGATGCAGAGAGTGATCTGCGCTATTTTTTTAAATCGCATTTCCACGTTTAATTAAAGTTTTATCATTAAGATCGCAAATTATAAAAAAAATATATTTAATAAAATAAAAATATTTTTCGTTACTGCGGGACTATTCGCCATTTCCGGTAGAAATTAGCCTTTCACGTGCTCAACACGTGGACGACTTTCGAATTACAACAGTAAACTTTCTAATTAATAGATGGATGGGTAAAAAAAAAATCCCTATTTTAAAAATTATATATATATATATATATATATGTGTACTTTAACCTTACAATTGATTAAAAAAACATATAAAACTTTAATAAAACTTGGAAATACGATTTTAAAAAATAGCGCGGTTCGGTAAGTACACTAGCGGGTTTGTATTACTGTACACATAGATTCGAAAAAGTTGTCAAAAAAAAAACAAATATATAACAAATAAATGTTATCAAAAGCAAGATAAGTTACTTTTCTATTAAACTGGATATATTTTTCGGTTTTTTATTCAATGTAACATGTTTATTCAGCTCGAAAAACATACAGTGTTTACCGATGTATTGGAAAATTCAAGATTGCGTCTGATTCTCTCTTTTACACGATAAGTTTGGGAAAAGGTGTTATATATAAAAACCCAGATAAAATAATGTTAAAAACTCGCTCAATATATGTTACCGTGACATAGTTTGACATATATTCGGCGGGTTTTTAATAGTATTTGTTTTTAATTTATAACACCTTTTCCCAAACTTATCGTGTTAAAGAGAGAATCAGACGCCATCTTGAATTTTCCAATACATCGGTAAACACTGTATGTTTTTCGAGCTTAATAAATATGTTAAATTGAATAAAAACACGAAAATATACCCAGTTTGGTAGAAAAGTAACTTATCTTGCTTTTAATAACATTTATTTGGTATGTATTTGTTTTTTGACAACTTTTTCGAATCTATGTGTACAGTAATATTACCCCACTATTTTCTCCCGGATTTTTGATAACATTTTCCATGCGTGCGTCTCTCGTTTGGATATAACAAAAAAGGTTTTTGTAGAGTTCGGTGTGCTGAAAACGAATCTGCAAACTGTTTCCGTCGCAAAATATAGTTTTTATGATATGAAGAAATTACTTTTTCGAAAAGTAGGCGATCACTTTTCCATGTAAATTTAACTTAAAATAAGCACCCACATAGCATCATTTGTTTATCTTATTTTTTTTTATTTTTAAAAGCTGTCCTTGCAAAACCTACCTAAAATAAATTTGTCTAATTCTTAATTTCTTATTTTATTTGGGGGGGGGATTAATATAAAGAATTACTCCACCCTCGAAAATTTCTTTACAATTACCACTCTTATAGGTTTTCGGGGTGGCTGAAAACGGAAATAAGGTTTATAATTAAGGCAAACGAGTAGTTTCCAAGATATGAAGAAAGTTAGTTTAAAAAAGTGGAGGATCACTTTTCCATAATAATTTAACATAAAATGATCACCCACTTTGTGGCCACGATATTTTTTTGGGGGGACTTTCTTTTTACCCTTTGAAAATCCTTTAAAATTACCTGTTTAAATTGCAAAATGCAAAAGAAATCAAACACAAAAACTTTTTTTGCAAGAAACACTCAGTAAAATTAAAAAAAAAAACATCCATTTTTTTCTATCGAATTCATTTGCTGTTTTTATTGAAAACTATTTTCTCCCGGATTTTTGATAAAATATTCCATTTTCGTATATAACAAAAAAAAAATGTTTGTAGATTTTGGTGTGCTAAAAACGAATCTACAAACCGTCTCCGTCGTAAAAAAAAAATAGATTTTATGATATGAAGAAATTACTTTTTCGAAAAGTAGGCGATCACTTTTCCATGTAAATTTAACTTAAAATAAGCACTCACTTTCTAGCCAGCTGAGAGAGGGTGGGACTTTTCCCATGTTTATTGGCTAAACACTTTCGCTTATGCTCGCGCGTAGCATAAAGGAAGGCTACGGCTGTGAAATGGAAAATAGTCCCAGAGTTCAGGGGTTATTACCATGCAAAAGCAATCAAACAAAAACCTTTTTAGCCAAGAAACACACAGAACAATGCCCCTCTCTCAGGTGGTCAGAAAGTGGGTGCTCATTCTAAGTTAAATTTACATTGAAAAGGTATCACCCACTTTTCGAAAAATTAATTTCTTCATATCATGAAAACTTTCTTTTTGCGACGGAAACGGTTTGCAGATTCGTTTTTAGTACCCGGGAATCTACAATAAAATATTTCGTTATATACGAACATGAGACGGGCCTTAAAGTAAAATAATACCCGATTTTTGGAGCAGATTTGTCATTTAGTTGTACAAATATCCTCAAACGAGGTAATCACTAAAAGAGACTCTTAAAAGTCGTCACCTGTATCGAGCAAAAGTTTAAAACCACTGATTATATGTCAGCCTACGTCACAGTAACATATATTGAGTGAGTTCCTAACAGTATTTTGTATAGGTTTTTAATTTAAACTCATTTTCCCAAAATATCCATAAACTTAATGTGTCTGATACAGTCTGCCGCCATTTGTATTTTTCAAGTATACCGATAAACACTGCATGTTTTTGAACCAATTAAACATTATACATTACATATGTTACATGATAAGGGCTGTCCCCTGTTCATGTAAGTATAAAAATAGAGAGATTAGTTAAAATGAAAATAAGAGAAAGCAGAAATCGAACCCTGGACATAAGTTTTAAAGAACAATAGGTTTAAATGGAATGTCCAGTAAATTGTTAATTCGGATGAAATAAATAATAAATAAACTATTCAATTGTTAAAAGAATGTGCATAATAAAATATGGGTTAAATAAATTAGATATGTAGGTTAAATCCCTTTGTTGAAACAACACAAGAAAAATAGGTTATTGGGAAATCAATGTCGGAAACGTGCAAAGTCGCGCATGTTGAAACACGTGAATTTTGCTCACGTGGCCGGGATGCATGGATTTCTCAATATAAGACGTGGGAGTTAGTTGGTCGAAGAGACAATCAGAGGGACAGTCAGGAGAGACAGTCAGGGGAGACGGTCAGTGAGAAAACTCAGAGACAGGCGGACGTCTGAAGCGAGACGTCACTTCAGAAACTAAAATGTGAAACTTTGAGTTCTTAATGAGGAAATCACGACCGGTCGTAAGGAAATAAATTCATCATGTGTTTTGTGATAAAGCTCATTTTGTGCTTGTGATTTCTACAAAAAGGTAAATTGTATTGTTATTATATGTCTGTGTTATAAAATGTCATTACATACACGTTTCAACATCTCATATCCACAATGTGAATCTACATCATATCTACACTTAGACTGCTGAACACTATCTCATCATTCTAAGAGCTTTCTTCATATCTACACGTCTAAGTAATGGACATTTAAAATATAGGAATAGTTATAAACAAACAATCTCTCTTACAACAAAATCTCTATCTCTCTCTGAGTGTTACAACATCTTACTCTCTCTCTAAGACTCTCTCAATGAAACACCTATATAAAAAATCACAATTTGGTGTTCGTAAACCTATTGCATCAGCGATGCAGAAACCGAACCTGGGGTGGATACCACGAAAAAAAAAAGAAAAAAAAGAAACACAACGGTTTAAAAGGGTCCAACATAATTTAAAAAAAAATAAAATAATAATACCACGGAAAAAGAAAAAAATTACACGATCACAGAATTCGAAAAAGAAAAAGAAACACAACGATTTAAAAGAGTCCAACATAATTAAAATAAGTAAATAAATAAATAATACCACGGAAAAAGAAAAAAAAATTACACGATCACAGAAATGCGAAGAAAAAAAGAAAAGAAAAAAATTGAACACACACGCACACAGAAAACAAGATACAAGAAATATTAAAAAGAAAAAGAAGAAAAGGCCGATATGCCGTAAAAGGAAATTCGTAATAATGGAAAAAATAGTAAACAAGTCACCATGCGTAATTCATTGATAAATGAATTGGTCTGTTAAAAAAACACACACACATACACGCAAATGCAGAGATTGTGTAATCCATTATTGTTTGTAAATTTGTAGAAGTGTCATTAGAAAATCTGTGTCAATATGAAATTGTTTGGACGAATTGTTGAATTTAATCTGTCAATCAAAGCAGGAATTTCAAAGGTCGCATGTACTCTCCGAAACACCGTGTAAATTGTTTGGAAATGCATTTTGTGTTCATAGTGAACTTTTCGGCTTTTGTGTGTTCATTTATTTTGTTTTTGAAAAAAAAGGGGCAATTGTTTTGGACAGACTGTTGAATTGTTGTTTTTTACAGATGATTTTTTTGTTGTTAAAAAAAAAGTTATAACTGTTGCAAAATGTTTAAATGTATTGAGGTATATTTTTTTAAAAATTTTTTATGATGTTGAACAAATATTGTAAATGTCTTATGTAAACCAAATGTTATGATTTTCACAGCAAGAATTCAAAGTTATCCGTAAATATACATTAGATTAAAATGATCTAGTAGAAAATAAGTTAAGGCGTATGGTTGGCTTACAGATTCAGTTAGAATTTTAGAAGGGGGACAAGAATTAAAATTACGTAAACGGGTATTTGGAGAGTTTTTAGATGTGATAAGCCGTAAGAAAGATGTTTTGTTTTAGCATTTGGTTTTGTTGTTTTTTTTAGAGATCCTAAAATTTTTTCTCCAAGAAAAGTGACTTGGTAGGGATTGATAAGCACAAGAAGTGCCCCTATACGAAACATTTGGGAACCTGGTTAATTAAGTGCTTAAAATAAGCTGGTTGCACGCATCGACTCCAAGCAAGTAGTAAGTAAGTCTTGGCTTAATTAATAAACAGGCGTTGGAAAGCATACAGAAATTCTTAAGGGGACCAGTAAACCGATGAGAGGTAGTCCCGAGGCAATCACATATAGCTTAATGAAGTAAGAGACAGGCAAAAATATGCCGTAGGTTACGTAAGAAAGATATAACCTTGTATTTTTTTAGAGAAGCATGAATGTGGGATATATCTGCTGGATCTTGGAAGCCCTGGTGAGAGAAAAGAAAAATCACAAAAAAATCGGGCAATTAGATAGAATTTAGGCGCAATTAAGGTGTTGGGCACGAAAGGTGTTAGTTAGTTAGGGGTGATATTTCAAAATCCTCGTCGAAGTTTCAAGAATCCAAGCAAGGAAATCCGAGTGAATCCGTATGAGAGTAAAAAGGGATATCTTAAACTTCTGAAGCCAACCACAAAGATTAAAGTATATGAGCTTTGGTATGTCCCGTATAAGATAGTTATAGAATAAAAAACAAAGCCATACTTGATAAGACTAACCATGCGGAAAGAGAGATCAGAACACTTTTGAGACGAAGGAAGTCGTCCATTTCGAGAAAGGTGAAAATCTCTAGTCTGCGTCATATAGGTGGCTGGAAAATAGCTGATGTGAATCATAGGTAAATACCCTACACCCAAAAAGTAAATGCCAAAAAGATCAGAAAGGTTCTGAGCTTATAAAAAAAAAAATAATTGTAAAGTCGGCCGTGAAGGGCTGACTGAAAGAGATTTTTTTGTGTTTTTTAGCCTGATCTTTCTAGCCGTGTGGTTGTGAATATGTAAAAATAAAAAAATGTACTAAAGTTAAAAATGCATACATTTTTTTTGTGAAATATGGAAGGGAGGGATGTTACATGATAATGGCTGTCCCCTGTTCATGTAAGTATAAAAATAGAGAGATTAGTTAAAATGAAAATAAGAGAAAGCAGAAATCGAACCCTGGACATAAGTTTTAAAGAACAATAGGTTTAAATGGAATGTCCAGTAAATTGTTAATTCGGATGAAATAAATAATAAATAAACTATTCAATTGTTAAAAGAATGTGCATAATAAAATATGGGTTAAATAAATTAGATATGTAGGTTAAATCCCTTTGTTGAAACAACACAAGAAAAATAGGTTATTGGGAAATCAATGTCGGAAACGTGCAAAGTCGCGCATGTTGAAACACGTGAATTTTGCTCACGTGGCCGGGATGCATGGATTTCTCAATATAAGACGTGGGAGTTAGTTGGTCGAAGAGACAATCAGAGGGACAGTCAGGAGAGACAGTCAGGGGAGACGGTCAGTGAGAAAACTCAGAGACAGGCGGACGTCTGAAGCGAGACGTCACTTCAGAAACTAAAATGTGAAACTTTGAGTTCTTAATGAGGAAATCACGACCGGTCGTAAGGAAATAAATTCATCATGTGTTTTGTGATAAACTCATCTTTGTGTTTTGATTTCTACAAAAAGGTAAATTGTATTGTTATTATATATCCGTGTTATAAAATGTCATTTCATACACGTTTCGACATCTCATATCCACAATGTGAATCTACATCATATCTACACTAAGACTGCTGAACACTATCTCATCATTCTAAGAGCTTTCTTCATATCTACACGTCTAAGTAATGAACATTTAAAATATAGGAATAGTTATAAACAAACAATCTCTCTTACAACAAAATCTCTCTCTCTCTGAGTCTTACAACATCTTACTCTCTCTCTAAGACTCTCTCAATGAAACACTTATATAACAAATAAAAACACTACAATCTTATCCAGTTAGGTAGAACATTTACTTTTCTTGCCTTTGATAACATTTATTTATTATATATTTATTTTGACAACTTCTTTGTATCTGTGTTTAGTAATACAAACCCTTTTCATTTAATGTAACGTTTAGTCGACTCGAAAAACTGTTTATCGGTGTATTTGAAAGATACAAATGGTCGCGGATTGTGGATTACGTTAAGTTTGAGAAAGTGAGTTAAAACTAAAAAAAACTATACAAAATACTGTTACCAACACACCGATTATGGCAGCCTATGTTATGGTAACATATATTAGGTGGGTTTTTGACACTGTATTGTATAGATTTTAGTTTTCAACTTACTTTCCCAAACTTTACTTAATCAACAGAGTCTGCAACCATTTCTGTTTTTCGAGCCGATTAAATAGTTAACATTACATTAAAACACTAAACAATTATCCAGTTAGGTAGAAATATAACTTACCTTTCCTTTCAGTTATTTGTTTTTGAAAACTTTTTCGAATCTATGTATTGTACCCCCCATCACTCAAATATCAATTACTTACTCACATTTTTGTATACAGAAAAAAACATTTAGCGTTTCAACATTTTTGCTACGTTCAGCTTTATCCACTGATAGTTGGTCGAGCCCAAGCCATGATTGAGGTAATCCCGAGGATCAGGATCCATTTCTGCAAGAGTAACATTTTTTTTCATTTTCGCTTTTTTTTTTTAAACTTTTTGGGGTGGATTGCTGTACTAAGAATATAAGAAACATGCATTTTCTCTTTTTATTAGAATTTTCCATTACACCAAATTGAGCCACAGCAACGCGTGGCAGGGTACAACTAGTATATATATATATATATATATATATATATATATATATATATATGCATACACACACCCACACACACACACACACACACACACACATATATATATATATAGATGAGGAGTGAAAAAATTAGTTTACATATATATAAGTATATATATGTGCGTATATATATATATATTCTTTGCGATGATAATTTTTCTAAAGGATTTGATCTGCTTCATATGAATAGATGTTCTCTTTTAAACCTTGAAAGAAAGAGACACACTTACATATTGTTATGCAACAAGCATGTCTAATGCGGCGAGCTCCCAGGTACGATAACGTTCCGCAGGTGCATTCCAATATTAGAAGTAGATGAAATCGATGTTCTAGTATAAAAGCGAAAACAGAAGCCCACGAGTCCACGAACCAATTAGGGAACAGGTTTAAAAGATCCATTTATTGCAGTTGGGCGACTGCGTAAGAATAACTTGAACAATCCAACATTTTGATCTAGCGTTCTGTCTCTGTGACCAAACTAAATTCAAAACAATTCGTGTAGATATTGCAATATAATATTTTTTATTCGTGGAGTAAATTACTAAGCTTCCGAAGAAAGAAGGGAAATGCTGCCCCCCCAAAAAAAACACACTACTCTACTCTTAAGAAAAGTTGAATATAATACATCATCTTTTATTGCAATATAATATTAAATTTATGTTTATCTCAACGTTCAAAAAAGTTAGGTATAATACTGAGGAATCCTGGTTTACCGAACTAATTTGCACTACCCTTTTTGAATGTCATACTAAACTACGAACTTTAATGTGTAGGTAATACCTGGGAGGATGGTCACACAATAACCGAATTTTATATACAGTAAACGGATAAGAAAATATATTGCATGGAAAGTTATGATTATACACGAATATCCTGTGTTATATACCCCTTTTTAAAGTTAATTTTAGGTATATATTAATAAAGGGACTTAATGATATATTAAACGATAATAGACTTAAAATTCAGTTATGACTCACAACACACATTACATCTACAATATTATAAAACATTTAAGACTACAAAATTCGTGACACAATTAAACCAACAAATACTTTGATAACTATGTTTAAACTTAAATAGGGGTGGTATAAAAAATTGTGTGGTCTGCCGTCGCGCCTGGTCTCCATAGAATGGAAATAGGCACAAACTTTAATAAAGACTTTTCATATCTTTTTGCGTAAGTATACTTTGATAATTATGTTTCAGTTTGAAGAAATATATATAATAATAAAAGTATGGGGTGTTCGTTTGCGCCTGACCTGCATAGAATTGAAATATGTCACAAAGTTTAACAACGTATTTTAATATAGATCCACAGAATATTGTGATAAGTGTTTCAGTGTGAACAAGTATGTTATAATAACGTATGGGGTTTAATTATTTTATTTTTATTTTCATCATATTTTGCTTTGGTTTTGATACACCCAAATTCGAAGCTTTCTCTTTACAACCCTTCCTTTTCATAACCTATCATACTTTCATAAACCAAAGTCCATTTTCTGTAGGCTGTTTTTGAACCCAGTCAATTCCTACACACGTTAATACTGTCGGTTTTTATTTTCGAAGAATATATATATATATATATATATATATATATATATAAGTCAAAACACATTCCTCGATTACTTCCACGTCACAAAGTGAACCGCTTAAGATTTGCTAAACCTGGGACGTTGAGATGTGGAAGAAAATCTTGTTTTCTCGTGAGAAAAATCTCAATTTAGATGGTTCTGATGGCTTCCAGCGATATTTCTTCCATATATCATAGTGCTGGAGGGTCCGTAATAGTATGGGTTCCGTTTTCTTAGAAGGACGATGGAGCTCAATTTGGTGCAGGGTCAGCAGAAACAAGCTGGTTACATTAGCTTGCTACAAAAAGCATATTTGATGATGGAGGGTCATCGTGTGTGTGGGTGGATAGTTATTTAAGCAGGATAATGCTTCAATCCACAGGGCAAGACGCGCCATGGGCGGTCTACAAGAAAATGAAGCCCATCTCTTGGGACATCCTGCGTGCTCACCGGACTTGAACCCAATTGATAACGTTTGGCAATATGACAATAAAGATTATCCAAATGACATACACTATTCAACAAAAACTGAACTTTGTTAAGCCATCTTCAAAAACTTGAGCAGGATCCGCCTCACCTTAATGAAAACCCTACTTCTAGCATGCCAAAAGAAGTCACCAGAAGCAGTGGTTCTTGAACCAATTCAAACGTTAGATTGATGGATGTTTTCATACACTTTTAATACACTTTATATACAAGTTAATAGTCTTTTTCCCTGGTCCTATTATTTTTATCATGTGTAAATAGTCTAATTTATTAAAGATGTAAATTTTTAAAAAAATCTTTAGTTTCCATAGTCGTTTAGCTTGTAGTATTGATAACATTTAGTCGGAAGAGTTTAAAATCTATACTTAAAAAAGTTGTTTTTAAAAGATTTTTGAGTGATTTTAATTTCTGATCAGCAGTATATATATATATATATATTATTAAAAAGTTCTACTCATGTAAACCTACATCCAAAATTTTATTTTTATAAACCGAAAATTATCGGAGGAGATAGGTAAATTTTGTCCAACGTCAATCATTTCTACTTTGCCTTCATAGCAGACACATTGTCACCGAAAAACTGATTAAAAAGCTCCCTGCATGTCTGAATAGCGTTTATGTCAAATTTCAAAAGTTTAGACACAACATTGGCTGAATAGTTTACGAGAGACCACAAAAGTTCCAATCTTTTTCACTTCACCCCACTCAAAGACACATTTTCGGCAAAAAAAACTCAGTTTAAAAGCTTTTTTCTATGTCTTAATACACGTTATCTTAAATTTCAAATGTTTAGACATAAAATTGGCTGAATAATTTTGAAGAAACCGCAGAGGTCAATTTTCTTACAAACTTTGACCCCGAGTTTTACCCCTTAACATTTATTTTTTTAGGCGACATCTAAAATTTAAAGTTTTTCTACCCAAAATTTATACAGGAGTTTGGTAGCGTTTTCAAAGATCAAATAGTTGAACTTTGACGCCTTGATAGCAAAATTTCTTGCCGAACACCGATTAAAAAGATTTTCCCAAATCTCAGTACCCCTTATATCAAATCTCAAGTCTGTAGACTGAAAATTGACAAAGTAGTTCGGTAGGAAAATGTACACACACACATAGACACACACAGAAACCATTTCACTTTTATATATATACTATCAGTTCATGTCAGCTTTTTATTGCCCTATATGTGAATACACTTTATGTAAAATTTCAAATGCTTAGACCAACATTTGTCTAAGTATTATCTTTTAACATTTTATTCTTTATCATTTACTATTTTAGTCTCAAATAAAATTACAAAGTGTCAGCCATGCAAAACTTACCTTCATCTAAAATGTCAAGTGTATAGACCAAGTATTGGCGGAGGAATTTGGTAGAATCTACAAAGGTCAACTCTTTCAACTTTGACATTTTGGAAGCAACATTTTAGCCATTAAACTGATTTAAATACTTGCCGTATCCCTGATTTCCTGTTATGTATAAATTTCCAATGTTTAGACTCCAAATTCCCTGGGTAATTTGCTAGACACTGCAAAGGTAATTTTTTTTTTAACTTTGACATATTAGCAGTTCCAATTTTCTACCTAAACCGATTAAAACGCTCGCCATATCCCTGAATACCCTTCATTTAAAATTGTAAATGCTTAGACCAGAAATTGGCTAAGTAATTCAATAGAGACCGCAGAAGTCAATTAAAAAATAACTTTTGGCCTTAATTAAATTTTTACCCTTAACATTTATTTTTGGGGGCTCAAATTAAATAAAAATATTTGATCCATAACCAAATAACCTACTTTTAAAATTCCAAATGTTTATACCCAAAATTTGCGGAGGAGTTTGGTACAGTTGATCAAGGTCAAATCGTATAACTTTGACCTCTTGACAGCGGAAACCCTGTCCGAAAACCGTTTTTTTTTAAAGATTTTCTCAAATCTCAAGGCACCTCATCTCAAATTGAAAATTAACATAGTTATTTTGTAGGAAAATGTACAACAACACACACACATTTGCACTTATATATATATATATATATATATATATATATATATATATATATATATATATTAAGTAATGTGATTTATAATTTAAAAATTAAAAAAAAAAATTTTTAATTTAAAAATCAAATTTTAATTAAATTAAAAATCAGTTTCATAGGAGGGAACAACATTTTTGGTGTATTTTAAATTCAATAGAAACCCTCCTAAATTTGCTGATGAGGAGACCGTGCTTACCAAAAAAAACTATGTATAATTGTTCTACGTGACTTCATGTATACCACAAATAAAAAGCACGGATTTCCGAAACGATCGTACAGATAATTGACTTTGTTGTTGTTCCTTCTTATGAAACTGATTTTTAATTTAATTAAAATTTGATTTTTCAATTTAAATTTTTTTTTTTAATTTTTAAATTATAAATCACATTACTTAATATTAATTAGCTCTAGGACATTTAACTATCGAGCTTATTATATATCTAAATTACAACGAGCATTTCCTGTATTTTAATTAAACTAGTAATTTCACTATTACATTAAAATACACTTAGCTCTTTAGACTATTATTCTAATCTCCTTTAAATTATATATATATATATATATATATATATATATATATATATATATATATATTAGTGTATGTATTATTTCATTTATCTACATAACATTTTATGTATTCCTGCATTTATTTTCACTATATACTTTCATGTAAATTTATATATTTATATTCAGTATTTACATCAAGCATGCTCGAAACGTAAGTATATCTAGGTATTTCTTTTCGAAAATACATATGAAATACAGTTACACCGAATTTTCCGTATTTCAGCATTGTGAGGATTTGCAGTTTATTGCATGAGGGCGATGTTACTGCTTGTTTATATATATATTTCTATAAGGTTGAGTTTTTTTTGTTGTCCAAGATCATTTTGTTTGTTATGTACTCATATCTCAGCCAATGATTGCGCCTTTATCGGGTAGAAATTCACGTGTCTTTAATTAGTTTTCGATTTTGAGGGTTGCCTTTTTGTTTGTATTGGAAATTGAGCTGATTTGTATTCGGGCGTTTTTTTTAATTTATATTTTTCTATATGTATAATAGTTTATTCATTTGTTTATTTATTGATCGATTAGTATTGCTACCTTTTTATTTACATTAATATTATCGTTTATTTATAATTATATTCATTCATTTTTTTGTGTAGTTATCCTTAGGTAAATGTTTTTTGTACAGTTATAAGTTTGATATTTTCATTTTGTAGTTTTATAAATTTTGTTGTTCTTATATATTTAAATATTAAATTGTTATGATAACTTAACTTAGAAGACAAGAGCTTGAAAATAGATATCGCCGGTGTAAAACCAAGGAAGCATTAACTGCCATCGACGTGCGTCAGAAGCAGATACACGTCATAAAATCCATTCATCAATAAAGGAACAAACTGGTTAATATTCATCGACGTATTAAAGAAGCCAATCCAGCTGGTTTCAGCAGAGTTAGGAAATAAGAATGGCAATTGACTTATTACGTACGAAGCGCGCTCTGAACTTTAAAGCAAGAAATATAAAAAAAAAAAAACACTGGTGAAATTTAAGTGAAAATAATGGTGACTTTTTTCAAATGGGCTATTACTTATTAAGGCCTGGCGACTATTTGAGGATAATTGTGAATGTGTGTGCAGTGGTCAAATGGAACATGTAGTAATCGTCAGTAGTTGAATTTTTGTAAATTGGATTACTTAAGGGGATAGCAAATCAATAATTTTTCACGCTGGGCGTGAAACAAACTATATTGTAGTCAGTTGGAAAGCATGAACGCAGGACAGAATTCCATATGCGTGCAGTTTAAAGAATACAACTTTGTTCATGGAATTTACGTGTATCTTTAGACATAGATAACCCATGAGATAAATTATTGATAGTGCTTTCAGCTAAACGAGTGTTTTTCGTGAAAGTCATGTCAGATGGGAGACTGTAGTTAAATTAACCTCAAAGCACAAAGCTGTGGTGATTTTAATTGTACTACCTATATCTTCAGCTGTCTTCAACGTCAAAATATTTTTAGTTAAAAACTAGGATGTATTACTTTTTTAACGATCCTTGGAAATGTCTATATGCATTCTAAATATTACCAAACCAATTATCGTAGCAGCTGTAAGCTGTTTGTTTTTAAATATTTTTTCTTAGGTTGTTACTTGATAACAATCATCCGTATGTAATCAGAGAGTTTTATTAGTAATAATTCCATGACTGCTATGGCTGAAAGAAATATCGAATTGTTACATCGTAGAAATTGTATATGTGTCAATAGCTAGGTCACATTTTATGACTAAAACCACCTTAAAATTATTTGGTTCGAATGGAACCCGATTTCTATTGTGTCTTTTATGGATTTGCTTGCTAAGATAATCACTGTCACAGCTGGAGCTGACAGGAAAACAATACTAATCATCCTTGGCTTCATGAATAGATTATATACTCTTTCACGAGATAATACAAGTCATAATATTATTAATAATAATAATAATAATAATAATAATAATAACGATAATATATTTTACCTCATACAGATTACACAATAATGCACAGATCTATAATAATAATAATAATAATAATAATAATAATAATAATAATAATAATAACAACAACAACAATAATAATATTAATAATAAAAATAACGATAATATATTTTACCTTATACAGATTACACAATAATGTACAGACCTATAATAATAATAATAATAATAATAATAATAATAATAATAATAATAATAATAATAAGTGGAGAGACTTGTTGTCACCTAGCTTCTAAGGAACACCTCACGTTGTTTTCAAGGAGAGATCCTTTATGACCTGTGTGAAATTTCCTTCTAAGGCAACCATCAACGCAACAGAAATGGAAGCGGACACTATCAGAGCAATAGAAATGGAAGAGAGAATTGGAAAGGAATACCTCAGGAGAACAAGAAAACTTCTCGAAACCAAATTACATAGCAGAAACCTAATAAAAGGCATGAATACATCGGCAGTATCACGAGTAAGATACTCTCGACCGTTCAGCGGGTTGACTAAAGAAGAACTGACACAACTCGATCAGAAGACCAAGAAACTCATTACCATGCACAACGTACTACATCCGAAGAAAAGCAACTGCAAGGAAGATTCCTAAGGATGGCCAAAGATGAAGCTAACGAAAACACCTGGGCATGGATGCGAAAATGACAAATAAGCCGAGAAACTGAATCCCTAATAACTGCAGCACAAAACTAGATAAGAACCAACCACATCAAAGCAAAGATGTATAAAACACAAGAAAATTCAGAGTCTTTGGACAAAGAAATGAGACGATAAACCATACCATAAGTGAATGCAGTAAACTGGCTCAAAATGAATACAAAGACAGACGCGACAAATTTGGAAGGGAAGTACACTGGGAGTTATGAAAACAACTGCATCTCGAACGCACAGGCAAGTGGTAAAAAGATAAGTCGGCAACAGTACTTGAAAACGAGAATAAGTCCTATGGGGCATGGACATAAAAACTGATAAACTCATCCAAGCAAGAAGACCGGATATCATAAAGATTAACAAGAAAGAAAAAGTATGTCAAATCGTAGACTTTGCTGTTCCAGCTGACCACAGAATGAATATCAAAGAAAAGAAGAAATGGAACAAATACACAGAGCTAGCCAGAGACCTAAAAGCGATATAGAAGATGAAGAAAAAATATGGCTATAATAGTAGGAGCACTAGGAACAATCCCAAAAAAACTTTGAAAAAAGAATGGGAGAAATTGGAATCCAAGGAATGACTGGAAAAATACAACGAAATACTATCATGAAAACAAGCGAAGTATTAAGAAAAAGCGCTTTAATGTGAAACCTAACACACAGGAACAACAAGTGCAAAGTTAAAACATGAAACACTACATGGAACCAAGAACACTGAAACCGACTATCTATAAGTTCTCTAAACTATCCCTACACCCATTGCCACATCACCCCCCCCCCCAAATGAGCTAGGCCAAATAACCAAATAGTCAAGGAAGAAGGAAAGACCGATGAACTGACCAGACCTCAGCCGAATAAGTTCAAAGAGAAATGGAACCTTGAGGGGGTGGGGGCTTAGTGCAACTCAAATACCAGCAAAGACCAATAGCTGCTGCCAACGAGAAATCAATGCCGAGCAACTGTTGTGATAATGCAAATTTATTTGCAAATGTTATCGAATAAGGTGGAGCGTACTGGAAACCTGGGGAGACTTGTTGTTACTCAGCTTCCACAGAAAACCAAAGGCTTATTTTATGGAAAGATTTCTGAAGACAAGTGTTAACGCTCCTTGTGAGCCAATACGACTACTACTACTACTACTACTACTACTAATAATAATAATAATAATAATAATAATAATAATAATAGGTTCATTGCCAATCAAATTCCAGTAGCTTCTTCTATCGAGTAATCAATGGTAAACGTTTGTTGCGATAACGCAAGTTAATTTGCAAATGGTATAGAAAGATATGGAGAGCACTGAAAATTTTGGGACACGTGTTGTCACTCAGACTCCAGATAACACCACAATTATTCTTAAAAAGTATTCTTAGATGATGGAATATGTGAAAACTCTTAGTAAGTGAATAAGGATAATAAGTGCGTGTAAAAACCAATAGATATGTGTGGGAGGTGTTCGAAGACTTTACAAGTGTAACCATCTATGGAAAAGTCTCAATTCAAAACACTGCAGTCTAAAAATAGTGTCTTAAAACGATTGTTATATATCGAAAAGCTCACTAAATCTTTGGAAAAATATATGGAATCAAAGTATTGAGAATAACAGCGTGAATGTTAATGGAACTCAAAGTGAAACATCCACGCACGCTGGTTGTATCTTGTAACAGCAGTGTTAACCTGGTCAGCAGAGTGTAACGTCTGGAATAGTTTGAAGTAAGGAGAGTTAAAAGATAATAATGGGGTTCTTCTTCAGAAAAAAATCTTGACGATGTAAATTGAAAGCGTATAACTCGGAGGAGGGTCGTTAAAATAATCGTGACCGCCCGTGTATGATCAGGCAGGAAAAAATACAAAATAATAGATAATTGTAAGAACTTGGAATAGAGGCCATAAACAAACAGGTTGTCGTAGAAGTAAATGACACAGCAAATAACGGAGATGTCCATAAGTAAAAAAAAATATATGAATAAAGTGGAGGATGTATTTGAGACGACAGAAAAATAATAGAAAAAAAAATGAGGTAATTAGTAATGATTCGAAACTAAGGAACTATTCAAAGAATAACTATGATTATGATATGAGGAAAAAAGAAGTACAACCATGTTTAATATAATCGACAAAGAAACACTGAAGGTTCATGTTGGCAAAGGAAATGAAGGGATAAAATGTGTGGACTTCAAATGGGAAGAGAAGGGAAGATTCATAAGGCCATAGTAAAAATTTGCAAGTAGCAAGAAGTATTTGGGTAACAGGGAATATAAATATGAATGCTCCCAAACTGGATGATGTAAAAAGATATTAGATTAAAAACAAAAAAAAAAACTAGCCCCATACAAAGATTACATGTCAGGTTCAGTGATTTTTTACTATACGTGTAATTTCATGAAAAATACACGCATAGAAAAACAGAACCATACACAAAAGGGCACTGCGGTTGATAACTACAGACTTATCCCTTGTATTCCATGGAAGTGAAAAGGCATTGTGTTATTTAAAATCTATCCATTTATGTAACAGCCAGATATTTTACCTCGTGAAACAAAAGTAAGGATCGTCAAGATATTGTCGGTTAGTAGGACAATGTTTTGAGATTCTAATAGAAGTTTCACAAATTTATCTATCATGAATAGATTACCGCATGTATATGATCTGCTTCAACATAGCTCGAGTAAGAAATCTGTATGCATGTTTTGAAAAACGTCAAAAGTGTGACCTTTTCTTGGAAATAATTATAAAACAATGGATAGTATCATTGACATTACACGGAGATCTTAAGGAATCCCTCTCCTGTAAAGTAATGTATTTTACCTGGAAAACAACTTGCGCCATTGTTATATTAGTTTTCATATTAAAGAATATCAATTGGTGTTAGGAGTGAAAAAAGAAAGTTTACCATTAAACCTTTTATTTTTATAGGTGACTAAACTCGTATAAACGAATAAAGACCAGCTAAGTATGCTTGTGTTGACTGTTCACCTGTTCAGGTGTGTCATAAGAAATTTGACATGAAAAGTATGCTGCCCCAAAATTGAAAAAAAAACAAAACAAAATATTACTTAAAGTGAACATATAAGCTGAAAAATGGGAAAATGATAAAATTGCTTGAACAAAAAGAAACACACATTTTAATATTGTTGAATTACGTAATATAAAATAAGCAAAATGTAGCGAAATAATAGAAAATCAATACAGAAAGAGGGCTATTGTTTGTTGCTAGATCAACGTTAACTGGGAATAACAAACTCTCTACAGAAATCACATAGGCAGAAAGACAGATTTACATATGGAACATGTATTATTCAATAGAAACCAGACGAGCTGAAAGATATGAATAGAAAGACAATAAAAGCGATAACAATGGAGTGAGATTCAACCGAAGTATTGATTTCGATAGATGTAATGTGAAAAACAAAAAGGGAGGAATAGGATTACAGTTGTAGAACCATGCGCAAAAAATATTGAAAATAATCTAAAGGTTTACCTCTCCAATTCTAAGAAAAAGAATTACGATGGGTGTACGGAAATTTTATATATTACAAGCGAGAAGATAAGAGCTTATAATTTTAAGCAATAAAAGGAAAAGAAGCGAAATACAAATGTTTTTAGAAGAAAATGCATAGTCAAATTAATAAAGATCTTCAAAATATAGTAAACAACTAATACAAACTCGACGATGGTTGTCAAAATGTGACTTGAATGTGAAGGAAGCATCGGTATGTACCGCACAGCAGCAAGCGCAAAGGACACATTGTACACAGTATAAAATTGAAAACACAGCAGAAACATTTTGTATAGATTGTGTAAGCAGAACTGTGAGACTGTACAAAATCTTGTCAGTAATTGTGAAAGGTTTACTCGGCAGGAATACAAGAAGCGTTATGTTTCTATTGCGTAAACAGGTCAATCACAATATCTATATCTATAGATCTATAAAAGTGAAAGCGTTTGTCTGCCTGTGTGGCTGTGTGGCTGTGTGTGTACATTTCCATACGCAACAACTCTATCAATTTTAAGTCTACACGCTCGAAATTTGATATACGGTGTACTGAGATTTGGGAAAATCGATGTGATCGGTTTTTGGCCAAAAATTTGGAGACTAACGGGTCAAAGTTCAACGATTTGACCTTTGAGAACTGTACCAAACTCCTCCGACAATTTTGGGTTTAAATAGTTGGAATTTTAGATATAGGTTCTTTGGACATGGATCTAACTTAATAATTTGAGTTGAGTCCGAAACAATAAATATTAAGGGGTTAAAATAGGGGTAAAATCTTTAAAAAATGACCGTTATTTTTGCTCAACATACACCTCCAAACATCCGGGCAACGCCGGCCCCCCATGCTAGTATATGAGATAAAAGGGTTGAAATGCAATAAAAATGGGATAACCATGTTCACCAAGAAATAATAGAAGAATGATAATTTGAAATTATTGTGGTATATGCTATCCAATACTATAATATAATTGTGACAAGAAAACAAAATATATTATTCTATGAAATAATAAAATACAAAGTATTATCATTAATATCGCAGGGCAACCTGATATGAACGTGGGGGAAGAAAAGAAAAAGTTAATGGCAAAATGTATGAAGACTTTAAAAAGTTAATAAAGCGGTTGTGGAAGTTGATAAAAGAAATCGTATGCATTTTTATGAGTGCCCTGGGGAAAGAGACATCATGATTTAGAAAGCGGATATCGATTCATTGCAATATTACAGTGTGTCAAGTAACTTCCCTGTAGAAAACACCTGCAATCTTGCGCAAAATACTGGAGGGGGTTGAAAAGATGATACTGAAACCTATGGTCTTCTTTATGATTGGCCTGTCAGCATTTAAATTTAATCTACAATAACAACAGCCAGAAACAAAATGTGGCAACAGAAATAATTAAAAAAAAAAACAGCAAATATAAAAAAGAAGAGAAAACAAATATCCGAGGAAATCCTACAAAAACAATCTTAAAGAAATCGTTAACTGGAAAACACTATGAGACAACGGAATACGTGCATATAATTTCAAACGTTCAAGGCATTACAGGAAAAACTGATTCTTAAACCTGATAATACATATCTACGAAGCAGACATTCCAAAACGTATGCCCAAAGGTAGAACTGCACAAGAAGAAAAAGACGCAGCACAGGAACACCAGCTTCAGCAATAACATTCCTATAAATCGATTCTCACCAATGCGGATAATCTCACTAGCACAAATGGCAGAGCAAATCTACTATTTCCTTCACAGCAATAGACTAATTCCTGAGAAACAGTAATTATTTCGAAAAGTGGGGAAAGGCACATGACACATTTACTCTATCTATACATAGACTTAAACATGATACAAGAGGTAAAACGGGGTTAAAGAACATAGTTATGACAGGGATCGACTGCAGGGACGGGTGCGACGGAGTCAGGTACGCATAATTAATTGAATGCTTAGGAATATACAAAATATCAGACTAGATTATCAATTCGAGGAAAACAGCATGCGGACATGGCGACTTTAACTGATAACCGAAGGACAATATATAGGTGAGATGAAAATATAAAGAGCTATATTCTCAGGAGATTCTATATAAATATTAACGTTCGTCAGAGCTCTGATGCCACTTAAAAATATACTAATGACATGCTAAGCAAAATACAAGATTACTAGTACAGATGCAATATTGAATCACATAATGTACACCGATGGGCTAAATCTTTTCGTAAAGAGACAAAAATGTACTAGAGACGCTAATAAACACAACCAGAAATTACTTAGTTCATTTGACTGGGATTTGCCATCGTAAATTGTGGACAAATAGAATAACAAAGGAGAAAACTGCAGAAACACGCGAATTGGATGTTTTTGTTTTACAATATATCAACCCTTATCAGGTTATTTAATGCGAATCAAAATATTTTGAAGAAACATTTTTAAATATATTATATTTGTTGTTTCCAAGTAATTTTCTATTTAACCCATAGTGGCGACTCTAACAGGTGCTATTACAACGGGTCAGAGTGGACCTGGGACCAATGGCAATTAAAGGGTGTCTCCACACTCCCAAAAGCCCGCAAGCTTGGGTCTCAGCACATGATATAGTTTAAGGTCATATCCAGGACCAGACGCGAATATGAGAACACGGCGCACTCTAATATTTGATTGTTCTAAATGTACACCTCATAAAATAAATAGAAATAAAAAGGATCGTTTGTAAATGATTATTAAAAGAAAATAAGAAAATTCCCACGGATTAAACAATATTATACATCCAAGATTCGTGTCATAAAACCTTGGTTGATTGAACAAGCTTAAAAGGACAGAATTAGACAACATCAATTAAGAAGCGGCTTATGTCTATGAAGATTAGATCGTCGTTTTTTTTTAGTTATCCAGTATGTGTCGACGTCTTCATATATACAGCACTCTCAAATTGTCACCAATTATGTACGAACCAGGCTTAACATTACTCTACTATTCTGATCTATATAGAACCGGTGTTTCTCAATTATTATGTGGTATAAATTAGAAGCATCTTAATAAAATGTATAAACACGTGTACGGTATTAGTAGCAACATACTGTAGAGCATTAATAGGCTGGGCAAAGTAAGACCAAAAAACTTAGACAAGAAGACTAGGAAACCTATTATCGTGCACAATGCACTTCACCAAAAATATGATGCTGACTTAAATACTACGTGTTTAAATCTTTTTTTTATTGACCACAGTGTAAACTAAAAATATTATTAAAAATACATAACGCACAAAAAGAAACACTAAAAATCGGAGCAAAACCGCTATAAAACTAAAGAAAATAAGTAACAGGAAGGGGATACAAGAGAAAAAGAAAAATGGGAAGATAACAACCACACACATTGATGATGAAGATGAAAAAGATGAGATTAACAAAAAAAAGTGGACAGCGCTACAAAAATAAAATGTTAAACAGAGAAACATATTCCCTTGTAGCAGTCGCACAAATGTCGATATTGACAAACCACATAATAGTCAGGATCGACAAAGCACAACAACGGACACAGAGCGGTGGCGTGTTTCATTAAATGGGGAGGCGATCCCAGGGTACCCCCTGTAGAAAGTTTAAAATGTGGCCATGATCCTCGATGGTGACAGGATAAACGGAAGACCCCTCAAATATGCTAGACACAGCCTGCCAAAATATTGTCGGGACACGCCGCCTGGCCAACCTCGCAGAAGCAGGTAACATATATACTAATTGCCAACGCCGGTTTGAAATCGATATTCAATTCATACGTATCAAGTGTTTGAACCGGTCAAGGTCTCCCAACATTCAATACCATATACCTACATATTAAATGTCAACCCCTTCACTTACCTTTATTGGTTTTCTCCATCTTATATTTAGCTATGAGCTTCTGATTAAAACTTTTGCCTTTTTTTGTGTTTATCTCTTACTTTCTGAGAATCTAATTTAAAGCACTCTTCATCATAATCAATCTGCAGTCCGTCAGTCTTGATGATGAATAGTTGCGGGTTCAGTGCTTTATCCCTCGGTGTTGGCGTAGTCTCACTCCATCGCCACAGGACTTCCCACTTTGGCTCCAAACTTGCTTGCGCAGTTTAGATGCAGTATCTGTTACGCCTCAGCTACACCTTCGTAAACTCCAATGCCCATGTCCAGTAGAGCATACCAGCAACGATTGGTAGCAGAGGAGGCCACAGGTCAGCAGAGGAGGCTGCAGTAAAGTATTATAAATGTTTTAGAAGGCTGTCCCCCACATACCCGTGTTTACTCCACTTTCTTCTGAGTGGCTTATGCCCGGCCTCCGTCTGCTATCCTAATCGCTCGGCGCAACACTACGCCTGTTAGTACCTCTACTGGGCAGTGATTCCTAATTCTCACGTCTTCATCTAAATTTCTCTCTCATTTATTTTATGAATTAAATATCACTAATTCTAAAACTCACTATGCAGGTTCGATTTCCCGTGCTGCATTTCCGTAATATTCAACATCAGACGCTTCACTGTGTCACACTCTAAGTGAATAAAAATAATAATGAATTAATTGATAAACACAGCTTGAATACTTGGCCTAGGTAGAGCTTAAATCAACTATTAAGAGGGCGCTTATGGCAGCTTAGATATTTACTAGGTGGAATGGGCACATGAATAATTATATTTAAAAGACAAACTGTAGAAACATCGATGTGTCGTTTATGTAATAAAAAAAAAGTTTGCATATATTTTATGAAAATGACACACGCTATCACCAACTCAAAATAAAAAGAATGACACATAACAATGACACATCGTTAATATGCTGGAATAAATGCTTACTTATATTATTGAAATCTATTGATAAATTGTATCCGTCATATATTGCACAGGGGCATTTCAATGTATAACTTGATTGCATTCAGACTAATAAGGCTTCTGTATATTCGAAATCTAATTTTCCATCCACCAAGAAAGTAGAGAACACGTCTTAATTATTGATAAAGCTTGCTCGTGTTTTTATAAATGAAAAAATGTCATCCTGATCTAGAATGGTAATTAGTTAAACAACGGAAATGTACATAATACTTTACTAAACATCTAACGATGGACTAAAAGCAAACATAAAAGGCTTAAAATGATAGACATGCCAAATTAATGGATTACGTAAACAAGAACAATAAAGTAAGGTTGTAATAAATAACATGCATATTGATTGGGAAATTTGACGAAAAACTGTGAAACTGCCGTGAAGTGTAACCGATTCGCTAGGATTATTGCTAAAATTTTAACTTTGTGTTTAACTGTGTACTCGTCCAGTTCTTCACCATGATGACTGTGCTCGTCTAGTTCTTAACCACGATGCCTGTCATGCTTCTTTTAAATTATTATCACACGCTTGGAGATTTGACCAGAAAATTAACTCTCGCTAAACTAAGGGTTTTACATATCCGACAGAATCGGTAGAAACATGCCCGACACTCTCAAATACACTTCGTAAGGCAACAAATCCTACACTTTCACCTTAGTCTGCTAAAAGTCAACAAACGATAAAATAATAAGGCCGCTGGAAACACACACTACACTTTGATCTTTACCAAAATTATAGGAATACATACACCTTATGATCTGGCTGGAATGCGTCGGAGATATATTACGATTTGATATTTCCAATAGGTCAAGGAATAATAAAATTTACCTAGGTTTCTGAAAATTTATCCTCGAGTGGCCTCATGGTCTTGAGAAGTGGTGACCCCTTTGTAAAAAAACACGCATAATTTTATCTTTTAGAAAAGAAAACAAATTACGAAAAAACTAAGTCGCAGGCCAGAACAAAATGGTTAGGTCCATTGGTACAGAGTAACGAAAGAGTGAATTATATATAATAAATACAACAAATGGGTTTAACAATATTGCCAGGAGAATGACCTTTTAATTTTTATGTTGTAAAGCAGAAAAATTGCATGATGTTGCCTGCAAGTCATAATATTATTACAACAATACCATACATTCTACATAGTAGAAATTAGTTGATCAAAAGTGTACAATATTGATTATGTTTAAAGGCCGCTACCCCCATCCGAAAAACAGCGTCACTCTCTTTTGCTATGCCATTTTAAACAAGGAACCTACTCGGCATCACCTGGGAGTCATAATAGTAATACTAGAGTATTACAGATGGCAAGTGTAAATGCATGTGTCTAGGTTTATCTGTAATGATCGGAATCAGTTTTAAACTCATAAACCACATCGGATATATTCTTATAATTTATTCATTCAGATTTTTATCGACATTCTCGATAATTTTTCGTTAATTCTTTTAGTAATTTTTGCAATCAATCTCATTAGTTTTCTTTCATTTGTTCAATCTAATTTTCGGCCTTGTCGGTGGGGCATTAGAATACACCGACTGCCCCCCTGCAGAGGGTAAAATTCCCTAAATGGGGGTCCTGGATATGACCTTAAACTATATCCAGTCGTGAGGCCCCAGCTTGCAGTCTTTGGGAAGTGTGGAGCAACCCTTCAATTACCATTGCTCCCAGGTCCACTCTGACCCAGAGTGGTAGTACCTGTTAGGGTTCCAACTATGGGTTAAATAGAAACCGACTTGAAAACAAGAAATATATTCTATTAAAAATTTGTTTTCCGAATCTTTGGATTCGGCATTAAATAACCCGAAAAGGGTTGATATGCCGTAAAACAAAAACAACCAATCTAATTTTCATTATCTTTCTTTATTCCGTTTAGTTTATACAGCTATATACATTCATTTGTCTTTCACTCATTTGGCTTTATTTTTTCATTCAATTTTCCTGAGTCAATTGTTTCATAAATCTTTATTTCATTTTTTGAAATTGTTCTCATTTTATTATCATTTTTTCCATTTATTTCCTTTCATGGAACATTTTTGCTTTCGATTCATTCATTTTCCTTCATTTGTGTTGAAACGTTTTTCTTTTCTTCTCATTATAATTGTATTCATTTTCCTTTCATTGAAACTACTGTAACAAAACGCGTATGAACGAAAACGAAAATATCACAGCAGCTGTAAGATAGTTGGCTTGCGAGGACATTAGCAGAAGTAGAAAGCAAAAAGCACATATGCAAAGTAGTTAGTGTGGTGAGTAGGCGCGAAAAAATGAAAGAAAAAAGGGCACTACGTTGCGTGAAGAAGAAAAAGGCTGTTATAAAAAGATGGGTGTGTAAAATCGAAGAAATTGCTGTCTCCGACCGCAGTGTAGTGAACCAGATGTAAACAGGAGCAAGGGCAGATAGATAGGTGGTCTTTCAATCACAGAGAGAGTCTTTAAGCTGGTGTCGAGATTTTTCTTAATAAAAAAGAACGCTAAGTCTGAGTGGTTTATTTTTCTTTCTTTGTTGCTTTTCGACAGTACCGGACGGCGTGGAGGTCCAAGAAAATTTAGATCAGTAAAGACCAAAGTTCGAGCGTAACAGCCACGTTACACTACTTCTTATTTATATTTTTTTTATTTTCATTGTATTCATTTATATTTATTCATATTCAGTTTTTTATTAGTATTTGTTTTCATTCATTATACATTTATTTCTCCTTAATTCTCTGTCTTACTTTTTGATTAATTTAATTGTTTTTATTAATTCTTATTTTTTTTCGTTTTCTTTATTTGTATTCATACTTGTTTTATTCATGTTTCCTTTAATTTATTTCTATCATGAAACTTCTACGCTAATTTTCATTCATTTCATTTGATTTACATAAATTTAACACATTCCATTCACATTTTAGTTTTTCATATTTTATTTATTTGTTTTTACTATATTTGTCTTTATTCATTTTTTACATTCAATCGCTTTCACAAACTTTTCAACTATTTTTTTTTTTTTGCAAACAGCTGCTTTAAACTTTATAATTTATTTCTCTTCAATAACTTTTTATTCATTTCCATTCACCTCTCTATCATCTATTTTCAAACAAAAAATGATAAGTTATTCAAAATAACTTCCGGAAATTACAAAAAAATGATAAGTTATTCAAAAAAACTTCCGGAAATTACTTCAAATTATTGAGTTGGGAAGGTCATAAGATCATTACTATAACTATCTTTCGGAGGGAGTGGAGGTGTGTTATATATTCATGCGTTCATCCTTCCGTGCGTTTTCAATCCTTTTTATTGTTAGTAAGTAAAATACACAATCTCTTCTTCGCTCAAAAGACCATCACCATAATAAATACCTTTACAATCAATTTTTTGTAGGCAGATAGTGTATTGTCCATTTTGTTCCCGACAAATTTTCTCTACCGCTCTCCCTCTACCCAGGACTGTACTCTAATAAACAAAGTATCTGACAGCATAGCTATAGCACTCTACCTAGATACTAGCTTTTTAATTGATTTGAGTCGAAAATCTGAATTACCAATATATAAATGTATGTGTGTTGGTGTGTCTTCCTATAACTTTCAACAGAGGCGACGGATTTTTACAAGATCAGTATCGTTTTGAAGATCGACCTTTCAGACGACAATCGAAAATTGGCTACAACATTAATTTCTTCACCTTCAACTAAACATTTTCTACAGGGAGTGGTCGTTTTTTCGCCGGAATTGTCGAAATTCATCCCCTCTTTTCGATTGTCTAGCCTTAATTTAAACCTTCGTCACTTCCGATTTGGCGGTCCTCGTAACAGCACAAACGTCACGTTTATCCCATTTCGTTCCTTCTTCTCGGTACGGGTTCCAGCCTGCCTTTCTACTGGCAATTTTTTTTTTGCTCAACATGGGCCTCCAAAAATCCAGGCAACGCCGGGCTAAAGTGCTAGTATATCTATAAACGTGAAAGTGTTTGTATGTCTCTGTGTTTGTCAATTTTTGTCTACAGACTCGACATTTGATATACAAGGTACTGGGATTTTTGGAAATCTTTGTAATCGGCTTTCAGCTAAAAACTCGTCTGTTAAGGCATCAACGTCTAACGATTTGACCTTTGAGAACTCTACCAAACTCCTTGAAATTTGAGATATAGGGTCCTTGGGCATGGACCTCACTTAATAACTTGATTTGAGCCCAAAATAATAAATGTTAAGGGGTCGTAATAGGGGACGAACTTTAAAAAAAATTCATATCTGCGGTTTCTGCCAAATGACTCGGACAATTTCTGGTCAAAACATTTGAAATTTGACATCAAAGGTATTCAGAGATAGGGAAAGCTTTTTAATCGGTTAGGTCAAAAATGTTAGCTACCTATATATAAAGGTATGTATGTATGTACGTTTGCATGTCTGCCTGAAACTTTCGAGAGAGGCGACGGATTTTCACAAGATTAGTATCGTTTTTAATCTCGTCCCTTCAGGCGACAAATACCGATAAATTAGCTAAAAACATTCATTTCCTCGCCTTCAACTGAGCCCCTTTCTTCGGGGAGGGATCCCTTTTGTCGCCGATATTTTCGAAAATCATCCACTCTTTTTGATTATCCAGCCTTCCTTGAAACCTAAACCACTTCCGGTTTGACGGTGATCGTAACAGCCAAGACGTCACGTGGTTTTCCTATTCTTTTCCTTCTTCGCGGTACGGGGTCGAACTTGCATTCCTACTACCACTTTTTTTTGCTCAACATACACCTCCAAACACCCGGCAACGCTGGGCTGAAACGCTAGTATGATATAAATGAGGGACTATTTCTTGGGTCTATCCTTGGACCTTTATTATTCTTGATATTCATAAATGCCCTCCCTGATAAAATTGTTTCGGAGATGGGTATATTTGCTGATGACATCACTCTCTATAACAGGCACGAGGAGAAAACAAATGAACACATATCTAAGGAAATGACAGAAACACTAGAGGATGACCTCCAATCTGTAGTGGAATGGGAACAAAAATGGATGGTCACATTCAATGCTGCCAAGCCTAAGCTTGTATCTTTCAATAACTACAAGAAACCTTCTCTGCCACCAATAGCAATGACCAATAACACATTACCCGAAAGTGCTTCGTTTAAACTCCTAGGATTAACGTTTACAAGGAACATGAACTTGAATAGATGCATTGAGAGAATTGCGATGGTTGCATATCGTGCTAGAAAATTACTTACGTCTCAAAGTATCGTTTACCTCTACAAGACTACCATTCGCCCATGTATCAAATACTGCTTTCACATTTGGGCTGCTGCATCTGCTACTTGTCTCTGAGTCCTGGACATGGTTCAAAAGACGTTCGTTAACCTTATAGGTCCTGAACTGTCATCTAGGCTTCAGCCTGTGTTCCATCGACGAAATGTTTCAGCCCTCTGCCTGTTCTACATGCACTTTAATGGTGAATGTTCTGACGAACTACAAGCATGTGTACCTCTTCGACGTGAATTACCCCGGCAAACCCGACAAGCAGCTTAATCCCACCTCTTCACTGTAGAGATCCTTTGGTGTGAGAAAGATTTCTACTCCAGTATTTTCTTCCCCAGAACAGCTAGATTTTGGAACTATCTTCCGGCATTCTGCTTTCCCAACTGTACTGACATGCAGAAGTCCAAATATAATGTGAACATACATCTTGCTACTCATCTCCCTTCATAATACCCTGCAACTTTTGTCCCAGCTAGTAGCTCGCTACTTCATAGTGGCACCATGCCCTGTTTAGAGTTAAAATGGAATTAAACTATTAAAAATAGTATATATATATATATATATATATATATATATATATATATATATATATATATATATATATATATATATATATAGTGCAAAACTTTGTTGAAATTCAAAGACTTACATTTTTTCTATTTTGTAACTTTTGTTTATTTCATCCTGGATTTCTTCATTACAGCCGTTTCGTTAATGGGATCGCAATTTTATGATTTTATGTGCCCATAAAAATTCCGTCCTCACCAACTCGTCAGATGTTGTCATTTGATGTTACCTTGATTTTTGTACATGATAAACATGGTGTTTGTGGAAAAGAAATCCCATACCTACGTTGTTACATGTCAGCCAACTTATGTCGCGCTGTACTACTCATGCTTCCTATCGATCAGTGTTATTACAACCAAGCCGGTGTAACATCCGTCAAAATTCAGATCTAGACGGTTAAATTCTTGAGGAAATAGCTCAATAAAGTTACTGGTTGCTTATTGTCTTTCGTTTGATTTCATATGGGGGCAGAATCATTCCGTCTTACATCTTCAAAGTCGGCTTGAAATCAACATGAAGTATATCTGGACATGCTAAGAGGTGACTGGTTAGCAGTATACAGCACATTTTTAGTTGGGTCGTTTCTCTAAACAGGTCTTGAGAGGTGACTGGTTTGCAGTAGACAGAATAGTTTCCGATGGTTCGGTGTTCCACACCATTCCTGAGAGGTGAATGGTTTGCAGTAGACAGTTCCACAGAGCAAAATATTCTTAAAGTGTCGAGACGGAAAAAAACATGCGAAATTGCAACAGAAAAAGGTTTAATATTTATGGAGCAATTCTGGTTCTTGATTGGTTATAAGCAGAACGTGAATTAATTCGATTCGCCAGTTCCTAGCAGCATCGTTTATAAATAGAATCGCCCGACTGTGTATGATCATACCCCATTATGAATCTCTCATGATGGGATATGCCCTCTAGCGGCTTCGGCTGCAGGGAGGTAGGGTAGAAGTACTCGTCATGGATTCGTCACTTGACACTCAGCCCCACAGGTGAGGGGCCGGGATCGGGCCCAGCACCTATCGGACTGAGCTACGCCGCCTGAGTAATACCTAGGAGGCCCACCCTCTCAGACCTTGCCACTGGGCTTTTCGGTGGAGTAATTTTATCGCTTACTGCATGAGGCGCCCCTACAGGGGAATACCGACGGGGTTACTCAGGCAAGTTTTGCAATTGCAGGAGTGCCTCTTCATTAGGGGAGCATGCTGGTTTCCCACCTTCCGGCCTTGGGTCACATGTTGCTGAGGTGGGCAGCAAATAAATCTCTACCCCATCATGAATCAAAAATATTGCAAAATGTCTACATTTCTGCGTGTAAATACAATCAATGAAGCAGGTAACAGGAGGTGAATTCTAGTAGTACAAGGGCAGTAAATTGTTAAGAATGAAGTCTGTTCTGCATATTTAAACATATGCAGCGAAAAGGTGGAATTTTGTTGCATGTTGAATTACTCGAGAGTAGTTTTGTCAATGGGCCTGAAGGTCAACAAGTTCGCCAAAAAACATTCAGTAGGTCATGTACATTTTTATCGTTTTTTTGTATTTATTTGTTTTGCGGACATTTTTAGACTTTTCTAGGCAATACGAGGAAACGCTGAAAAGTAATATTTTGTACATTTTTTCTAATTTATTGACATCATAGTCTGCTACTGTACGAAAGACTACAGCTTGGATGTCTTCAAGTCAAACATAAACAAATTCCTGATGAACCAACCCATAAATAAGACACCTTATCAAATCTCCAATACTAACGATTACTGCGATACTATCTGATTGACTATTGTACACGCAATAACCCTTATCCATGAGTGGCTTCAGGGCCTTGATAAGCGGTGATCTCCATGTAAAAAATATGCGTGTGTTTTTGAATTTGTTCATTGTGTCTTATATCTGTCGTGTTACGTTCAGTTTATTCGTACATTGAGATGCATCTCCTCGGCCTAGCCATGTATATTCCTATAGTGATTTATATATTGGTTTCTTAAAGTTAAGTGTGTAGTCAATGCGTTTTACGTTAACCAATGAAAAATGTAAATTGTGTGATTAAGAGGAGGACAATTACATAAACGTAAACCGATTGTCTTACTAAAAGAGGTTCCATTCCCTTTTTTTGTGTAGGGTGTAGGTTCAATATATACAATTGCATTATAACGTATTTCAATGTTTTCGTTATTGAAAACACAACGATTTCAGTGAGGGTATCAAAAATCGCTCCATTCGACACTCACGCATGCGCGTCTACTACCATTGATTAAAATAGAATAAAGCAAGACGTTATTTCGATAACATCTTCGTGGAGCAGTAGGGGAACGAGTCCGTGTCGAAAACTTAGGGGTTAACGTTCGTGACAATCCAGCCGAGTTTCCCTGGTTGCATGTTTTAACATAAAACAGGGTTATTTATGCGATTTTTTTTACGTTGCGTCCTCCTTTATTCCTATGTTAATCTCTTCATTCTGTTACATTTACTTATGTTGAGATAAATACGTAATAGTTTTCGTGTTTCATTCTCCATTTTTCTCATGTTTTTTCTCTTATCGATTTCAAACAGATTTATATGTTTTTTTTTTATTATTATTTGTTTTTTTATTACTTTTCGTTTTTATTATCGAACTGAAAAGAAAGCGTTTTGTTAATTTTCTTTTCTTTTCCGGGTTTAATTTGGTTTTATTCTTTTTTCTTACGGTAATACGTGACATAATTGAATCCAAGAATTGCAGTAATTAATTAAAAAGACGAAAGGAGGCCGGTAAGTAACCAGTCAACATAACCACAGCTTCAACAGCTATATGGATGTTTTTTTTTTTTTCCTTTTTTCACCTATCTTCACCCGGGCTGCCTACTGTTTTATTTTCAAACGCTACTATATTTTAATTTTAATTTTACGGTTTGGGGTTTTTCAATACTAATAATCGACCACCTCTCTCCATCCGTTGTTGATATTCCGATAGCCTTCCATACCATGACAGGTTGGGGATGTCTATTCCGAAAGCCGTTCGGAACATGAGGGTATTGGGGGAGATGGGCAGTAGCAGCAACAAAGGCAACTGAGCTCCATTCTCTGCTCCCCCCTCGCCAATCTTAAAAAAAAACACCTGACTAGCTGAAACCACCGTCAATAATTTTCCCCATTCCTTATCTGTGCCTAAATCAAAATGTAAATTCCATGAACAAATCTTCTTTTTTAGAACTGCATGCCTGTGGTACTCTGTCCCGCTTGCCTTTTCCCTCCCAACTTCAACTTGGGTGTCTTCAAGTCCAACACAAAAAAATCCTGATGAACCGCCCCCTTAAGTAATGACACTTTATCAATTCTCCAATTACTGTACACAAAATATCCCTATCCTCGAGTGGTCCTTGGGCCTTGATTAGTGGTGAACTCCATGCTAAAAAAACAAAAAAAAAACGCCTGTGTGTTCACCTATTGTGGCAAACAATTCCGTTCTCTCCTTGTCGTTTTCGTGAAACTTATTGTGTAATCCTCTTTTCAAATCATCCCATGAACGTGCATAGTTTCACAAATACCGCCAACATTCGCTAACATCCAACAGGTCCTGTGACGTCACCATTATTCAAAAATTAGGCAATGTGTCAGCGAGTGCGTAGCGCATGTTTGAGTTTAATCGATAATATAAAATTATTCAGATAGAAAGCTCATAAGGTGATTAACATGCAAACACCGAATCGTTTGAACTCTAAAGCAGCGGACCCCTCGATACTCATGGCAGAGATCTGCGAAAAAAAATCCCATCTCTTTTTTTTTTTAGTAACTTCGAAGTAAAAACGATAACTCCTCCAAGCATCGCACATTCGCTCTTGTATCGAAAAGCGTCCCAACAAACTTAACTACATCGTCTGTAATAAAAAGTGAGCGATTATTTCCAACGTCAAAGCCGGAATGATTGAGAGTATAACGTGAAAATATTTTTATCATTCATACAAAAAAAGTAACGCACTTATCATACATCATACTTCAAGACTCGAGTCTTACAGAGTGCAGACAATCAACACAAAATTCATCCTATATAATCACAATTTTAACTCAATATATTATTTTAAATCGATTATTACGTAATGACCCCCACATTTTACTTAATCTCCTGAATGACCCATCAGTGACATATGTCTCATTAGCACGTGAATACATTCAAAGATATACATTCAAACTCAGTAATTAAAACGAAGCTCCAAAAGCTTGTAGCAGTCTAAACCGATGAATCAGTTTAACACAAAAAAACTTGCTTTAATTGGATAGGTTTCCACTAAGGCTCAACTGATCGTTGTTAACATCCGATGACCGACCACGACATTCATTATCGTCAAAACTCATCCTCGCCACAATCGTTTTTGAACAATCATCATGCTGTGCACTCAATAGTGATGTCTGTGTCAAACGCTTTATTTATGTCGCGAGCTGTTTCAGCAGCTTTAGTGTGAATTAGTTATTTTCCTACCGTGTATTCAACGTTCTGAAAACAAGATTTTTTTTTTTTTAACAATTGTAATTAAAACGTTGAGGTAGAGTGGAGAACGCTTTCTAAAATGACATATAAAAATATTATTATGTTTTCACATTTTAAATCACCCTGAGTGATTCCGCCAGACACTAATTAATCAGCTACTGTGGCGCATTCATTTATCTGTATCTTAAGGAACTTCTTTAGCCGCTTTTGGGAACTACAGTCTACTAGGAGAGAGAACTTAACTGTCGAACAAGACATATGTCTCTGACTTTCTCATTTAAGACCACAATTATAACAAATGAGGAGATTACACAGAAACAAATTCGTTCATTCCACGCTAAAAAATACCATAACAAGTAAATAAATAAATAAAGGTTATTTTATATAAGAAATCCAGCAACGTTTGATATTCATTGAGATAACAAGCCAAAGCGAAATTCAGTTGAAATTCAACCTTGGAAAAACAAGCAAAAATTCCCTTCGAAAACTATATTTTATATAACTTTATTTTCTAAAGTTTTAAAATACATCACATTTTTTTAATATGAAAAGTGATTGAGAGATATTTCGTGTTTGAGTATCTGCGACACCAGCCTTTCCAAATCAATACTATTCATCGACAGCAGACGACATTGTTTCTAAGATGAAGGAAATTTCAAGACGAAGCAATTTTCCTCCTCCATTTTAACAAAACATATACACATACACACGCATATATATATATATATATATATATATATATATATATATATATAAAAGAATAGGCATTTCATTTTAATATTGAATGCGCATATATATATATATATATATATATATATATATATATATATATATATATATATATACACTTGTGCCCGATATTATTCATACCCCTCGGATCTTTGAGATTTCTATAAGAATATTGCTCAAACCAGAAGATAGACAATATTAAAGGGATTTCAAACAATAAATCAAGCATAAGCATTTAATTTAAACTCAACAAATAAATAAATTATGCAAGTTTGAAGCATTATACTAAGAAAAACAATAATGGCACTAGTTCAAAATTATTCATACCTCTCTTACTAATAGTCAATAGCATGCCCTTTATTCTTAATAACTGCCTGTAACCGTTTTGGATATTTATCAACAAGGTTTTTACAAGCATCAACACTGATTTTTGACCATTCTTCAATGGAGTAGTTCTCTTAATCCCTCAAATTTCTAGGTTTCCGCTTTTTAATCTCAGTTTTCAATATGTGCCAGAGGTTTTCGATAGGTTTCAGGTCAGGACTCTGGCTAGGCCATTCCAAAACATTAATGTGATTATCCTCAAACCATTTCTTGACTATTTTGGCAGTATGTTTTGGATCATTATCCTGTTGAAGGACCCAGTTTGGTCCTAAATGGAGCTTCTCCGCATCCTGTCTAATGTTTTTCTGGAGTATCTCCAAATATTGCTCCTTCTTCATGGTTCCATCTATCTTGACCAAACTACCTGGACCACTAGCCGAAAAGGAGCCCCAAAACATTAGGCTACCACCACCATGTTTCACCGTGGGTATGGTGTTCTTTGGGTTGTAAGCTTCTCCTTTCTTCCTCCAAACGTAAGAAGCATCCATATGGCCAAACAATTCAATTTTTGTATCGTCAGTCCACAAAATACTTGAGAAAACGGACTCTGGAGAATTCACATGGGTCCTAGCAAACTTTAGACGTGCTGCAAGGCATTTTCCGGTGTGCAATGGAGTCCTTCTTGGTCTTCTTCCTTTCAGACCATTTTAATGCAGAGTCCTTTGCAATGTTTGCCTTGATATTTTTATGCCAGAAGACTCCAGATTTTCTAAAATGTCCTTAGTAGTGGTGGTTGGATTTGCATTAAAACTTCTTACAATATTCCTGGTGGCTCTAGCAGACAGTTTCCTTTTCCTTCCTCTACCAATCAAGTTGTTTGTTGTGTGGTGGCTCTGGAATTTTTTGATGATGCTCTGTACTGTTGCTGTAGGGACCTCAAATTTCTTGGAAATTGACTCGTAACCTAAACCATCCTTATGTGAATTCACAATTTTAGTCCTAAGATCATTACTAAGCTCTTTTTCTGCCCCATTCTAATAATTTTTATTCTTTTATTGGTTTTCAGGTGATATCATTTTAATTTCTGAAAAATGCAAAAAACGAAATGGAATTAATCAAAGGTTGTATAAAATCATTCAAAATAAGAATCAAACAGGAAACAAACAGTCAGAAACTCGATTAATACTGAAAAAATAAGGGGGTATGATTATTTTTGAACATTGCAGATTTTATAAATAGCTGTATATATCTTTTATTACAAGTATCCCGAGATTTTAAAATGACGAAAATGATCAGAAGAGGTTTATTAAAAATATGTATCAATATGGACGTAAACAATAAATTCTTACAAAGTTACACCTAATAAACTCAATTTTCAAGAGGGGGTATGAATAATATCGGGCACAAGTGTATATATATATATATATATATATATATATATATATATATATATATATATATATATATATATTACTCATTTATTTCCCTCTCGAGACCATTACAGAAGGTATGTACAAACATTGCATAAAATTCTTTCACAAAAACACAAGCGCACGCACATTCTTAAATCTTAAATTTAGATCTAAACTCTTTATATGCGTGTCTGTAATTTATTTTTTATTGCGTTTTACTTTTTTCCTCTGGCCTCTTACTTGTGCATTGCTTCTTTCATTTCGGTAGTTATATATGTATTTCAACGGTCTTTGAATTCTCAGTTTTTTAGTCCGTTTTCGCTTTCTATTTCTGTTTCCGCCTGTCTGTCTATCGCTCGGTCTCTCTCTCTCTTCACCCCCCCCACACACCCATATATATATATATATATATATATATATATATATATATATATATATATATATATATATATATATATACTTACAAAAATATTCAACTTCGTAAAAACTAGCTTCAGTAATTGCCTGCACAAGGTAAAGGCTACGTGTCTCGTGTAAAGTAGACGAGTCAGCCGCACGTTGATATGGCTATCTTAAAATTCATTGAGGGCCTTATCTAAAAAGTGAGAAAATCGATGAAGTCGTAGCCGCAGTAGTACATACCCTGACTTTTGACTGTCTCCTCACCTTCAGAAGTAGGAAAACAACCGTACTTACTCTATTAAAATCTCTCTATCCCCAGTACCAGCTGTTTGTATTTGGCAACCGTAATTCAGTAATAGAAACCCTTCAGTGCCATGCATCACACTGCAAGCGGCTAATCCCTCACTTAATTCTGTATATTGTCAAATGTAATCTTCTCTGGATTTTAATTTGCATAGACACTTTGCGTGGTTCTTCACCATTGCCAATTACCCTCATCCGATTTTACCGACAGACATTGTTATTACTTCAACCTTTTAATTGATATAAGCAGTCGATGAATACTAATACGGAACTTTATGTTCCGAATTTGAAATCAAAACTCTCAGATATCAACCCGGTATTTATTTGTACAGCTGGAAACGTGCCTTACCAAACCTTGCTACACTCTTACGAAGTAAATTAACATAAATTTGTGCTAAGCGAGCCAAGTCAACCAGCAACTAACCATATTGAGAGAACTGCCGGAATCAATTCTCACGTCCGCAGCACGTTCATGCTAATAAACTAAATGCAGCGAAGGCGTAAGTCAACCATATACTGCATCTGTGAATTATATGCCGCTTGTGCAGGCCATGGACAGAAGCTTTTTCGTGATTGGCATCCGACTGAAGACGATCAACATCTGAATGCTATTACGGTACTTGCTCGTTACCCAATCCCACAGATACACGTCTTCACTTTTTATCTGCAATACTGTATGATTATCTTTAAATAAGATTTGACTAAGGCTTGAAATCGAATACCATAAATCCGGCAGATATACCAACAACTATGGTAACTAATGCATTTATTATGTTTGAATTATTACTATGCTCTTCGGTTTGTTTTATGAAAGAAAAAAGTGCGTGATTTAGAATTTGTCTGCAAGAACAGTTCAATATCTTCGTCCTAATTCTCGAACAGTTACAACAGCACCAGGTAATGGTAAATGTGTTTTCAGTGATTTATATCTATTTTGCTTACTCACATTTTCATCTCTAAAAGGGTGAAGTCTCTGTAAAACCTTCAACTATTCACTACACTTCATCAACAAAAATTCGTCATGGGCCTGTTTAATTATTACAGGCGCTTTATTCCATACTGTGCGGATCCCATTTTTCTCTTTCCGACCAGCAGATAGAAAAATAACCGAAATAAGAAAATCAGCAGATTTCAGTGAACTATGTTATGCTGACAGCTGTTAACGTATTCAAGCAGACACTAACAACCACTTTATTACTTGCACATCCTGTACCTGATGCTTAATTTTTCCTGGTCACTGATTCATCAGGCAGAACTGTAGACGCAGTGTTATAACAGTAGCATTAAGAACAACCACAACCTCTTGCATATATTTCAGGACAACAGAAACCATCAAAAGAACGTTATAGCACGTTGGTCGTTAACACCTTAGTACGGACTTCGCCGTGAAACACACCGTTTTATATCAAGAGCCATCAATAAGTTATATATACAGATCACAGTCACGTTAAATTCGCACTGCGTCTTAAGTCGGACAAATAAGTTCCTCGCGAACTTTTGATTTTATTTTGAAGTTTACTATGGCATCGGCCATACCCAAGGTGTAACAGATTGCTGCGGCAGATGATTTATCTCGCCTTTCTATTAATTAACTGTCCTCACTTTCGGATATCGACTTAGAGCAGATGGCCTTAGATCTGCCACGTCTAGACAATTAAGATCTTTCATTACTTGAATTTGCAATTTACATATTCATATATCCGTTCGTATTCATTTTAAACACACAGTCCCCCCTGTGACTCTTAAACAGGTTTGCGTAGAGGTTATATTCCGATGACTCATTGTAGAGTTGTCTTGACGCAAAACTTAATTTGTCACACCCCTGACTCGGAGTTACCGTGGACCTGATTAAAGCTATATGTAACTGGTCAAATAGAAAATGGGACACCACTGCTGTGTATCTTACCACAAGCTAAATGTGCACAAACACATATGTGCACCTATTTAACCTTTCATCTTACCATACGCTCAGTCCAACCATGTATAGATTGATCTTGTTGGACAATTACCGGTTTGTCAGGGATTTAATTATAACCTGACCTCCATAAACCGTTTTACACGGTGGCGTTAATCCATTCACCTGTAAAAGATTTCGACTGAATTTGTAGCGCGATGCATTATATTAGGTTGGATATCGCGTTACAGAGTTCTCTATACTAATACTACATACCTTACCGTACAGTTTGAATCCCACTTCTCCCAAGAACTTTCTAGGTTTTTAGGGAACAAACCTATTCTCAGAACGGGCTTTAACTCAGCTTCTCAATAGTGATACAGCGCTTCCTTCGCCAATTGAAACCTCATTACGTATCCTTTCTGATCAACAGCGATTGAGTGAATGTGTACCCGTTGTATTTCTTAGTTTGTGGTACACACCAGCTAAACTAGTCTACGTTGCCCGGTCAGAAGTTGACTCTGATATAATTGACACAACAGAGTTAGTTCTGTATATGGACAGATTGCGGGCTTATTTTTGTAAGGTACCACCATCCTAACGTAGAGAAGAGACTATAACACATTCTATTAATTGTCTGTATTTTTTAGATGAGGTGTTTTTATTCATTGAGATTGTCGGACTGACTTCCTCATCTTGGTTGTTATAGTCACAACCTGTCGGCCGTTTTGCCCTCCGGCCTTCATCAGGTGTTTTGTATCGAACTGGGAAACCGTTTGTAAGGAGTTTCGAACCCAACCCTTTATTATTATTACGGGGGTACTGTGTTCGAACTCCAGCTAGGCTCTGGGACATAGTTGCTGATTCTCTGTTTTGAATCTTACTTTTCACTGCATTCGTTCAGGATTGAACTCAGCACCTTTCGGTAACTGTAAACTTTGATACAACGTATAGGACCACTCGGCCATATGTCACTAGGACTAGGTTCGAGACTCCTAACAAACGTTTCCCCAGTTCGATACAAAACACCTGATGAAGGCCGGAGGGCAAAACGGCCGAAACGTTTTGACTATAACAACCAAGATGAGGAAGTCAGTCCGACAATCTCAATAAATATAAAACATTCTGTTTCAAAGATGCATGGGAACCCGTCTTTTTGAGGAAGGACGTCGTTTAAGCTTCTCTCACTCAGGTTAACACTAGTTTTACCGCATGCTTTCACGCACTGACAAACATTTCAACCTAGAGATTAATGGCAAAAAGGAAACTGTATCAATTCACATTGTTAAATAATTCTTTCTTGAGATTTAACCACAACGACCTCTACATTTACAAACGACTATGAAGTGAGGTATGTCAGCAAAATACCTAGTGGTCTATGGGTACATTGTGAAAATTGTGAAAACCTTTGTATGTTTATTGAAAATTGGTAGAACTTTTGAACCCTTTGCAAGAAAAAATAAACAAACCTTGAACAAAAAATACATTTGCTTTAGAAAACATCTGTTTTTTCTTTCAAATATTTTCACTTTAAAGCAATATTATTTTTTCATACAAAACATAAATAAATGATATCTGTAAACTGGTTTAATATTTGTATTTGCATTTTGGTTTAAAACTGTTGATTTTCGGCCCAATAAACGATTTATGCAGTAGACACAAATGATCTATTTTCTGTTGTGATTCAACAGACTTTTCGCTGAGTAAAACGCAAATACAGCGGCCAATCAGATAGTGGGGCCAATTTATTCATCTATCCATTAAGGAACTACACTATACGGCGGTGGGAACTCAACTGGCAAGGCAGATCTCTTCTATCAGCGTTCACCGGACAAAACACCTCCATTACTCTCGCCTTGGAAGCTGAAAACCCACGTTACTTTTGCGCACACCAGCTCTCGCCGCAAGACTGCCTTACTTCAAACTGAGAGATCAAATTGTTATATTCAGTAAACTTTTCCGTTGTTTTCTATTGTGATTTGTCTGGTGTTCATATTATTATGATTAAAAGCAAAAATATAAAAGGCCATTTTTCGTAAAGGGTTAAGGAGTTACAAATGGAAATTACGCGATATCTTCGCCGATCTGCCCATGTGGTGTTTAGCGAAGAAATCTCTCAGACCCGATTTGGGTCTCATAAAACTCCCAAAAATATATATACATTAGCCTATTAAGCGACACTCTTTGTGTAAAGAAATCGAGCTGAGGCATTTGGACGATGTCAAAACGTAGTTAATTCATTATCCTCACAGCAGCAGACGTATAACGCAACAGTGGGAAGCATTGGCTCTCATTTGGGCGGCCGAGCTTCCATACTGGCTTGAGGCAAGTGCCGGTCTAGCCGATCTAAGGAGCTGTGAAACAGCAAAACACTGCTGTATATGGATGCCTATATATATATATATATATATATATATATATATATAGGTATGTACACGCATATATATTTATATATATGTATATATATATATGTGTGTGTGTGTACGCGTGTGTGTTTGTGCGTGTGTGTACAGTTCACAATTACAAGTTCGTATAATCTACAATTAGTCTTTAGGCCGTTCTCTTTTCTTTCTCTTCTTGGCTGTGCTTACTAATACGGGACGATCACTATCGATGCTATTTTGAAATTAGCTCTACGACCTAATTCAAGACTTCAAAGCCAACTCTCGGTTCCAGATTCTAGACTTCCATTTTTCAGCTCGGCACATGAGTATAAAGTCCGGGTCAGGATTACGTGGGGGTTTTCCCCAATTAATCAACAACGACAGCGTCATTCCGCCTTGTCTATATGGGATTACTCTTCGAATTTCCACATAATTTCACCTGGAAAGGTCGCTAGCTGTTACCAGGCCCCTGGAGTCACCTTCGTGATCCCTAGTTCAGAGGATGTGTAATCTAGGTGTATATATCTGAATTCACGGTATTTTTCGCTCAACCTTTAAAATGGCATTGCTGATCACAGATAATAAAAAATTATCAGAACACAATCGTTTATTATTTTACAATTTTCCTTAGCAGGATTTTTTTCCTGTAACCCGAGTACACTAAATTTAATAAAGAGTAATGTATGCGCGTTTTTTAATAAATTTTAAGTTTCCGATCACTCTCTTTGAGAGGCCAACAAATGCACTCACGCTGAAATCACAGTGACTGGTCAGTTTACATCCATAG
Source organism: Euprymna scolopes (assembly GCF_053919585.1). Classification (NCBI taxonomy): domain Eukaryota; kingdom Metazoa; phylum Mollusca; class Cephalopoda; order Sepiida; family Sepiolidae; genus Euprymna; species Euprymna scolopes. The sequence continues at coordinate 33,865,806 of NC_136504.1, read as the reverse complement.
CGACAGAAATATTCGAGGCATTGATTGCGAATTTTGCGCTTGCTACATGAGTAACGACAGAGGGCTCGTTCAATGCAGTGCTCAACGAGATATTAAGCTGGCATTACTTTGCAGCGGATTATTTATGCTGATTACCATAATCAGTGACAGATTAACGGTTCACCAGCTACGAAATATTAAAATTATTTTAAGCCCATTCAAAAACGGTCAAAGTATAGCAAAATTGCTAACGAAAAACGTTTTTTAACAAATCAAATTTGCAACCTAAAAGCGAAGTTTAATTTCAACAAAGTTTTGCATCTAAAATAATACTCACTGCAATTTATAGAGGCGGGTTCTTTACTTTAAAAAGGAAGGTATCACACAAAAGAAACACCAATGCTCAAGCATTTAAAAAAAGATCAAGCTTTTTTTGCTTATGTCTGAAAGATAATTTTTTCCATGTCCTCACTTCTAAGGCAAAAATCCCGCTTTACTTGCAAGCATTTAGACGATGAAAGAAATGTCTACAATTATAACCATGTCACAGTGAAGAACAGAAAAATAATTTACTTGTATAAACTTTAGAAAGAAAGAAAATATTTCTAGATTAAATAGTAGTTTTGCTAACAGAAAATAAAAACATATATACGGTGCACGGTTTTCCAAATTGCTAAATTAGTGAGTAGTTCGATCTACCTAATTGTCTGTAGTATTTTGTTCGTAAAAAAATATTGAAATTTCTTTTGTGTTAGAGCCTTTGTTAAACCAGTCTTCAAAGGAACATAAATTAGAGTCATTGCTTGTAGATGTCGGTGCCTTGGTCATCCTTTCATTGTACATATTATAAAACAGATGTCACATGTCTTCAGTCTAAACATGGAAGAATTTCTTACAATAATCGTGAAAATGCTTCATGTTCATATTGATCAGCTACACGAATTAGAGGAAAGGCAATAACTGTACCCGGAAAGACAACAACCGATTCTTATGCATTTGCATAAACAACAGATAGAGTAACAACAGCATTATTACAAAAAAACTGAACTAGAGAAAAATAGTTTGGAGAATTACTTATAAATTCATTAAATAGCAGAAAAAAGTGATAAAGACACGGTCATTCCCATAGTGGTATCTACAAGTCGATTAAACATCTGAATATGTAACAGGGAAAGACAAAACATTCAAGACGTTTTACAGGACTATGGATATATTTTCAACATCGACTGTGAACAATTGTCCAGTAAAGAATATACGTTCACCTATCAGAAAACTGAGAACAATTGGACATATTAAATTCATGGACTTCATAATATCCCCCGAAACCAGACTTGGATTTTACAGAGAATATTAACCTGCTATTGGAACTATTCGGATTGAATACACTTTTGTTTAATGTCTAGTATCAACTGAATTATATTTATCATATTCCAATGTAATATAAATGGAGATTACTCTGTAATTTTGTCTCTATGTACAAGCCCAGACGTCTGATAGCCAAGTAATGATGGATACAGGTGTAACTGTTAATTACAGCATCCAGGCAAGGCTGGGTACATCTGCTACTTTATATATATATATATATATATATATATATATATATATATATATATATATATATATATATATAATGCTGTTTTAATTAATTAGCGTCCGCTATAATATTCATTTGTTTATATCTGATTCGAAGTACGCGTTTACTTTTAAACTCTGCGGATAAAGGAAATCTCAGTGTACATTTTTGGAGTATCTCTTCCAACAATATTTTTTGCAATATGTTTATCGCCATTCGGGGCATATCGCTCAGTGGATAGTGGCGTTGACTCTCTCCGGTTTCAAGAGAGTACTTTCGTAAGATACCGGTTTCAACCTTATCCAAAGCAGGCTAGATTATTCGTTGGCCCAAACCTGGTGATAGAAGCGTGTAACTATCGGAGATACAGTTATAAGATCTTGCATTCCTATAACGTTTCGGTTAATTATCTGAATAATGCAATAATATGAGTTGACCGAAATGTGAAAAAAAAAACAACTATGGAGATGAGGAAAACAGCCCACAAAAATGAATATACATATTTCATAGCCTTATGGGAAAATAATTAAAATAAGATATCATAGTAATTACTTATGTATACTTATATGCATATCTTTTAAATATCAGTACTATTAAACATGACATGTTTCGATATATTTTATTAATATCATGAATTAGAAATCTCTATTAGAACAGGTAAAAATGTTTTACAACTACAATTATCGACTAAAGCGTTGCTTCAATCTGATAAATTCCAATATATGTGTAAGAAAATCTCTGTGATGATTGTAGATGCATGCGGTTTACTAACCGTCGTAAGCTCGATCACAGCTTATCAACTTGAAGCTGAGAACGTGTTTATACAATCGGCAAAGAAAAAGAAACAAAGTCAGGTGGGCTTGCTTCATTAAATTTAATCAACTTTTCCCGAGCTACTTACATGCTTGTTACGAATATAAATATCCCCACCAATCAATATGACATCTTCAGTATAAATTAAGTAATCTAGATTAAAGGATTGTAAGCAACATACGAAAAATGGACGACACAGGGCTAAGGATTCTTATATAACAGAGGGTCTCTCTATTTTCCAAAGAGCATTTATTTATTAATGAATGTAACCTGGAATACAACCTGAAATAAGAAATTTAAAACATTTATACAAGTAGTATATAAGAAATAATATCCAACTTCTCCGCTTATCTTACAAAATGCATGCCATTAAAAGTACAATCACACACATATCATCTCCAAATAGAGACGTGTTTTTAATAAAGGTATTCAAACACAAATGAAAAAGAAAATATGTATAAACATAAACAGTTTGAATTAATGAACGTAATTATGAAAAAGTAGATAAATGCAGAATTATAATATCTGATTCATAAAATCATCTGGCATATAAAACGTATAATGTAAAATCCAAATGACATCAAAGAGTGACAAATGCATAAACGAAAAACACCTCGTCTGAACTCCAATCCCTGGTCCCCCTCGCTAATCTTTCACGAAAAACACCCGTCTAGCTGAATCCACTGTGAAAAATTCCCCCCACTCTATATATGTGCCTAAATCAAAACGCGGATTCCATGAACAAAGCTTCTTTCTTAGAACTGCACGCCCGTGGAACTCTGTTCCGTCTTCCTGCTTCCCACCGGACTACAACTTGGATGTCTTCAAGTCCAATGTAAACAAATTCCTAATGAACCGCCCCTTAAGTAAACACTTCACTCAACACTAACGTAATGTACTTGCAATAACCCTTATCCCTGAGTGGCTTCCGGGCCTTGATAAGTGGTGATCACTCTGTAAAAAAAAAGATTAAAAATGATGGGGAAATAACAGGTGAAACTAAAACACAGGCAATATGTTAATCTTGATGAGTAACACATGAAGTGAGATTGAACAGAATATAAACGGATTAATTAAATACAAAAAAGGACTCAACATTTTAGTTATTAAAAAAATCAGTTGTTAAAGAAGAATATAGAAACGAAAAAAATAGAATAAGTTTGGCAAAATCCATAGGGGTGCATGCAAAAAATGAATGGTAAACCAAAAAAATTGAATCTTTATATTAAGTGATTCCTGTTAGTGTAAACTTTATCAACTATCAACCATATTAATGAACTTTATCAATAAGGAATATAACTAGTTTTATTAATAAACTTATAACATTAAGGAAAGCAATATCGCGTATTCGAGATTTTAAAATGAATTGCTCAGACGTGAACCAACTCAATTGTAACTATCTATATTTTCAGAAACAACAGTCTTTCTATTTTTAGAGAATATTAAACAAATAAGAAAGTGTATGATAAAGTGCTATATATGTTAAATAAATAAATTAAAAGCAAAAAAAGTTCCATTTCTTTAAGAAATAATTAGTTTTATAAAGTAACATATATATTAGTTGTATGGAAAACTATGTTTTTCATTTTTTTTTTTTACTGTAGCAGATAATTATATTCTTAACAAAAACGATTATTATTAAAATTAAGGTACAGGAACACCCCGGGATACGGCATTAAAATTAATAACAGTATACATTACAGTATGTAACTAAATATCATTAAAGGGACCACTGTAAGGCGGGCGGGGCAAATAACCTGGGACTGGAAACATCGTATTCCACAACGTCATCTGAAAGGATTAGCCTAGGATCACCGTATCCTAGGTTTCTGATTGTATACGGAGTCACATAGAACACATTATTTAGTTAGTATGTAGTCCCGAGATAAAACATAACAATAAATTTAAACAATTTTTTAAAAGTATGTTCTGTATAAAAAATAGTATTTCAATAACTATTAATAACTTATAATGATATTCTGTTTTACGGAAGCGTTGTTTTCTTTATTGTTTTGACCCTAACATTTATAAAAATCGATAATACCATTTAGAGTACATAAGATAGATTAAGAAAGCGGTGTGAAAATTCAACGCAGTTCTGCAGATAAAAATATAAATACGTTCAAGAAAACAGAACAAACTAAAAATGTAAAAAAAACAACACAATAATAGACTTGTGCTTTTTAAAGGAACGTGGGAAAAGGAAATAAATAAAACTAGATGTGAATACTAATTTTACAGAAAAAGCATTTGCGGAATTCAATAACGAAAATGACACGTTTATAACAGAGTTTACAGAATAAATTTAAAAATGGTAAATGCATACGAACGAGGAAAGGAAACAATAGTAACAAACACCGACGTTTAAAGAAATAAAAATGAAAAATAAAACAAATAAGTATAGTGAGCCAATTAAGTTTACAAGAACGAAACAAAAACACGAATGAAATAATTACAAAAATGGCAATACAAATACGAAACCAAGAAAACAAGTTAGTGATGAGAGAACTGATGAAAAAGATAGATGAAAAGGCATAGGTAAACCAAAGAGAAAAAACGATCTCAAATATAAAAAAACGCTGTATATTAAGTAATCATTATTTTAGTTTTGTTTCCAAATATTTCATTGTACTATTGGATATCTTTTAATACATTTCTTCACGAAGAAACAAAAAAGCTAATTCAATTTACCGTTGTTTCTATAAATTATTACCGTAATTGTTACCAGCAACGAAATTCATTTTCTTTTACATGAGTATAATAATATAGCTGAGAAGATTCGTCTGTCGGCTGTTCCAAATTAGAAATATCGGTTGCCCTTTTCTGAAAATGAAAAAAAAAAACTGAACACAAAGCTTACAATAATTTTATCCCTTAGAACTGTGTAACAAGTTGCAAACATATATATGGAAACTCAGCCACAAAGAAGTATCTACGTGTGTACTTGTGAAAACACCCTGTATCATTAATTCCATGCATTTTCCCGTGAACAATCTTTGAATTCCTAAAACCGGTTCAGCACACATACAATTCAATGAATGTCTGCAATGCCCAATAAATTCTTATCATGAGTGTATAGGAATATTTTCTGTCGTCGTATAACGATATATTTTACATGTGTGGAATCAATAACCGATTACAATTCCTTCTTTTCATAAGATTGCAGAGGCAATGAAGTAGTGAAAAGGTTGAAAGTAACAACTCACACAGAAAATAATATGCAAAGATTTTTACAATCTACGAAATGAACGATATAACTTTCAATATCAAAACTTTGCGTCGGTGTAAAATAATGGCGAGGAGATGAGAATTAACAGTAAGTTGTGACCAATACTACAGGTAACCTCGTAGTTTTTAAGAAGACATAGTAAGACGAGCGGGTTGGACTATGATCAGTGTTTAAATTACGTGAGAGTATTTTCGCGAAGTTATTGGTGATTGGAGACGTCTTCTTTTTGTGGTTTTACAGCTTAGATGAGCGGAGTTTGGACATATCAAAACGGCAATACAAAACGATTTTCTACATGCATAATCGGACAGCTAATGGCAAGAAAAAGAACATATTTATTTCATTATAAATATATAATAAACGCAGAGAAAGGTTAATAGTCGTAAAACAGCGGTAAGGATTAAATAAAAATGAGTGATGCAACAAGAACGCAATACGACATGCAAAGAAAGTTTAAAAGACACTCCAACACGAATGATTAAATTAAAAAAGAACAACAAAAAAACCTGTCAGACTCTAACACTAAAAATAATGGCCGAGACAGAGAAGATATATGCAACTAAATTTATTTTCGTAAAATAAAGTGCATAGTGTCATCGAATGGTGATATATGCAAAAAAGAATGGCCAGCCTAGATGTACAGTGGACTTTCAGGCGCCCAATGCTCATGCCACCCGTGAGATACATCACACACCGTCCCCATTTTTTCAAGCTCGATCGGTACCTAATGGCAAGAAAAAGCCAGTCTTTGATGTTTGGAATGGCTACCACAGTGTCCCTCTACGCAAAGAAGATCGACATCTGATCACATTTATAACACCATGGAGGAGATACCGATACAAAACGGCGCCACAGTGTTACATAGCTTCAGGTGGTGGGCACACAAGACGGTATGATGAGATCGTGACTGATGTTCAAAACAAGACAAAGTGTGTTGGCGATGCCTTACTGTGGGCTTACGACCTTAGGAGAGCTTCTATCAAGCCGTGAACTGGCTTGATGTTTGCGGAAGAAACGGGATAACGCTCAACCCCGAAAAGTTTGTCTTTGGAGCAGATGTGGTCGAATTCGCAGGCTTTGAACTCACTCTCAATGACGTCAGGCCCTGTCGTAGATATTTACAAGCCATCATGGACTTTCCAACCCCGAAAGATATTACTGATGTGCGATGATGGTTTGGCTTGGTGAACCAAGTCTCATACGTATTCAGCATGGCAGAGCGCATGTTACCGTTTCGTTATCTTCTGAAGTCAGGCACTCCCTCCCAATGCAAGGAACACCTCTAAACACTATTCGATGAGTCAAAAGCTCAGATTGTTGAAGAAACTGAAGAAGGAGTCTACATCTTTGACCCCGATAGAACCACATGTAAGGCAACAGACTGGTCCAAATCGGGAATAGGATTCTGGCTACTACAAAAGCACTGTGCAGGTATCAAGAGTGAACCATTCTGCTGCCCAACTGGATGGAAGATAGCACTCGTGGACAGCAGATTCACACACCCAGCCGAGTCCCGCTATGCACCTATAGAGGGTAAAGCACTGGCAGTGGCAGATTCCTAAGACAAAGCCAGGTATTTTGTGCTAGGCTTCAGAGACTTGCCCATCGCTGTTGACCATAAACCTCTACTCAGGATATCTAGTTATCGATTTCTTGAGGATATCTCAAACACCCGCCTGAGAAACTTGAAAGAAATTACGCTAAGGTACAGGTTCCGAATGATCCACATTCCCGGAGTCAAACATCGTGCCACAGACTGTCTTTCACGCCATCTAACATGTGATGCAGAGAAGCTTGTCCTACCCGATGATATAGCACAATTTCACAATCACAAACATGCCGGGAACAGTCATCAGACTGAACCCAACCTCCAGTACCACCAGATAGGCGGCATAGATGAAGGCATAGTCTCAGCTGCAGTCACATCCCTGAACGCACTCGACCTAAAGTCAGTGACCTGGGACAGAATTCGTACAGCCACAGCAAGTGACCCAGGTATGCTGCAGCTGAGTGACCTCATAGAGCAAGGCATACCGGAGCACCGCCATGAGTTACCAGAACCACTGAAGCAGTACAGTGAGGGCTTATCATCTGTTGATGGGGTCATCTTGTATAAGGATCGTGTAGTGATCCCTCCCTCACTCAGACAAGAAGTACTGGATTCCCTGCATTCTGCTCACCAGTGAGTCACATCCATAACAGCTAGAGCCGAAACATCTGTATTCTGCCCAGGAATCACACCGGACATATCTACTCTTCGTTCAAGCTGCCAACAATGCAACCGTAATGCGCCATAAAGTCTAAGTGCTCCACCAGCTCCACCAATGAGCCCGGATTATCCATTCCAGTACATTTGTGCAGATTTGTTCACCTACCACGGGCATCATTACCTTGTAGTCGTTGACAGATATTCAAATTGGCCAATTGTGGAACAATCAGCTGTTGGAGCCAGTGGACTCGTGATCTGCCTCAGACAGATCTTTGTAACTTACGGGATCCCTGATGAACTCGCATCTGATGGTGGCCCGAAATTCACAGCCACAACCACACGACAGTTCCTCAGTGACAGAGGCGTGCATCACAGACTATCTTCAATAGCATTTCCCTACCGCAACTGCAGAGCAGATGTAGGCGTCAAGACAGTAAAGCTCCTTCTGATGGACAACACAGCTTCGTCTGGTAACATTGACACCGACTCGTTCCAACGGGCTATGCTACAGTACAGGAGACACAAAACTCTCTCCAGCAATGTGCATATTTGACCGACCAATTTCATCCCTATTCCACTTGGGAGATACAAGTCTCATCCAACTTGGCAGAGCACATCTCTTGCTCGTGAAGAAACATTACGAAACAGACATATGCAAAGTGTTGAGAGATTATTTGAGCGCCCCCACAGACTACCGCCATTGTCGGTCGGAGACCATGTTGGCCTCCAAAACCAAATTGGGGCATTTCCCCGCATGTGGGAAAAGACAGGGGTGGTTGTTGAGGTTCGTCAGTTTGACCAATATGGTGTGCGCATTGATGGTTCGAGACGTGTTACTTTGCGGAACAGGAAATTCTTACTCAAATATATTCCAATGCAGGTTAAACCAAAGAGCCTCACCATAGACTCGGATGTAGGACTACGCCAACCCTCAGCTTACATGCCACAACCTGTAGTACCAACTGCTGTGGCACCGGGCACAGCTCCAAGACCTAGCATATATACGCCTGTGAAACATGTCAGTAGGCTAACCAGCAGGCTGCCCCCGCCTGCAATCTCTCCAACCATGGCACCATCGTGTGAGACGCCTGCACATGTTCCGATGCGCCAGAGTGGCCGCCTACTTACATAAACGGAGCCATAATCCCCAGATGTCAGGCCACTAGACCTTCCTCTTGGACCCCCTCGGGTGTAAACGGATCATGTCATGTCATCAACAGTTGAGGCTACACCTACACCGCCGAAACCTCCAGCCGTGTTAAACATGTCCCAGAGTGGCAAAAAGACTTTGTTACGTGAAAAGCACATAAATGTCATTCATGCACTCTTAGTGCACATCAGTTGATTCCTAAGTACAGTGGAATATACACATTTATACTATACCCAACAGTTCCATATGTTTCTTTGTTTTCAAGTTTTATATAAGTCTTTTTTCAATCAGTAAGTCCAGCATCTCACGCCAACATATATATGACTTCCTTAGTAAAAGACTTGGGGCGGAGATATAGGATTATCAGACAATTATGGTACATGTATACGTATGTGTTTATTAGTCACATGTGTACTTATCGCAGTTTCTGTTTCTGTTATTTTCAGATTTGATCATTGTTTAATCAACGAATAAAAATTGAGAAATAGAGCAGATTCTTATTTATGATCAAGACACAGTGACAATCGCAATGATGCCTGCAGTACGGTATCCAATCCCTGATTGTGATTACATCACTGACGACCTGGATCTAGCTATCGTCGCAACACTCATCACAGCTTACAGTGCCGTTCACAGATCTGCTCCGACTGTTACTGCAACAATGGAGAAAGTCAAGCGACCCACTGTAACCGCCACTGGCACAAGCGAGGACTGGGAATACTTTCTATCCCGCTGGACAGAAAACATGACTGAAACAAAACTTATTTATCTACATACACATAAACAACTACTCTTTATATACTGTCAACATCCTCCTTCATACATTGCATGATATTCCTAAATGATTTTCAATCTGGTACAGATTAAGCTCAGTGTGCCTTAACTTCAATGATGGGTATATATAAAAGATCATCCTTATCCTCCAGTTGAACATATGCCATTTATAGAAATTACTAGCAGGGAGACAAATCTTTGCGAAGTATTGGATAATGATTAACGAATTGACATGGAAATCGGGGGAATCAAGCATTTTACAACCAAATCAATTAAGTACAACACCAGTTAGAGACCCATCGCGATGAACGAGAAGAAAGTTTTACATACCTCCACGCAAAGATTACATGTATTGCAATCTACACTGTAGGAAACCTAATAGTGCATATTATAAATTTATATGTTACATATAATGGCTTGAATGAAAGTTTAAAATGCAAACGTCACATATCATACTGCAATTGTGTTCTAAACAGAAATAGTCATTTCCAACGCACCCTGTCATATGTAAGAAATTATTATTGATTTTACTTGTATAGCTTTACTGCGTCTGCGGTGATAATGACTAGCTGTTTTCAAGTCTATCAGGAAAAAACATACACACACACTATTCTTGTCATATAATAGTTGAGATTATATCTCATTTTTTTTTTTAAATAAGTAAATGAGAGTTTACCTCTTTGTCTCTAAAGCAATACATTTAATACTGAATCAGTTACGCCACTATCTCGTGTTGTTGTTTTTTAATGAATTTATGATATAAAGAGGGGTAAACAGTACTCTTCAGTTAAACCATATGCATGAAATGCTGAAAGTAGAGATAACGGGTTTCATTTGTAATATCTTATGTATTGTTTTTAATTCTACAAATGGGCGCGTTCAACCTACACACAGCGGAACGATAACACTTTTCGAAGTCAATGTGTTCTGTATATAACAGAATTACATCACCGTCAAGAGAACAAATAGTGAGCTTTAGTAAAAACGTAACCCAAACCCAAACAAGTAATATGTTTTATATACAGGATGCAACGATGAATTGATCATTCTAAAAAAACAACACTACTGCGTTATTTTGATTTTGTTGTTGATAAAATCAATTTAGACCATTTGATTATGTAATAGAGCTGATATTCATTTAATGTAGTCGCCTTCAAAGTCAATCGCCGCCTCGATACAGGTCAGGAACCGGGAGCATAACTTTTCCACAAGCGCCAACGGATGGCGGTGACAAGGCTGGCTTTCGTGTTGTTTGAGGTCATGCTAATGATCTTCTCGAGGTATAAAGTAATCCAACCGGTTCAGGTGGAGAAGGGGATGTTAAAGAGAACGGGTGCCAATTCCTAGTACTCCTTCTGAAGCCATGGCTGGATGCCTTTAGACTTGTTATTCGGCACGAAGTCCTTCTGCTACGCGAAAGGTTTGCCATCGGCCATCTGATTGCACCAGAAGATCTCCTCACTGTTCAGCGCATCCAGATACACTTTGATTTGAGTTTCAAGCCGAGTTCGAAGATGGTAGATGGTAGTATGTGCCCCTCACTTGAAACCACAGCTAAGACCATAATCGTGTCCTGAAACTTCGCTTATCCGTGTCCTTAAGCGTGTAACCATCCGGATTTACATTTTTAGGGTAGGAGTTATAGTCATGGTGTCATAACTTTGATTGCTAGTCAGCATGAGTGGTACAAAAGCGGATCTCAGATCGCACTCATTAAACCTAGTATTATTTTCAGACAAGGCAGAAGGCTCCTATCACTCTTGGGAATTGTACAAAACTGGACAACGAGTAGATGGTCAGCAACAAAAAATGAAAACTTGTTTCCATCAAACGGAAATGGAATCATGTCGTCTCATCTATGGGGACGATTTGTCGCATCACCCTGGATTCTCATATTTATTTGCTTTATCAACCACTAACTAGGGTCAAATTTCCCTAAAGATAAAATGTGATTAGATGGGATGATGTTTAGCTTACATAGATTCATGGAATGAACTAAGATCTAAGAATTTATGGTAAACTTCATAAAAAATTGTCATTCGAATTGACGACAATTTTCTAACAAGGCGAGGACATGCGTATGTAAATGCCAAGCTGTGTGCGAACTGATGTCACAGTAGGAAACAAATACTTTCGAAATAACGTTAGAGAATTCGAAGGTCAAAGAGAAAGAGTAGGGTAACATTTAAATCGGGAAAATACCCTGGAATAAATGTCACTAGTACAAAAAAGGGAACTGAATTTTTTTCTTGTCTTATGTTACTTAAAACGTATTCTGCTACAACGTATGGGTTCAACGTGTGAAGTACGTTTCATTACACTATGGTAAACATATACAAGTGTTTTGCATTATTTTTTCTTACACAGAAAGGGGGACATAAAAATAGCTCTAGCCATGGAAATTAACTGAGATAATGTCGATCTTGAAGGAGAAATATACACTTGTTATGTTGTGCTAAATAATGGTTCTTATTGTGCCGCCTTGCAGTTTCAAATTAGAAATAAAGTGTCTTCCGTGAGAATAACGATTAGTGTAGAAAGAATAGCTACGCCTATATTGTAAGAAAATAATTGTGCTCTAATCGAACCCCCTCCCCCGATATTTCATAGTAATGGTCTAGATGAGGATATATTTCCGTTTTCACAAGTATGGATTTCAGTTGAGAAAGGCACTTCATTGACCGATAAAATGATCCAGCAATAGTTTCATCGACATAAGTAATACATTAGTTTTTTAGATCCGCTGTGACAATCACTTCTCTGAACTTATCGAAGTATGAAGTCTTTTCAAGGAAAGATTTCTGCATATATACATGAGCTTAACTAATATATTGTTGTGGATTTTCAAAGGGGGGTCGTCGTTTTAAAAGTGTAAGATGTCACAAGTCATATTCCTTATATTCTCTCTACTTTTACTCCAGTAGATAAAAAGGGAGAGAGTTACGGTGAGAGAGAGAGAGAGAGAGGAAGAGAGAGAAAGGCGAGTGGGGAAAGAGGATTAAAGAGTGCTTCACCGAGCGCTTGATAAGCTCACTCTGATATGCTTCCATAGAGAGTCCTGTCAGCGTCTGCGTAAATCTCAACAAATTATCTCTATTTGGAAGGTAGATAAGATTCCGTTTTGCGAACATGAAATGCATCAAGACCCCAGGTATTACTGTTATGCATGTAACACGTTTACTAACCGTATTGCTGAATTCAATGATTGCTTGAATATTAGAGAATATTATAAAGAAGCAAGTTTTCTCTTATTTTATTAACGACCTTTGATCTGTAAAAATATTATTCTAAAATAAAAATCCACTGCAATCGATAAACACTTATAATTTAATATCACAGTAAGCACACGCGAATTAAAGTATAACCTATGTAATTTTGAGTATTAGGGATAATTTTATCTAGAATGATATATATTTTATAAATCAAGTCTCATAATGCGAGGAGCCGAGTAGAATTCTACCCTGTTCATTTGATATGTGTCCTAATGTAAGCACGTTCGATTAAATAAATTTTAACTTGAAGATGTTCTGTATGATGTAAGAGCATATAGAGTTGCAATTTCCCTAGAAAATCTTGCGTTATCTTTAACTATTATCTGAAGCAAAATGATAAATGCGAAAAGTAGTCCTATGCCGACAGGATATTCATTTGATTGTTTTGACTCCCGAGTATATATCCGACACAGTTAGACACAATTAATCAACCGACACCCACATCACTCTGTATAAAAGCATGTAAAATATCAGCGGATACTCACTTGAAAGTCAAAACAATGAAAAGATTAGGAAGTTATCCTAGCCCTAGTGATTAATGCGTATTTTTACTATTTCAGGTCACATCTCCCAAAATCTTTCTTTCAGTAATGCATTATAGTTTTTAAATTCTGAACAAAATATATCAAAGTTATGTCTCTATGAATCCACAGAAAACTATATGGAGTCATTCTCTTTTGATACGAAGCATCTCCTTTCAAAATTTATTGACACAGACGATCCTTGGAAGACGTTTATTTTATTTGATTTTGCACACTGGATCAGGGTTATGAATCAAAGTTTCGTCGCCAGTTGGAGTTCTTTCTTTAAGTATCTGTTTCACCAACTTCAATCGTATTTAAGATGTCCATGGCAATATCCGTACTTTAAAGACTCTAATCTTCATGCACAGCCTCTGTTACATAGTAAACAGGAACATTTCACAGCGAAGAATTTCCACATTCGAAACTTACTAACATTGTGAAATCCTTACATTCTTAGCTTATGCGTCAATCGATATCCCAGAGTCCTCTATAACAACAGAACGTTTTTTTTTCACAAAATTTCCTGCAATTGATTATCGAGCAAGTTTTAAAATCCTTACACACAGTTACTATATAAGAGTATTATATCCATTCTTTCTTGGAGTGTTTATTCTCTAACTAGATTTAGAATAAGAAAAAATCAAATTGTTCTTATATGACGAAACAATTATGAGTAATGAGGGTTTAAGAGTGTAATTAAATAAAAGAGTGAGTCGCATACTATGTGTATGGTTTTGTAAAATAATGGGAAACATGGCAGATTCTTGTGTTTAAATAGCAAGTCTTTCGAAAAAAAACTATTAATTGAGGGTTAATTTTATAGTAAGTGCGTACAAGAGGCATGTTATTTTATTATTGTTGTTTACATTGGAGTAATTATTCTAGTGAACGTTTATTTCAGGTCAACCGACCAAATGTTGTTGCTCAGTCAGCTTTTCCTGACACGTTTCTATCTAGACATCTGATTATTATCAGGAACGATTGTTGTTGTTGTCGTTTTCTTTTCCTTTAAGGCTTGGTCTATTTATATTTTATTTTCTTATTTTTCATTTATTTATTGTTATTGTTTATTATGGTGCACGGTGGTAAGTGGCGAATTATTTTTCTTTTATTTTGATTTTATTATTTTTCAGTTTATTTATAAAACTATAAAATAAGAACATCGAAATAAAAATATCAATAATTAACCCCTAAACATCCTACACCCACCTTTATAACAAATGAAAATAAATAAAATATAAATACATTAAGCTTCAAATGGAAAGGAAAAAGAAAAAGATAACAGCAACTATCGCTGATGATAATGGGATGCATCGATAGAAAACGATTAAGGTGTTTATGGGTAAAGGGTAACTTTTGGGCGCTATTTTATACAATATCTCAACTGAAATAAAACAAGACAGCTCGGCGAATGAAAAAGATATCCACATAAATCGAAAAAAAGTTCAATCAGATGTGCTTAAATATAATATATATATATATGTATATATATATATATATATATATATATATATATATTTAAATAAGAGATTTGCTTCTCCTAGAAAGGTTGCCTTCACCACGGCTTACGGGAGCCCTCTTCACCCCAATACACATATACACACACACACACAAATATACACGGTGCTAGTTGGCGGTTGACCCAGAAAAAGAGTTCATTCGCCCCTTTGGAAGGTCTTGTTTTTAATCCTCCAGGGAGACTAGCCGCCCTCCTCATCAAACAAGTCTGGTGGGGGAAACAGTTTAGTCGCCGGTGACCCTTAAACCATAAAGCGGGAGACCAGTACCCGCATTAAGCTGGAGAGCAGCTTAATTTGTTGCTGGCTATCTTGCTTTTGCTTGTTGCTGGATCTCAAAATTTTGAACCGAGAGAGAGACTTAGCTGTCGTACAAAGCCAAGACTCTGTAATATCATCTTTGTATAGATACTCCCTCAGGCATTTGGCCTCATGTATTTTTAATTTCTGAGGGAGTGGCACTCGTCTGCCAAGACGTTGCAATCACACACACACACACACACACACACATATATATATATATATATATATATATATATACATATATATACCCATGTTTTCAAATAATCCTAAGTGAGAGAATGCGGATATGGTGATTTTTCACAAGTTAAATATTTGTCAGGGCAAAATAAAGTTCAATCACAAAAAAATTGTAATAATAGGTTTTTCAACTGTTTCTGCTAAGTGTGTATATATTATTTAACATAGTACAAGTTCACTAATGTATGATTTGGGGTAAAGTGTTTTCTTTTTAAGATGACTGCCAAATCCCTTGAACGATCATAACTCTCTTACTATTATCAACATTTGATGAAATTTTGTTTATTCCTATATTTTTGGGACAAAAAAAGAAGATAACTGGGGATATCAATGAGCTGTTAAATCATTATGAGTTTGTATTCTTGACGTACAGATAATTATTATTACCTCATAGACAAATACACCAAGATACAGTTAAAAGAATGTATTCTTAGAAGTATAATAAACTAATTATGAGCGTATTTTATAGAGTCATGAGCTTACTGTATTAATGTATATAGATAATCTTTTTTATGATATACAAGCCTAATTACACTTAACTGATCCTTATATTATAAGTACTTGGTTACATTATTTAATTACACTTTTATCTGCATAGTTTTAGAGTTTCAATTTTGAATTTCATTCTTTTCCTCAGTATCAACATCTCGAATGCTCTCAGGATTGTTACATGTTTCAGTTTAGCAAGGGTATCATAGACCAGTGCAAGATAATCCATAATGTCTACAGTTGTATTTAAATAATCTGCATCGCCCTGAACAATTGACATTTTCTAGAGTTGGGCAGATGTAGCATTGTTTGGATTTAAACTAGAACAACTAATAATTCTCGAGTTTCCATCTACATACAACTGGGTTAATTTCACTTACCTTTTCCATCCATATCATAATTTGGAAGTAAACACGGTTGCTATGAAAACGTGTAACTGTTGATGTTGGGGAAGTCTTTCCATATTGACAAGTGTTCTAGTAGTTTTATGATGAAAATGGTATGACGGAGTGATGATACTGTATCATTAGACTTGCCTCCACAGCAATCAACTAGCTGTTATTTGCCAAGATCTGATATCTCCTCTTGAAATTTGTTTTAATTAGTGAATACACTTGAACATGGCTTCATGGAACGATCAGATTTCACTAATTTCTAGAAGACTCATAAAATGCCAAAAATCCTTGACCAGCAAGGTCCTGAACTTTCATCTAGGCTTCGACCTCTGTCTAATCGACGACATATTGCATCCTTCTGCCTATTCTACAAGTATTTTAATTGTGAATGGTCTGACGAACTACAAACACCCGTATCCCCTCGATGTAAATACCCCCGACAAATCCGACAATAAGCTTAATCTGCAACATACACGGTATAGATGCCTAGGTGTAAGAAAGACTTCTCCTCCAATAGTTTCTTCTCCAGAAATGTAAGACTTTGTAAATTCTTTCCACACTGTACTAGCATGCAGAAGTTCAAGCGTAATGTGAACATATTGCTGCCTATCTCGCCTAATATCACGACAGATTATTTCCCCGATAGTAGCCCCTTCCTCCAAATCGTAATGTTGCCTTCTTTGATTGAAAATTGAATAAAAAAAATTAATGTTGCGGTGTAATGTTGGAATAGTGCAACAGTTGCCTTAACGATATTACCATCTGAATAACCTGGTGAATGATTGACAAGCCATCACCTTTTAGTTTGTGTTGTGCTAATAAGAGGAATTATTATCTGTATTTTTTTTGTCAAGCGATAGAAAGTCATTTGATTTTTGCCTGAAAAAGCTGTTGCTACTGTAAAACTAATTATAGTCTCAAAGTTGTTTTCCTCTTGTAAGATATGTGTTGTCTTTTCTGAAGGGGCGTTTACCATATCCATTAAACCCCATTGTTGCTCGTCCATAATTCATCACTGAAGTCTGCATAAGACTCAGTTTTTGTACATAATGCGTGGCCTTCCTTCCATGGTCAATTATGATGCAAATGGCCTCTAGCAAGCACATAACAATCTGCTTTAGATTAAGAGTTTAATCATAGCCTCACTTGAAAGTGCTGCAACATAGTCTCGAATTGTCTGAACAGGCATAGGTTTTTATGATTTTCGAAGAATGCTCCTTGTCTCAAAGAAGGCTGGAATATATGGAGAAGAAGAAATCTGAAATTGTTCAGGCCTCAAAGACAAGCTAGTTGTTACTGAGTTATTAGCCTATGATTGGCATAGCAATAATTTTGAGCAAGCCATATATTACTAGATCTTAGGGGGTGAATTTTCAAGCAGAGGCTTTATGTCTAACAGACCTTAGCTCATATATCAACACCTCTACGAAGGCATGATATCCTCATCTTGACAGAACAAGGAAACACGGGATAAGAAGGACAGGGTAAATGGTACGATGAAGAGTATTATTCACAGCAGAGATATTTCCAAGGGTTGAGCATTCTCCTTCTGCTTAAATATGCAAACGCTGGCTTTTCAATGATAATGTGTCAAATTGATTCAAATGCACGAATATTCCGTTGACAATGTTTCCTAGTTTAGTGTCAGATGTGAAGAGGGCAAACATCTCATCAATGTTTTTTTTCTATAATAAGATGACTACTTAGTCCGGTTCAATAATGGTTGCTTTTTCTGACAACATGAAAAAAATCAAGGAACGTTCGATATATATTTGGGTCCTTTTCCACTAGGTCCCACATTTGCTGCAAGTAATAATGAGTAGATTACTGATAATTGAAGTGCCAAGTTGCAGCAAATAGAGTTAGTCAATTAGACACTGCGTGCAAATTCATGAACCATAATCTAGTATTATCTTCCCTGATCAACATTCCTGCTATGCCACCCATGCGCTAATATTTCAGACACAACAAGCTTGTCTATGAGGTCTGGGTAAGTTCAGATTTCGCCTTCTCCGTTACAGTCTCAAGTGTTATCACACCATCTGGACAAGTAGCATCTTCGAGCATCATCTCCTCCAATAAGAAGATAGGAGTGCAATGTCCCTGCCTGACTCATCAATTCCTTAATCTGAGGAGTATCTTAAGCTATTTCTATTACAAACTGGTTAAGTTGGAATTTGTCAACAAGAAGGTGGCCCCATAAATCCCTTGGAACAGATTTTCCTGTTTACATGTGAACCACCGCATATTTACAATAAACAGTCTCAAGTATTTCTTAAAGGCCGATCCTTTCCAGTAGAGTTCATGGGTGTATAAAAACATTCCAACATTAGAATAATGTCTTTAAAGTGACGACGATTTGGTGCATCAAGGAATATTTCGCAAGCCTTCCAATATAAAACCTGGTCAAAAGTTACAAGGGAGGCAAGGTTCTGCTTTATAAAAATGTTGCAAACAAAGTCTAATGTAAACACAATATATTACACGTCTTCAGACTACATAGTAATCATCAGTAAGAACTTAATTGCTGATTCAAAGTATGTTGGCTCCACTGATGAAATATATGCGTCATTCTCTGCCAATTTGGTGTTGCCTCTTTGAAGCTAATGGAGACTTCCCACTAAATATCTATGAATATCAGTCAGGAAATCTTGGCTTATCCTCAATAACTACTCCATGACATGCAAACTGTACTCCCAGATGGAATTTTTTTTATATTTAAGTTCTGAGATCTGCTTCCGTGAAATGATATAGTTCGTCGGTTTATCAAGGGTTTAGAGGCACTGACATCCATTCCATGAAATGCCCCCTTGCCATCCAGAATGATAAAATTGTGATCCATATTATCAGCGGACAAAAGACATATATTTCCAGCAAATCTAGATCTACACCTTAAACATACCGTTCCATACAATCTGCTGCATTTTTAAAAATTGCATCACTTCTGTATATAAACAGGAAAATCATGTAAGGTATCTATATTGAACTTTGAACGATAAAGACAATTGACTAACACAGCGAGTCTCAGTTGTTGCAGTGCAATGAAAGCTCGTGAACGAATTGTCTGAATTATAGCATGCCCAAGTTCAGCAACATTGGATATTGTGTCTTTCCTTGCAAAGAATTTTTCCAGTGCTATTTCCAGACTATTTGGAATTAATGAAAGTGCTGAATCCTCATTGCTTTCATACTGATTCTTTATAGTTGAAATCTCAGGCTTGATATGACATTTAATCAATTTTGCGGTATTACATTTTTGGTATTCTTTACCATCTTTTTGGCACTTTCCTGTTTAATATGATCATAAGATCTGCAATATTTGTTCTCTCATCGTCATGGCTATCTCCTTTAGAAAATATTATCGAGTCCTTAAAGCGAACTTTATAATGGTTTTTCAAACTGTAATTTTCATAGGGTTATGAATTAGTGTTTGGAAAGACAAAACTTTCATATGAGGATCAAGGATGTCACAGTTAGTTCTTCCTCACTGTTCAGTTCTGAAATGATTCATATTTATCTTCAAGAATAATGACTGTCGTGATTTCTACGCTTTGCCTCAAGGGTATGCTGGGACTCAAAATGCCCAGACTTGAGTTACTTGGAGTTTCTATTATTTGAATGATGATAAAGGCTATTTGCTGCAAGTGAATCCGATATATACTATACAATACGGCCTTTTACAATAAACCCCAAATCATCTGAACGGGATTCACAGAACTGCTAAATTGTTTCCACTAATTTATCAGTGCATTCCAGCCTTATGTGACCATTGTTTAAATCAATTGTACATCCAGAATATATGCAGTAACGAAATCTTCAACCGAGCCTCTTGTTTTTCTCTCTTCTGTACAGAAGCGCCACTTCTCTTTGCAACATTACTTTAGTGTTTTAACATCACTTTACTGTTGATGACATCTTCTATAGAATTAATACCAGCTTCAACTACAGTATTGTCTTTCAAATTTACACTAGCATCATTTATCCCTTTGCCCACCTTACACTAAATTACAACCCAGTTTTCACTGGAATATTCAATCAACTCCTTGCAGATTGTACAAGATGCTTAACTGACTGTTTTTGCCTGATTATTTTGAATCGTATTAGAAATAGAGATTAGTTATGCTGTTAGATTCAATCGAATATAAAGAAAATGTCAATTCCAGCCCCCAAAATATTGGCTAATAATATGTCCACATCATTGTCTATGATCTTAATGTGTTGTATGTCCCTAAATGTTAAAATAGGCATAAAGATAATCAAATTTCAGTTGATAGTTCTAGAGATACGATCGTTCAGAAGGTTTCGGAAACCGTCTTCGAGCTATCTGGAAAAAACACTTTTCTTGGAATCATATTTGGTAAACTTTTAGTTTGTTAACAAATACAGTAAAAGCTAACTAAATAAATTGGGAAAACGGTTGTTACAATTTTTTGTTGGGAAGGGTGTTTTCCCTATATATGTAACTATTAAACAGCTGATATAAAACAAATTCAACAAGTAAATGTGTAAATTAATTTTATATAAATATTGGTAAATAATTTTCTGATAGGTTAAGTTCTATTAACGATAATTGACGATAATCCTATCATAACTAAACAGCATTACTTACAAATGCACATTGAGAGCAACAAATCGAGCTTTAGCATTTGGACGCTGTCACAAAAGCGTTAATTCACTATCCGCACATCAGCAGTCATATAGCGTATCGGTGTAACGGTGAAGAACCTTGACTGTCATTTGAATGGTCGGGTTTCGATTCAGGCTTGAGGTAGTACTCCGCCTAGCCGGACTTATGAACTGTGATACAGCGAAACAATACGGTATTTAGAAGACTATATATATATATATATATATATATATATATATATATATATATATATATATATATATATATAAACCTTACAATTACAAAGTTCGGTAGCGTAATATTACAGCCAGAATAAAATATCCAAATATAGAATGGAGTATTTTTGTTTAACACATCAACATTTTTCTAGCAAGATATGTTTAATGTTTAACATATACGGGGTTGGTTCTAAAAGATGCGGTTTAGAAAAGTACATTTATAATATATATATATATATATATATATATATATATATATATATATATATATATATACTATAAACTAAATGTTTACTTATTGTAAAGATATCTAGAAAACGGAAAATGATAAAACAAAAAAAATATTATTAGAGTTATTCAGTATTTGATAACAAACAATCATATGTGGTTTTCAAGAGTAAGTGCGAGTGTAAGATTTCTTGAGTGAGCGTTGTCGTGTTACCTGATCTTTTGTTCATTCGATCATTTTGTTTATAAAGAATTTCTCGGTTAAATGATAAGTGATCTTACTACTATTGGAACAAAGCTGAAACGATGACAGTGAAATTCTCATAATTTTTATCTCAATAGTGGTCAACAGGTGACGAAAATTATAAAAATAAGAAAAAAAAAACAATGAAAATAGTCCAATGTTTATGAATCGAAATCTTTAGAAATGACACGCGGTGCGGGCATGATGCTGTGCGGTAGCTTGGCTCGTTTCTATTCTTGTTAAGCGGTCACATTGCTTCATACTCGACTTTTTCAATGATTCTTCTTGTATGAATATTTATATTTCTATTGTGCAGAATACGCCCCGCATTTTTTATACGTGACTTTTTTAACGATTCTTCTTGTCTTAATATTTCTCCAAATAGGAGCAGCACTACGCAAATCATTGCATCAACAGGGTCCCGACCCTTTACAACCTCACGACTCACACTTACACGCAACGAGCACCCTTAACAATTATAGTATTGAATATCAAGAGAACCCAACGCCTCTCCCATTATTGAAATCATTGCCCTCTTCGGTCTGTTTTCAACAATTCAAACCTCCTTAGATTATTTTGTTGTACGACCTACCGGTGGTGTAATAACCGCAACTTCTCTTTTCAAGGGTTTAATATTCGGATATATTCCCCAACATCCTTAAGTACTAGATAAATGCTGCTTAGCCTCATCGAACTTGGCGATTCACTTCTTGATATTCTCTGATGAATATCCCACACGTTCTTAATCAGTGACTAATATCATTAACATTGCGTGATTTTTACCTCATTGGTTTGTTAAGGGACGACACTATTTTATCATTTTAAGGGTCCCTACCAACTCTATTGAATAAACTGTCATGATCAGGTCCATATGTATCGTGGTGTGGAAACTTCCGCCATTTATTCGCTGCTTACCCTTTCATTCAATACTAAACAGTCACAGTGTATTTTCAAAATTGTCTTACGAATGAAAATTTGAAGACTTAAAAATTCGCTCCTACTTCTAAAATTCCTCGACATAATATCACCAACAGCAGGCAAAATGAATGTATTATCCTGGTGACAGCAGGGGGTTTCAGCAATACGTGACTGTTAGGGCTTCGCTTTACCGCAAGTCATGCATGCATGAGTGAAGAGAGGAGGTATAAAAAGATATATAGCAACTATTAGACTTAAAAAAATAAAAGTTTTGTTTCAATAAAAATATCTGTGTAAGCCCCAAATATATAGCCGCATGTTTGAACCTGCAACGCGAAAGAGAAAAAGGAGATCAGAAACGGGTTGAAATAACGTTTTAAAAAATTATTTGAGATTGCTACCCGCAAGACTTGCAAAAAACTTGACGCAAAAAGTATTTCCTTCTTGCAAGAAACGGTACATTTAACCCAGGCAAAATTATTCTGTATAATTTTTTTTTACATATTTCGTGTTCGAGAGATAGCTCCGTCTAACGACACCAATTTTGTCACACTCTTAGTCGTCCGTCGAAAGTTTTAGATATACAAACACACACAAACACAAATGAACATAAAAAGTAGCACACATTTTTTATTTTTATGAACTAGATAAGAATGAGTACCCAGCGTTACTTGGATGTGGAGAGGTGGTATCGCAAGGCTATTTAGTTACCAACCATCTAAAAAATAAAAAAAATAAAAATCCAGTGAGTATATGTGCGAACGCAAAAAACACATTAGCCGCAGTAGCCAGGATCAGGCCTGTAACCCGAAAAAGGTAAAGGTGGTACTAAAAAGCCGACGGGTTAGATGTCTCGCCCACGGCGAATATATGACGTCACGGCCATCGAAAATAACATATTTTAAACGTATATTTAGATTGGTCGGCGAATTACTTTGAAAATGTAGACGCTAAAAAGTTACACCTCCTTGCAAAGAACGCCCCAGTTGACCAGCAGAAAATTGGTGTTCTTAGTCAATTTTTAAGTATTTGTGGTCCAGGAAATTGATCATTTTAACAGTACCAATTTTAACATTTTTTACTTCGTCTTTCCAAATTCTTTGGCAGATATACAAAAACACTGGACTGAACACATATCTATGGTCTCCTTCTTTTGCTAAACTTCTATAAGAAACGCTCGACTAGCTACAAGTACTATCAATATAGTCGTACACTATATATCTGTCTAAATCTAAACGCAGATTCCATGAACGAATCTTCTTTCCTAGAACTTTCCTCCTGTCGATTTATACATCATAGTTGCCTTAAAATTTACTGTAAACAAGTTTTTATCGAGCCGCCCCCATAAATAATAGAATGAACCACTCATTACACCTTATATAAATTGACCCTTATAATCGTGTGGCCATCAGGGAATGATGTGACTCTCAAATGAAAAAAGAACACGTTAGCCTAATCTATTGCTCGTATAATTCTCTTAAATATGAATAGTATTTTGATATTTGTGGATTATATTTTCCCTCAGTCGATGAGTAGATCGCGGTTTAATCAGTGCAACATTGATATCGAAAGCAATTAAATAGAAAATGTGAATTTTATTTTTAAGTTGTGTAACTTTATATAAAGTTATCAGTTTTATATCAAGCTTCACCTCGTTTCAATTTTTAGACATCAATTATCATTGTCACGTCATGGAAACGATAAAAAAGTTATTTTACATAACAAACGTGCATGCACATCACGCATGGTGACAAAGATGATGCGTAATATTTACGGATGATAATAAAATATATCATGGAAATGTTTTACCCCAACCATTATGTCAAATAGTATATTTTCAAAGCCATTTTCGCTCATGAAACGACTAAGAATTTTAGTACGATATTAAAAATAGGGGGCTATTTAATTTATGACAGAAGACCTGCGCATTTGGAAATAAACAGGTAATAAAACTGGTCAGAGTTTCCGTTTTTATTATTGGCTTAAAAATTCACCTTCATTTCAATTTTTATGATGAGATTTCTATTTTTTTTTATTCCAAATAGTTAATTTATTGTTTAGAACTTTGACGCAATCTCAATAAACGTCGAGAATAAATAAGTGCGTCTTATTAAAGACCAATACAATAATTTCTATGAGATGATATCTACGTTGATTTCTCATTAGTGTTTAATTGTGAAATTATATTTCATCATACCTTACATAACATTTGGATTTATATGTAATTCTTAATTTAAAATAAGAATAGTATTCGATAGATAATCATTAGATCAAATTTAATATTTGCTTTGATATATGATAATGTAAACTTATTTTAATCCGTATGTCAGACGTGAGTTCCAAATACTTTTCTGTTGATAGACACATAGATTTAGTAGATGCATCGGTATTATCTATATATAAATCTTACCTGTCTATTTAAATGTATGTATGTATGTATGTATGTATGTATGCCTACCGTGTATATTTGTATGTGTATATGTGTATTGGGGTGGAGAGGGCTCCCGTAAGCCGTGGTGAATGCAACCTTTCTAGGAGAAGCAAATCTCTGATTTAAAAAAAAAAATTAAAGCGGAAGACCACTACTCGCATTAAGCTGGTCTGCAGTTTAATTTGTTGCTGGCTATCTTGCTCTTGCTTGTTGCTGGGTCTCAACATTTTGAACCGAGTGAGAGACTTAGTTGTCGTACAAAGCTAAGACTCCATAACATCATATTTGTATAGATACTCCCTCAGGCATTTGGGCTCATGGATTTTAAACGTCTGAGGGAGTGGCACTCGTCTGACAAGACGGTGCAATCATCATGTCTGCCTACAACTTTCGGCAGAGGCGACATAGTTTCATGGGATCGGTTTCGTTTTGAAACGCGACCTTCGGACGACAAATATCGAAAAGTTTGCTAAAAACATTTATTACTTCACCCTCAATTAGCCCCTTTTCTACAGAGAAGTTCGCTTTCTTGTCGATATTTTCGAAAGGCATCCTCTCTTTTAAATTGTTGAGCCTTAATTTAAACCTATGACAGTTCCTGTTTTGCGATGGTCGCAACAAAAAATACATCAGGTTTTATTTCCCGTTTGTCTCCTTCGCGGTACGGGTTCGAGCCTACCTGCCGACTACCAGAATTTCTTTGCTCAACACCCAACTCCAAACACACGAGCAACGGTTGGCATCCACGATAGTATCTTCTATAATATAAATCTCAGCAGTCTGTTTAAATGCATATATGTAAGCATGTCTGTGTGCTGGAAGGTATGTAAGTTTGCATGTCTACCTAAAATTGTCGACACAGGGGACGGATTTTAACGAGAACGGTATCGTTTTGAAGGTTGACCTTCGGACGACAAATATCGAAAAATTAGCTTAAAACATTAATTTCTTTACTTTATACTTGGCAATTTTTTACAAGGAGGGGTCTATTTTTACGCTGTATTTTCGAATGCCATCCTCTACTTTCGATTGATAGCCTTAATTTAAACTTGCATCACTTCCGGCTGGACGCAACGGCAAACACGGCACATTTATCTATCACGTTTTTTTCCTCCTTCACGGTATGGTTTCGAGCCTGCCAGCCTACTACCATTTTTTTTGTTGTTTTTTGTTTTTGCTCAACACGCACCTCCAAACATCTGCTGCTAAGCTGGACACCTAAGTTAGTAATAGGATAACAGGGGAGCTGACGCGCACCCAGGTCTGCATTCACATTCAGCCAACGGTGCGTGGAGTGTGATAGAATAAGCTGACTATGAAACCTACATCTGGGGCATGTTATTCATACGTTAATTGAAAATCTAAATTATAACACCGCGTTTGCTTTTCATATACTGTGCCTTGTTCAGAGACAAAGACATTTTCTAAGTATTTTAAATCTTGCCAACTAGATACACTTTTATTGATGCCTGATTAATTTGCGGATGTCGAAACAGACAACACAGAGTTCTCTATGTCCATTAATCGATACATGTAGAAACATGTGTTCAGGAAATCCTGTATTATTAGAATTATAAATTAGAACATACCTTCGCCAAAATATATATTTTTAAAGGAAGTATCTCGGAGATACGTTAAGTATTAAGTTTGATTAAAACATTCAGAAACGGAACCATCGCCAACACTTATATCTTTATGTCACAAATCTAATATTACGCATGTAGTAAATAAATACGTATTATGTTTTGCAGTTGTGATATAAATCTAGTAAGTTTATATCAGATATTACGCACGTTCGGTACTGTTTATTATTTTGTTTGCCGTACGGGGAATTCGTTGTAAAAGTTAATGCTACTTTTTTAAAATTGTCCAACAAAAGACACATCACGTGTTATTTCGCGTTTTTCTCCTTCGCGGTAAGGGTTCGAGCCTACCTGCCGACTACACACACACAGACACACGCACATATATATATATATATATATATATATATATATATATATATATATATATATATATATATATATATATATATATATATAAGCAGAGATGTTTTCATTTATCTTCTGATCCGGGCTGGGGAAATTGGTGTGTGAACGGCAAAGGGCTGAATGTATGGGTGGATGCTAGCTTCCTAGCAATTGGTGCAGCCATGGAGACGGATGGAACTATGTTGGAAGAAGCATGTTGGATGCGACCTGAAAGTTACTCTCAGCCTATCAACTCAGCTGAACTGGACGCCGTATGGAAAGACATCAATTTGGCTCTTCAGTGGCAGGACAAGTTGCTACACATAAAGACAGATTATGCCTGCGTATACCATTGGGTCTCGGACACGCTAACTGGAAAAGCGCGAGTACGTAGCAAAGCAGCAAGCGAGATGCTTATTAGGAGGCGACTAAACACTCTCAATGAGCTCGTGAGAGAGTACGGGCTGACAGTGGACTTGGCATTGTTTCCATCAGCACAAAAAACATCACTGACCGATTGACACAAGTACCACAGCGATGGTTTGAGGGAAAGCAAAAGAAAACGGGCTTGGCCGGGTGATCTGCGCGGTTCACATAGACGAGCTGGATGAAAGTCAAATCATGGCTATTCACAAAGGTAGTGGACATCCAGAGGTGCGACTCACTACCTACTTTTTTAGGAAAAGTCGCCTAACCACGACAAAAGCAACCGTTAAAACAGTCATACGGAAATGCGAGGAATGTCAGTCCATTGACCCAGCGCAAGTGAAGTGAGTAGTATCAGTAAGTAAAGAATTGCCTTTTAGAAAGGTTTTATTAACTGTAAAATACACGTACGCTCTTGAAAGGATCGAGCGGGAAAATGAAACAGAGGGCGCTTTTATTATGAATGTCAATCCCAAGGGGGATAACTCTTAACAACAAATTAAATCATAACATTTTCCCGGTCCTAAAGTATTCAAGTAAGGGGTAATTAATTATAGACAATTTTTTTTTTTTTTTTTTTTTTTTTTTACGATCACATAAGAATCATTTTATTTACAAATAACATATGAACCCAAACTGCAGTTTTTCAGTATTTAGTCACAAAATCCTTATATTTACTAGGGAATTGTCGAACTCGGGACGACCTCCGCACAGATTGGCAGGAATGCTGATTTTCAGTATTATTTTTTAGTGAAATCTGATTTTCTTCATGATCAGACGATTGATTTTTGTCTTCCTCATGACCAATGTTTTCATTAGTAGAAGGTTCAAATAAAGTCTCTGAAGTAGTAGGATTATTATTAGAGTTTTCTTCATTTGATGAGTTTGGAGCTAAGTCTCGAACGTTGACAGTGGTTTCAGTACCAGAAGGTAGTTGAACATAAGCGTAGTGGGGGTTGACATCTATTAGGGTGGCAGGCGTTACAGGAGGGTCATGTTTACTTGTTTTAGTGTGGTTTCTAATATATATTGGGCCTGGTTTAACCCAAGAAGGAATTGAAATTCCGGAAGCAGATTTACGACTATATTTAAATAGTCTATCATGGGGAGTCATATTAGTGGCAGTACAAAGTAATGATCTAATTGAATGAAGTGCGTCCGGTAGTATGTCTTCCCAATAAGGTAGTTTCATTTGATTAGAATGTAATGTTGTTTGAATGGCCTTCCATAAGGTACCGTTGAGTTTTTCAATCTGTCCATTACCTTCAGGATGATATCTACTTGTTTTAGAAGTAGCAATTCCTTTTTTGTGTAAAAAATCCTTTATTTCTCTTGCTAAGAAATCAGAAGCACGGTCAGTATGTATCATGTCAGGCAAACCAAAAATTGAAAAGAGTTTGTTTAGACAGTGGATAATGGTTTTGCTTGTCATATCTCTGCAAGGAAAAGCGAAAGGAAAACGGGAATACTCATCAATTAGAGTAAGTAGATATTTGTTGCCATGTATAGAAGTAGGTAGAGGGCCTTTAAAATCAAGATTTAATCGTTGAAAAGGTAATATGGCTTGAATGAGAGTCCCTCCATTGGTATTGGCGAATTTGGGTTTCAGTAATTGACAGGATGAGCAAGAGTCAGTAATATTCTTAATTTGATCCAAAGTAAAAGGGAGGTTCCTCGTTCTTATAAAATGGCTTAGTCTTGAAACACCAGGATGACATAATTGTTTATCACGAAGATTTTGTAGATTGTAAGTAAGAGCAGAGATGCGAGAGAATGT
Organism: Euprymna scolopes; assembly: GCF_053919585.1. Classification (NCBI taxonomy): domain Eukaryota; kingdom Metazoa; phylum Mollusca; class Cephalopoda; order Sepiida; family Sepiolidae; genus Euprymna; species Euprymna scolopes. The sequence goes on along the minus strand of NC_136504.1, from coordinate 33,836,503 downwards.
GTCGGCAGCAATATTTTCAGGTCCAGGTCGATAAACTATAGTGAAATTGTATTGGGATAATTCTATACGCCAACGACATATTTTGTCATTCTTAATTTTTGATTTTCTTTTATTGTCGAATATGAAGCTGATGCTCTTCTGATCTGTGATGACTTTAAAGTGCCTGCCGAGTAGAAAATGTCGCCACTTACAGAGAGCTTCTACAATAGCGGCTGCCTCTTTTTCTACTGCATGGTGCTTAATTTCGTTAGTATTGAGAGTTCTTGAAAAAAATGCAATAGGACGACCTTCTTGATTTAGTGTTGCAGCAATGCAATAGTTACTAGCGTCCGTTTCTACTTCAAATTCTTTATTTGGATCTACCGTTATTAAAGTGGCGTCTTTTAGATCATTTTTCAATGTTTGAAAAGATTTTAATACAGATGGAGGTAGTGGAAATTCTTTGTTTTGATTTAGTAATAAAATTTTATCAGAAATTTTTTTAATGAATTTGCAGTAATAGGAAAACATTCCAACTATTCTTTTTTGAGATTTAAGATTCAGCGGAGGTGGCATTTCGAGTAATGGTTTTAGTCTTTGATAATCGGGAGCTATTTGATTATTTTCTATGGTGTAGCCGAGTAGAGTAATAGAACTAGAAGAAATTATGCTTTTATTTTCATTTAAAGTGATGTTATATTGTTTAGCAATTTTGTAGAATTTTTGAAGATTGTAATCGTGTTCTTCTTGATTTTTTCCGCATATAGTTACGTTATCAACATACACAAAGGTATCGGTTAGATTTTCTTTTTCTATAATATAGTCTATGCTCCTCTGGAAAGCACTTACTCCATTGGTGACGCCAAAAGGAAGACGAGTAAATTGAAAAAGTTTGCCACTTACTTCAAACGCAGTGAATTTACGATCAGCATGATTTATAGGTATTTGGTGATAAGCAGATTTTAGGTCGAGAGTAGAGAATATGTTATATTGAGCGATGTTGTCTACCATCTTATTGATATTAGGCATTGGGTAAGCGTCTAGTTCCGTGAATCTATTAATGGTATCGCTGTAGTCGACTACCATTCTTTTCTTATGATTCTCATTCGAAGTTACAAGAACTTGCGCTCGCCACGGAGATATCGAAGGTTCAATTATGCCTTCTTTCAACATTCTAGCAGTCTCTTCTTTTATGAATTTGTTGGCGGCAAAAGTGTAACGTCGGGATTTTGTCGCAATAGGAGTAGTATGAGGAGAAAGATTAGAAAAGAGAGGAGGGGGTGGAACGTTTATGGTAGGAAAAAAATTATTCGTGTTTATAGCTCCAATTATAAGTTTGTCTCTAGGACCGTCGAATTTAAGTGTTACTTTTTTATATTTTTTTAAAATATCTTTTCCGATTATTAAATCAATGAAAAGGTTTTAAATGATTTCAATTGTTATTCCAGAATGGGTTTTATCTTTCAGTATTAAATCCACGACAGCTTCGCCAGTTATTTTAGCATGTTGATCGGAAGCAGCCAGAGCTATAGTTTTGTTTTTAGGTATTGTGAAGAGTTTAAGTTTTTTAGCAGTATTTTCATTAATGAATGTTTTTACACTGTCGGAGTCCACCATAGCGTTCACGAAGTGCCCGTTAATTTTGCATTGAGTGAATGTGACATCTTTGGAGTTAGTTCCTAGTCAGGATAGAGAAGGTGAGGGGTAGTCAGAGTCGTCATAAAGAACAGCAGTATGAGTGTTAGAAATAGAAGATTTACACACTTTAGCCCAATGACCATTTTTTTTTTGCATTTTTTACATTCGGCGTTTCGTTCAGGACATAAATATCGAGGATGACGTGATTTTCCACAGAAAAAACAAACCCCTTTTGGATGCATATTTTCTTTAGTCACAGCTATACGATTGTAGCCCGAAGGATTATTTGTAGCTGCTACAGTAAAGTTATTTGCGTAGCTTATCGAATGCTTTTCTGCTTGTTCAAGAGATCTGGCCGTGGCATATGTGTCTTGTAAAGTCAGGATGGGTTTTTCTAACAGTCGTTGTCGGATGGACGAAGAAGAAATTCCACCGATGTAAGCTTTCCGAATGTATTGATTTTTGTTTTCTTCAGCAGAAACCGCTTCGAAGTTACATGTTTTGGCAAGCATTTCCAATTGTAGTATGAAGGCATCTATATTTTGTGTTGTTTGTTGCTTCGTCGTCATCAATCGATATCTATTATAAACAATATTTTCAGGTTTTAAATAAGCGGCGTCCAATGTTCTTAATGCACTATCGTAGTCGGTTTTATCGCTTATTAAATCGAAAACAGAGGCTGAAATACAATTGATCAAGGCAAAGAAATTATCTGAAGTGTTTTCGATTAATCCGTTATTATGTGAGCGGATATAATTCTGGAGGGTTAATTTTCAATGCCTATAGGATTTTTCGGAATTAGGGCATGTAGGTTCCACCTCGAATCTGTCGGGACGTAAGATTCGATCCATTATTATTTTTTTTTTTACAGTTAATAAAATTGAAGTGAGTAGTATCAGTAAGTAAAGGATTGCCTTTTAGAAAGGTTTTATTAACTGTAAAATACACGTACGCGCTTGAAAGGATCGAGCGGGAAAATGAAACAGAGGGCGCTTTTATTATGAATGTCAATCCCAAGGGGGATAACTCTTAACAACAAATTAAATCATAACAGCCGGTCATGTGGGAAAAGCGAAAGCTGGACGTGAACAAGAATTGGCAGAGAATTGGAATGGATATCACGCATTATGGCACCTTCCATTTTTTAATTCTAACAGACTGCGGTCCATCGCATTTCTCCATTTGGAGGTAATTGGTTAGGCAGGAGTCGGCAAGCGTGATTCATAAGTTGAAGGCAGTGTTCCCTGAACGTGGCTCGAAGCATGAAATCCTTTTAGACAATGATACGTCTTTCTGGAGCAACGTGTTCCAAGCATTTGCACATACATGGATGAGTTCATTTGCGATTCCGTTATGCATACGCTCCAGCCGGGAATCGCATAGCGGAGCGATGTCATCGAACAGTGAAACGAATAGCGGCTAGAATGCGCTGTCCCATACAGGAGGTTGTCTACTGTTATAATATCACACCCAGACACGACGTATCTCCCTTAACTGCGCCTGGAAAAAGGATTTATCGATAGGATGTTCGGATAAAGGAGACCAATCTCGAAACTGCGTCCCCAAGTCTAAAGAATAGCTCTCACCAGGTTGGAGATCGCGTGTGGTCAAAAGACCGCAGAATCGATGTAACACGAGGTTCGGCAAGGGAAAGATGACCAAGGTAATCAGCCCTTAATCGATTTTGGTAGACGGTGTGCCTCGCCACATGAATGGATCTGCGACCTAAACATTATGTTGTTACATCGAAGGAAGAGAAAAACTCAGACAGTACGATGTATTCTGAAAGGACAGAGAGTATGTGCAGAAAGTCAGAGATAATTTTGAGCCATATATTGTACATACTAAAGAAGCGGAAGAAGGAGCACCCCTCTCGCCTTTACGAAGGAGCACCAGATAAAAACATCCGCTACTATTTTTGTGATTATGAGACCAGGTGGGAGTGTAGCGGAATTGGCAATAACAGAAATGGTTCGACATAAAGAGCTTACCTCGTATACGTCTGTTGTTTTGTTGCGGGTAGAGGGAAAGAGAGTGGGAGAGAGTTCCAAGATGGCGGGCATGGGTTTTTATCGTCGTTGATCTCGTGCAATTCTCGCAGAATCCCGTGTGTCTCGCGCGATTATGGAAATATATTATTCCCGCTATAATGGTAGGACACTAGGAAGCAGTCAGGCAGTGTCCTACAGATTGTGAGCAGGTTTTTCTGGCGTTCGGTTGTTCTTTGTGACGAATCACGAATCTACTATCCTTGTTCCTGGTTTATGCCTAGTACATTTTGCAACAAACCACGCAGATAACTCTTATTTTCGTTTTACTAATATAACTGGTGCCAATGCATCTTATAGGAAAAAGATCAAATATCCCAACTTTCGATCTGCTATGAAACCGGTTCCCAATTAAGATGATCTTCCTTTAACAACACCTCCAGTAAATAATAATCTTATTTCCTAATCAGATGAATAAATATCTTAAAGGGAGGATTCTGGCGAGTCAATATCTTTGGAAGATATTGAGTTTACATGTTGAGGTACATATTGGTGGCAACGAGTCACGCATAAAGACCTGTTCGCGATTGTGTCTGGCTTCTCGGCTGAAAAAGTGGAACCTAGTCAACAAAGATGCGAGTATCGCAAGTTCTAGGAATAAGAACAAAAATCTTTCTTTCATTTTTCGACATGGAAAAGAAGTTGTGCTACTCTGCAAACAGCCTGGGTTGTTTACGACCCTTGGTTTGTAGCATAACCTTTCTGACTGGCGTCTTTTCATGGTACCTTCGAAGAGAAGTCTCAGAGGTGCTTCTGTACAACTTCTGTATCACAGCATTCCCACTACACACATTGTTCATCTAAAGGAGTCCTGTGGCAATATGAAACATCTTTTAGAAGCTATTTAGTACAGCAAGTACCAAGGGAGTTAGTGTGTGGGACGTCGAGCCCGTTATTCTTCTGGTTATGTTAGCGGGCTTCACAAGGTACTGTTGTTTTCTGTCTCTGGGATAGTCAAGCTTTATCCCAGATTTAAGAGCAGGAATAGTGGGGGGTCTACCAACATTTTGCGAAACCAGCATAAGAGAGAATCATCTAGTGGGCATGCATAAGGTCGTTCTTCCTCCTCTTCACATCAAACTTGGTTTTATGAAGAACTTTCTAAATGCGTTGGAAAAAATGGTGCTGCTTTTTAACACTTGTCTACTGTGTCCACAGATCTTATTGCTGCTCCGCTCAAAAAGGGCATCTTTTTCGGACCTTAGATCCGAAAAGCGTTGAAGGATACATATTTGAGGAGTTTTTAACTTAAATGAAACTAGAGCATAGGGAGTATTCAAGTCAGTGTAGTGGCTTATCAAGCTTTATTGAGAAGATGGTAAAGTCTTAAGTGTACCGAATATCACTCCATATTCATTTTCCCTACTCTCATCCAACTTTTTCCTGCCAAACCTTGGAGCAGTGCGTAATTCCACCAAGATATCACGAAGACGGAGAGCAACTATCAAGGAAAATGGAACTTCAGCATGATAAGAGACTTCTGCTAGGTGCTTTTGCCTAACATTCCGGAGGCAAAATACACCAAATCTTCTAAGAAAACATACGTTTGACTGTCTGCCGCACTATGGATTGGGTAATTGTGTCATCCAAGTATATTGACTAAATCAGTGTTCTTTATCGATCCTGATTTATTTTTATAATCTGCTGCAATTCTTTGAAATATGCATGTTGAATATTTTTGACTCCTAATGAGAGGTATGAGACCAATGATTTCGACGATCGTTTTTATAATCACAAGTCACAACAAGCAATCAATGAAAGCTTTCAAAGTTAATGGTCGAATGTTGGATTCAATCGGTTCGACACCCTCTTTGTTACTGGCAATTACACTCAGGATAGTATTGCACTGCTTCCTCACCGCCATCTTTGTTCAACAAAATGTCCCAATACTTAAGAGGTTATGGGCCCAGCCACTTCTTTTCTTTGGCGGTTTTTAATCTAAAATCGAATTGTGGAAGGTAAAATTTTGGAGTATCTAAGGTTTCGGAAACTTCACGAATTGATACACTCTCCAACAGAGAATCCTTACGACCCTGAATTTCTCGAAAAGAACGCGACTGTTTTTGCAGAACTGATTAAATGCTTAGACGACAGAAAACTGTCTCTGATTTGCTGATGGACGTAAAGCATTACACATATTAAGAGAACATTATTTATCAAAAAGGGTAACCGAAGATTATATACCTATATACAGAATTACCATCTCTGAAACGTAACGAGGATGAAACTATTACCGACTAGGTTATAAGGACAGATACAACGGTTGATGCCTCAAAACTCTCAGATGAAATACTTAGCAATAGCTTGTTGATATCAATGACATCAAGAGACTTCCAACCGAAATCATTTGTCTCATACTCACCATTAGGACACTAAAACATTCAACACACACACACACACCCTTTTTTATAATGAGAGCACCCTTTCAAATTCAATTTTGTTTGACTTGAGAAAAGGAAAAAATAAACAAATAAAATAAACAAAATAAATTAACTAATAAAATTACATTTTTTTTTTTTTTGGTGAATGTGTCTTTATTGTCATTGGTCAATAAAAAATTATTATTATATTGCTGTAATGAGTGCAAAATGAGTCATTTAATTTCAAAATAAAATTAAGCTTTGTTTATACATATAAAAATAAACACACACACACCCACACACACATATATATATACATATGAGCAAACAGTTAATAAAATATGTTAAAAACATTTTGAAATGAGTTAAAAACATATATAATCTGAAAAAGAAACACTAGATAAATGGATAGTCCTTAATCCGCGGAGTTTCAAAGAAATACTTTCCTTCTCATCAGAGGGTAGGAATTAACAAAATGCGGGATCGGATTTTGCATGCAGAAGTATTTGATGAAACAACAAGTAAGTCAAAGATCTTACTTGAAAACAAAAATATTGAAGCAGAGGGAATATGGTGAAGAAAACGTGATTACACATGAATGGATAGTATGGTGGAAGATAAAAAATCCAGTGAAGTTAAAATCCAAATGTAAAACTACAAGAAAGTTAAAAAAAAAAATTCCAATTGTACAAGTAAAATCCATGGGAATCCCGTAATTGGAAGAAGATGGTCCATAACAATCCAAATGCAGAAAACCATGGAATAAATCACAAAAATGTGTACACGGAAAAAAATTCCAATAACATTAATAAAAGAAAAATAAGATATGCTTTTCACTCTACTTCCGAGACATAAATATAAATAAGAAAGATCAGGGAAGAGAAAGAGGGGAGAGAAAAAAAAGAGAAAAGAAGGAGAAAAAATGATAAAGTTAAATATAAAATATAAAATAAAGGGAAACAATAGTCAAAATGACCCAGACAGGAAATGTTAAAGGCGCGAAAAATATATAGGGCAAAATAATATAAGTCAACTGAAATGTACAGGTCATTACTTAAAAATATCAGCAAGAGTTGTTAGACGACACTAAATGGGAAATAAATGAATAAATAAATTAATAAATAACTAGAAAATAAAGAATAAATAAAGAATAAATAAAAAAAATAATAAAAAATAAAATATAAAATATGAAATAAAATAAAATTAAAAAAATAAAATAAAATCATTTAGGAGGAAAGGATAGCCGGTATCTGCAAATTCAGGAAATAGCAAGAAAAACAAAAAAGTAAGTAAATGCATATAGCAAAATATAAGTAAATATACATACAAGATATGAAAGTGTGGGTAGATTGATATATTAGATAGATAGGAAAGTTTAAAGAATTAAGCAGAAGATGCAGATAAGTAATTGGTCATGCAAAGAAGAGATAAAGAATTAAAATAAAGGATTATTAAATTATAAAGTATTAAAAATATGTAGAAAAACGACAAAGTTAAAGAAAACATATTTTATATCTATATAAATGGAAAAAGTAATAATTATCTAATTCAAAATTGCCATACTTAAATGTGGGCATATGTTTACAGAAAGATATTAGTTCATTTTTAAAATTTATTATATTGTTACTTTGGGGGAAGTAATTATGGTTATAGCTTCGGTTGTGCAGAGGCGACATGACTTAGAGCCTGGAGTATGAGACTTTGCTTTTTTATAATAGTCCATTTGATTGAGAAGGGGGTATTGCTAGAGTAAAGTGTTTTAATTAAAGTTGTTAGAGAAGTTCCTTGGCTATTATTAGAATTATGGTTGTTTAAAGGAGAAATGTGGTTTGATATGCTGTTCTTGTCTGTATATATATATATATATATATATATATATACATATATATATATACATATATATATAGACATATATAATTCTATTCAAATACATATAAATAATCATATTCAAATACATATAATCAAATATAATCATATTCAAATACGTATAAATATATATACACGCAAACACATACAAATATACATTTTTCTTTTCTTTAACAAAAATTGGAAACATTGTGTTAGGGATTGGTGGTTTATTTGTTCGCAGTTTAACGTCGAGCCCGGGACATTGCTTGAATTAATCGCCCCATTATAACTTTGAGGTGCGCTTTTCAACGAGTAACAGTAATCAAGTGCATAGTCTTGTATCGTTTTAATTTTAAGAAGTTTGGCGTATTTCGCGCTCTTTTATCGGGGATCGACGTGTCTGTTTGATGTTTTCGCCGGTAGTTCTACTGCAGTTGTCGTGATTATTAACATTTTCATTGTGATCGATTAAGGTAATAGTTAATATTTCCTCACGTTTTTAATCCACTGGATCGCCATTTTTTTAAAATTTAATGTATCATTGAATTTTACATATCTAACTCTTTTTATGGCATTTTGGACTGGAACGTATATTAAATATGCTGGACTGTTTTTATCGTAACCTACGAAAACTCCTTTTCCCTTGTTATTATTTAGTTTACTGGTATTTCCAAAAAACTAAAAAAAATCTGAACCAAATATATGCATCCGGTTTATTTTAGGTTTTACACGGCAAACCCTTCATACGGTGTTTTGCCTAATCTTCTATTAAACGATCTATTTCTGACATATGCTGCTGCCATTAAAATGTACTCCCAAAAACTATGCGCTAATTTCGATTCGATAAGTAGACAATTTGCTATCTCAAAAAGGGTTTGCAATGCACTTTTAGCCGTGCCATTTTGGAAGGAGGAATACGGCGCAGATTTCTTGTGTGTAATACCGTGGATTATTATTAGAAGTTCAAAGTCTTTATTAGTATATTCAGTCCTATTGTCTGAGCGAATACATTTTTCCGAGCTTTACGGGCAATAGCAGCAAAATATGTCTTAGTGGAGAGGATAGTGTCGGATTTGTTCTTTTATTAGAAAAAAAACTATAATTAAACCGGAAACAATCATCATTAAAGTTCAAAACGTACCTTATATAATTTCATCGGGCTGATCGGACCTACCAAGTGACAATGCACACGTGAGAGATTTTTACCGTTTTTGTTATTGTCAAAGTTACATGTCAATAGACATGTGTGTTTTTCATCAAAGTTGTCAACGTTTTTTATGGAGTCTATTTTTAAGCTTTTAGCTCGAAATTGGAAAGTGTTGTACTTGGGTCGTTCACAATTATAGCAGATAATTTTATTAGTTTTCTTGGGAAAATTAGTTTTGGAGAAAACATTGCGGTGAGGTGCGTAATTTGGTGATGTCTGTTTTCGAGAAGTATTTTTGAACTTCATAATACTGCTAGAGTTATTATTGTCCACGAGCATCCTATCCATCTCTTCGTAACTGCGCAATGCCAGTTTAAATTCACTGTTTTTTTTGTTTGTCATTTTGCGTTAAAACATGTGAAAATGGTTTAAAATCGTATTTTAAACAGTGCCCATAAATTATCTGTTTATACTAAAACTGGACTTTTATAAAGTCAGAAAACTAGAAGTGAGAGAGAAAACAGTTTCAAATTTAATTTCAGCACAACCAAATTAACTAAAATACGACTATCCCCGATCTTGCTTCGGGCCTAAAATTTGTTTTTGTAAACCACTGTTACTAAAACCGATTTTTTAAATATAATATACATATGTAATAACCTCAGGAACGATGGTTCCTTTTAAATGAATATTATATATAGGAGCAATGAACTAGTAAAAGTTTGTAAGATTTGTGTACTATATTAAAATCTATTCGTGAAATAGTGTTTTTGGTATCTATTAGTTACGCTGTAAATAAGCAACCAAACAGACCGCTATGGATAGGATTTAATGTACATATGTATACCTTCAGTCTTTTACACACCACCGATTCCAATATATATATATATATATATATATATATATATATATATATATATATATTGGCTAACTAAAATTTCAATAGAAGATGCGCATATAACAACGACAAACAACCAATGAATTCGCGCATAGGCCTGAAGAATCATAGAGTGGATGAAACATGGAATATTCAATGTAGCTTATTAGCCCTCTACATTTTATAACTTACTATATATATATATATATATATATATATATATATATATATATATATATACATATATATATATATATATATATATATATTGTAATAACATAATACCAACGTGTATGTATATATATATATATATATATATATATATATATATATTATAATAACATAATAATTTATATATATATATATATATATATATATATATATATATATATACATATATTATAATAACAGAATAAAAAAAAAGTGTTCTCTAAAACGAGAGGGACGCTTTCGAAATGAATGTGCTGTGTAGATCAAAATTGAAGCATGATATTCGACGTTTGCATATTAAACTTTAATTGAATCCTCATATATATAAGAAACAATTGAAAAAATAAGCAATATTATGCTCGCTACGGTGAATATAGACTAAAATGTATTATATATTATGTGACGGCACGAAGGCGGGTAAAGCTTCCTCCCGGTGCCACAGGATGGGTCCTTAGCTAGAGTAATATATCAATCAATTTAACTGAGTTCGATAACAATAAAAATATGGTGGCGTGAAACATTCGTTGATTACTATTCAATCCTTTGCAACGTGAGCATTCCATGCTAGTTGAATAATATAAAGCTAATTCATCTGTATTTTTAATTTTAGTACAAGAAATGTAATAGTATATTATATTTTTTATTAAAAATATATTCAAATTCACATATCATTAATGTAGCATTGCAACTCTTGGCATTTTATACCAGAACATATAGGTATTAAAACTACTTTCGAGAAATAAACAAATTATTTTGTTATTTTCATCGAACGAAAACGTGAATTAAACTAATAGCCTCTTACGATAATACTTACTAAACCTCTGATCTTTACTTATAATGAAATAATTTAAGCCATATTAATTGAAATTAGACTGTAATAATATCCAATTGATATGTATATTAAATAAAATTACTGTTGAATTCTTAATAATATAAGGATCGGACCATGGACACGTGAAGTAAGGTAGATAAATACATTGCATACAGTGAAGGAATCGAAAACTCTTATATAGTCTTCTATCTTTTATAATATCAATCTCATTAGTCCGGTTTAATGTATGTATGTATGTATGTATGTATGTATGTATATCTGGCTAAAACTTTCGACGGAAGCAACTAGTTTTCACACAATCGGAACTGTTTTACGGGTCGAATTTTCGGATGATAAATATCTAAAAATTGGTAAAAATAAATTTCTTCAGTCTCAACTCAGCTTTTTTTTTACAGGGGGGAAATCGCTATTTTCGCCGAGGTTTTTGAAAGTTCTTCTTTAGATTTAGATTTACTACCCTTTATTTAAACCTTCGACACTTCCGGTTTGTCGATGGATGCAACGGCAAACAGGCCACGTTTCTTTTTTTTATTTTTTACGTTCTTGTCCTCCTTGGCGGTAAAGGTTCGAGCCGGCCTCCCTACTACAACATTTTTGGTTCAATACACACATCCAAACACCCGAGCAACGCCAGGCACTCAGACCAGTTTAAAATAAATTAACCATTTATCATAATAGCACTGATATCATCGCTTCTTTTGAGACAACGTTCAATGTACATATATAATTTCAGTATACGATGAATGCAACCAAAGGAGACTAAAAAACATCGGAAGAGCGATTAGAAATTTTAAGTGTATTGTAATTCCAAATAAAATATTGACATTTATATTTAAAAATTATAATGTATTAAGCGCAATTTACGTCTTTAATTCATGTTTTAAATGTAGGTATCACATTTTTCGGTAAAAATTGTAAAACTAAAATAAGAATGAAGTTACAATATTTATAATCTTATTGATTCAAAAAGCGAATCTACTTAGGCAATGTTTTTCTTTTATTACGTATATTCCAAAACTTTTACAAATAAAGAAAAGTAGTTGAAATGACACTATATTAACGTGATCCTTTTCTGTGCATAGTAAATATCACAATTCAAAAGAAACATAGGCATTTTTCTCCTTAAATTCAACAAAGCTAGTGTTATAAATATTAATGCACTAACGTGTTATCTAACGTACCCAATTGTGAGTGCATCGTTGAGGCTAGTCTATGGAATTTAATAGTATACACATCATAAAACATACTAAAAGGTATAATCGGTGTTAAATTTTTAGGGCTTTAGATGCAGAGTTCTGAATTATAGACATTATATTGAGGTTTAGAAATTTACATCAAATATTCGGTCAAACAGGAAAACTCTGCACTTAAAACCCTGGGAATACGGTCTAAACCAATTTAACATGAATTGCTTTCAAACTTTTTGAAACACGCACATTTCAAAAACATGTTGATACAATAAATACGATGTGCTTATACATTCGTAGGCAGTAAATTTGTGGACAAAATTGCGATTGACGGTTCAGTTGACACTCTGTGAAACCTGTGTCCTTTGATTTATGTTGTTAATGTTTGCAGTTCATACTATTCGCATTTGTAACATCCTTTTTCATATATCTAGTTTGTTTACACAGTAAGATAATAAAATCAAGTAATATTCCAAATGTATGCACCTGAAAAGAATATAAAACTTTCAAACGTGATTGGGTTGTTGGATATTATATTGTATCAGACAAGCTGCCATTTAGCAATACATATATATATATATATATATATATATATATATATATATATATATATATATATATATATATATATATATATACTAGCAGGGGTGCCCGGCGTTGCTCGGGTGTTAGGTGGTGTATACTGTGCAAAAAAAGCAAAAAAACAAAAAAATTGTTAATTTTTTAAAACTTTGACCCCTATTATGACCCCTTAAAATTTATAGTTTCGGGCTCAAATCACTTTATTAAGTTAGATCCAGGTGCGAGGAACCTATATCTAAAATTCCAAGTGTCTAGACCCAAAATTGTCGGAGGAGTTTGGTAGAGTTCTTAAAGGTCAAATCGTTGAAATTTGACCCCTTAACAGCCAAATTTCTGGCTGACACCCGTCACATCGATTTTCCCAAATCTCAGTACCCGGCATTTCAAATTTCGAGTCTATAGACTAAAAATTGACAGAGTTATTGCGTAGGGAAATGTACACAGACAGACATACACCAGACACACAGACAGCAGACAGACAGACACGTTCACTTTTGTATATATATATATATATATATATATATATATATATATATATATATATATATATATACTAGCTGAGAGGTTCGACGTTACCTGGAATTTACTAAGGTTGCTCAGATGTCTAAAGTTCTATTACTTTCATTGTCATCGTAATCGGTGAACTCAGATATTATTTTTATCAAATCGAGTGAATACGTTCTCTAGTCAAGATGTCACAACAGTGCACCTGATAAAAGCTCCATATGTCTGCCAACATAAACTTCCCAGAACATCAAATTATAATACACATTGCACTGTATAGAAATTATTGTGGATTATATCTAATTGTTCTTATAAAGTAGCTTGACTTAAAATTAAAATGCAAAAATAAACTTTCATGGTTCAATTGTGTGTTGAAATGAAACATGCAAATTTGGATGGCGCCCCATTTTTATCAAGGAACCTGCTGTTGATTTTATACAGCGGGCCTATCTACTTGTATCTGGATAAAAATTCTCAGATGCGCTTCTGGGGTTAGGCAGTATAAAAGTCTTAACCGTGATCAAATGGATTGTTTTGTCTTAAATGCAAGTATGACGATTACCAAGTTTCAAATCTTATCGGTCGAATTTTGATTCTAAACTAATCTAAGAACACTAGCAGATGCATAAATTGAAAATCGAACTAGGCGTTTTTGAGCAACACTCACATAATACATTAAAATTAACCGCCCCATCTTTCTCCATTGCACCACGTGATCAAGATCAGAGGAGGGGGTATCAGGGAGAGCATGCCCATTTACAGCAGTTGAAGAGTTGCCATAAATCAGGGTTGTCCAAACTTTATGGGACGCGGGCCGCATTCGGCAAGGAAATTAGATCGCGTGCCGCGGTTGGCATTTTTCCTCTTATGCACTGCCTCACCGTACCAGATGTAAAGTAAAACACGTACATGGAAATGAATCTTTATAGTTATCATAAAAACATATTCCCGGAGGATAGATTAAAGAAGCTAAGATGTGAATACTACGAATAAGAGAGTTTTGGAAATTTTAAGCAAGATCAGTAGACCAGGAAACCTTAAAAATAACTGACAAGTATGAATAAGAATAAACCATAAATTTATTTGTAAAAATTATTTAAGGAAGCACGTAAAACAGTACTGTTTTCTTAAAATTAAATGAGATGGGTGTGCCTGCATTTTGGAAGCTAACCCCTTGGTGTCAATGTCAACTGAGGTTAAGGTTAAAAGAAGGCAGGCTTCGAGAGATGTTTGATTAAGTAGATTCCTGTCTTTGGATTTAATCGACTTCATTGCGGAAAATGCTGCTTCACAAAGGTAGGTATTGCCAAACATTGACAGCAAGTGAAATCCAAAACAGCGTAAATTAGGATAATGCTCTTCAGAAAGAAGAGGCCAAAATTGAGTGATTGGCAGTGTAGCTTTGCTTAATAAAATCTGGTCACTTTGCAAGTCACACATTTCAAGCTGCAAATCTTCATCGGCTTCTGATATAGTTATAGTCAGCGGAGCATGGAATACATTGAAGTTTTTTCTCAAGGTGCTGGAAATCGTGAAATCGTTTGTTGAAGTCTTCAATCAGGGTATCAAGAGTTTCAACAACGAAGCAGAAATTATTGTCCTCTTTTTCTTTAGAAATAATATCACAACTTGGAAAGTGAATCAGAATGTTACTTTGCAGATTACTTTTGAAGAGAGTTAATTTTTTGCGGAAGCCATCTATGAAACCATACAGAGAAACAATTGTTTGATTCCTACCCTGTAAACTTTAATTGAGCTTATTCAGATGCTGAGTAATATCCGTGAGGAATGCTAGACCTTTCAGAAAGTTGACGTCTTGCAATAAACCTTTAAATCCATCAGTGTCTACATTCAGTTCTTCTAAAAAGTTTAGAACCTCATTACGCAAACTGAAGAACTGCTGCAGACATTTCCCAGCACTAAGCCAACGAACAGTAGAATGGAGTGAAACGTCAGAATATTCTGTACCCAAATCTTTCAAGAAATCAACAAATAGACGATGCCTCAGTGATTTATTACCGCCTCTAATGAAATTAATAATTTTCATTACATGCTGCATTACACCAGATAAACGTATACAGCGACTAGATAACGATTCTTGATGAATAATGTAATGAAACATTGGGCAGTCGACTCCAGCATCTCTCAAGTACGCTATAACCCCTCTTTTAGCTCCAGTCATTTATTTGGCACCATCTGTAACGATGCAAGAGCATTTCTGAAATCCACCATACTTTCTCACTAAAGAATTCAGTGCTTCATAAATACCAGCTCCTTCTGTAGTGGTAAAAAGTGGGAATAAGCCGTAACTCCTCACTGACATTAAACTGTAAGTCAATACTTCTAACAAGAGCGAGAGAAAAATAAACAGACTGCTGAATTTGATTCATGACCTTCTCCTGAACGAAATTGCTAAGCTCTTCAACACGTCTAACAACAGTTTGATGCGAGAGTGGAATTTTTTCAAACCCAAGAGCTGCATCATTAAAGCCCATGGCCTTTCCCATAGCTATTGCACATCGCTTAATTAGATCACCGTCAGAGAATGCATTTTTGGATTTAGCAATCAAAAGTGATACATCATAAGAGGCTATGATTGTAGAAGACAAAGGCTTCACTAATTCAAACATCTTTTCTTGACGCTAACGCAGGTCTGATTTGAGATCATTGAGTAGGGCTCGCCGCGCCTCACCAGTGTATTCATCATAGCCAGTGACATGAAGAGTGATGTAGTTTCGTTGTACATTGTACTCTTTCATAACAGATATCATTTCATTACAAATTAAACATAAAACTCGACCACTTTGTTCTTTCACCAGAAACCTCAATTCCCAACTATCCTTGAATTGACGCTTTTCATCAGAGATTTTTTTCTTTTCTGAGCCATCGTAAAAAATGTGGCACTAAGTCTGAAAAGAAAAAAAATAGAACAGAATGTAATGGAGGATTAAGTAAAACTGAAATTAGAAAGAATAATAATAATAAATGTTTATTATTTCATCAAAATGAACATAACAATTTAAAACAATTGTATGCTTATGATAATGTACTACAACTATTAAAATTCTGTATACAGTACGGAATAAAGGTGTTTGAGTTGAATTATTCCAATTCAAACTCAAATAAAGTTTAGTAAAAAACAACTTTTTTCGAAATAACTCAATAGATGCCTAAATAATACTGATTTTTAAAAGTTTTCTAGAAGAGGCTGCGGGCCGCATTGAAGGAGGCTGCGGACCGCATGCAGCCCGCGGTCTAGGCTTTCGACAACCCTGCAATAGATGATAGTGTTACCAGCATAAACGTCTACAATAAATCTTAGGTTAGAATTTTGCAGATCCTTGATTTTGACCAAGAAGACAGTTAGGCACAGGATGGGCCCCTGGAGGGCACCACTATTAATACAGTTAACTTCTGATTTCTGCCCATAAACCACTGTTTGGAGAAAATAATCACACATAACAATACAGCCATTAACTTTCCATGTATGTGATGAGTAGGCTTCAGCGATTCCATACACACATTATGTCGGTAATTTTCCCACCAAAACCGTTTATTTTTTTTATTTATTTGCCAATATTATATTTTTAAATCGTATTTTTTTCTTCATGGTTCATTACGTTATTTACCCTAAATAACCTGGATCGTTTCAAGAGGTGCGGCATTTTTTTTTCTCTTCCGTCATGTAAGAGTTTTTCTATATTGTTCATTACTTCTTGTACGTGTGGATACTTTAATATCTGATGCACGCAGTTGTTCCTGAATCTATTCTCGAATAACCTGTGGATGTTTATGAATTCTTCGACCTAATATCCTTCCTGACCTTGGAGAAAGTTTCCTTGGAGCACCGGTCTGTCATTGGTTTAACACGTTGATCCAAGTGTTACTTAGAAATGAACGAAGCAGCTTTAATGAAACAGAAATTCAGATATAAAAATATTGTTTAGCAACTCTTCACATCTTCCCAAACAAATAGAAACATGTTTATTTGTGAAATGGACGTGTTTATATATGTAAGCATCATTACAATATTTTCGTAAGACTAGTTCTGTCAGAATGTAATGATAATTAATTTTAGTGTTAATTATAGTTGCTGATAATGTTACTGGAACATTCTTGAATGTCATTATCAAAAATATTCAGACAATATCATTGCTCCACGTTAAAATTTAATTGTACTGAAAGTTTTACATCAGGTGAAATGAAATGTGTAGTCATTTCTGCCATTAAAAGGATTAAAATCATAATATATCTATATTTGCCTTTATTGGGACTTTAAATAATGTAAAATAAAGTTTTCAAACTTTACGAACACTTCCACCTACTGTATAGTAGTTACCCTTGATATAGCAGTACACTATTTTAATTTTAAAAATATATGGAAAATATTTTCCACACATTTATTGATCCAGTTCCGAACAACAACTATTGCGTTCATTTAGCTTCTAATTTGCCATCTTTAGTTTATAAAAATACTTGAAAATGTTTACATTATTTAGACATGTGTTTAAGCAGTAAACTTTGAATGGAAAAGAATATGTTTGTTAAGGTGTAACTGTATTCGCATATTACTGCATAAAATTTTTAAAATGTTGATTTTACTTTACTCTTATTCACTTTAAACAAGTCATATTTCTGCTTGGGAGATCACATTAAGCAAAGAACAGTCAAACAACGGGATACTTGTTCACATTACATTTAAAAATCTGGAATTAGTAAAGCCAGGAAAGCATGGAACTGAAGGAATAGAATGTTTACATGTCTTAAACAAGAAACTGCTACAGTAAAAGGCTCTTCGGCATCCAGGGTCACCAACAGTTAATTGGGTGGGATTTTGCTGCGTGTCGGGTGAGTCGGGCTATGTAGGTCGAGAGTGCAGCAGTGCTACTAGTACATCATGACACTTTCCATTAAGGGACATGCAAAAGAAGGCATAGAGAAAAAAATGGAATGAGATTACAGAGGTCGGCTCTTGTTTATTCGTACGGTACATATTTCCTTTAAGCGATTTTTTAAAAACTGTCTAAGAGAAATAGACTAGTATTAGGTGTGTCAGAAATGATGTGGAAACAATTGTTTGTGTGTAAATATGGAGAAATTCTTCTGGTGTGAGAAATTGTAGCAGCTTAAACAGAACCAATGTTTGCAGATAATTTTTTATGGAAACTTAACGCATTATCTCAGACTTTATAATTACATCTTCGCGATGTAAAGTGTGAATCGATGTAACATCTTTTATTTACAGTGTTGAGAAAACATAAATTACGATTCGACACTAGTGATGCATATATTGTTACATGGTAAGGTCTGTCCCCTTTTCATGTAAGTATAAAAATGGAGAATTTAGTTTTAAATGAAAATGAAATAGCATAGGCGAAATTCGAACCTCGTAATCTGGGTTTAGAAATAGATTACGTGTGAGAATTTAAAAATGTAAAACAAACATTTGTTTAGAATATAGATAAATATTTCAAGGAAAGAATGTTAACTATCAAGTTTGTTATGAAATTTTAAATTGAAAGAATGCAGCTTATAAGATAATGTTTTTAACATATTGGATAAATAGGTTACTGAGAAATAGGAAAAGTTTTGGACACGTATGTCCAGGACACGTGAAAGAAGGCACATGTTTTAACATGTGTATGACGTCACAGAAAAATAGAAAGTTCTAGGAATAGAGAAACACTTTAGTTAGAAGACAGTCAGTGAAGAAACTCGGAGGGAGTCAGACGTATAGAAGCGAGACGTCACTTCAAGAAAAAAAGGTGAGACTTTGAATTCTTGGTGATGGAACCGGCCGGTCATGACGAAATAAACCATTATGTGTTTTGTAAAGCTCGTCTTGTGTCTTATGATTCGTACAAAAATGTAAAGTGGAATTGTATTGTATATTTGTGTTATATGTCTTTACATACACGTCTCAACATCATCATGTCCGAACTGTCTGAACACTATGCCCTCACTGAAAAAGCTTCTCCTACTCTTCCATTCTACACAACAAGGAATGAACATTTTAATATATAAGAATCTCTTATAACATGAACAATATCTAAGTCTCTTACAACATCCCTCTCTAAGATACACCATCTCTCTGACTAAGTCTTTTAACATCCATCACTGTAATAAGACTCCTAAGCATCTCTCACTAAGAAAAAGCATCGCTTACAATAAGACTCTCTCTTCTTAGACTGTGCGTATAATAAGACTCTCTCAATGAAACCCCTATATAACAATATTATTTCATGTGAACTGAATCCGCAGGAAGAATGACCCACTTGGGAATATCTGATTCTCTATTGATAGTCAAAATGACAACGTATACACAGTTGAGATATCTGATTCGACGAAATTATCAGAATATAGATTGAGACGTTTTGGCTTATATATCCTGATTCACACTGGATAGTGCACTATAAATATGAATAAAGAAATTTCTCTTTAGCTCCAAATAGAGTTAGTAATTGGTTATTGGCTACCTGGACCTTAAACTACACGCTAATTCGTTAGCAAAATTTGTTTTCTTATAGGGATAGCCTTCGAAACCTATAACATTACACTTATTTTCCTCCATATCGTGTTACATTTATGGTTTTCCATTTCAGTAATACATCTCACACATCTCCAGAACGTCGTAAGCGATGCCATTTTCGTCCTCTATATAAGTCCTTTCTTGTAGAAGAGACGTTGCGATTTTATTTATTCCTCTATTATTATTTAGATTTTAAATTGCTCGACTGGTATTCAATCAAGTATCCCTTGCAAAACATTCATAAAAAAAACATTCAATGACTATCAACAATTTCTATTTATCTCTATCTCATCATAAAACTAAGTGCAAATTCTGTGAACACATCCCTTATATAGAACTGCCTGTCTATAGAACTGTAGATTGGAGTTATCTTGTCACATCTGGGGAGGAGCTACTCTGGGCTTATTAAGTTTTGATATGATTCAAAACCGGATTCGAGACCTTATATGTGACGCCATTTGTCCGCCAGGCATCCTCTATTTAACAGTAGAGACTTTGTGAATGTATCTTTTCTCAATCGGTCTTTATATAAAAGTGTTATAATAAGATTCAATCGATGATCGTACAAAATTTAACAAAAAATTACTTGTCAATCTACAGCAATTATCAACAATTTATTTTATGCTAGACTAAGTCTACATGTAAATTCCATAAAAAAACAGTATTCCTAGAACAACCCGCAAGTTGAATTCTGTAACGGAAAAATGCTTTTCATATTCTCGTTTCAAGTTCGATCTTATCAAGGTCTGGTTAAGTGGTTAAGCCGTCCTCTTAAATAAGCAAATTATGACATCAACTACTAGCAATTATGATGGTGTTTATCATCTACCACCTGGCACGTGTTAAGATTTATCGTACGTTACATTAACGCTTTGAAAAATTTGCCCCCAACGTAAAGATCTTGCTAGTGGCGCTTTAGACTTGATTACTAAAAACATCTTTAGGATAGGAAAACATCGAATCACTACTTGGTGATTTCTTTGGATGATAAGAGATTGGTGTTAAAATGGAACGGAATTCAAAATAAATGAATATATTCATCACTTACTTAACAAAACATGAGCTACTTTTTTCCAAAAGTCAATAAAAGTAAATTGTTATAATAATTATTAGAATAAACATGTTTGATACTAGTTTTTCATTAATGCTGAAACCGTTGCATACACGTTCCTACAAATATTTATCACTTTACATAATAGGAATTCAAAAATACATAGACATGTAGTTTTCTTGAAGCCTGGCTGGTAAACATGTATGTAGGTATTTATGATAACTTAAAAGAAACCAGACCACATCAGAAAAAGGAGCAGATTTATAAACGAAAACAAATACTTGGAAACAAATATTGATTACAAAGTATCACAACATATTTTTCAGTCGATGTGTTTCATATCAAAGTAATGAATACTTCGTTTGATAAAACTGTTACTTTATAATATTCTTAAAACCAATTATAATTTGTAGGTCTATATGAATGTATATTTATTAATATAGTAATCATCTCTTTCGGGTCAGGATCAAAGTGTAGTGTCTGTTCTGATCCTGCACATCATATTTTTTACTTCACGTTTCTGGTCTCGGTTAGTGGAGGAGAACTCCTTCATGACTGATACATTTTTTTTTCATTTGTGTTACTAACCAGAGTGCCCCTTTTTGAAGAGCTGGTTATGCTTACATTAAATACCGACCTTTGGTCCAACTCATCCCTGGTGGGAAGATGAATAAAGAAAAAATATTATAGTACTATTTACGAGTATTTAAACTTTACACACACACACACACACACACACACCCACACACACACCCACACACAAACAAATACACACACACCCACACACATATATACATATATATATATGCTTGATATATTAAACATAGTGCTGTAGCTATATAATAAACTCAATAGGTATATGCATCCTAAAGCTATAAAAAGATCAGTAATTCTGAATTAAAAATATGTTTCAAAGGGAAAAACAAACAAAATCAACTCTATATACAATGTTTTTTAATTTATATTTCACTCAGAAAAAAACTCATTTTTCAATAATAAAAAATTATTGTTTGAATAAAGAATGCAGTTAAGATGTGTTTCTTAACACATGGATTTTCAATGTCGGCTTATCTCACTATATTATACGTATCAATTTCTATCCTCCTCTTCTTCGGTTCTTGTTTATACGTCTGGACCATCCCTCCATGCTGGTCAAGAACTTAGGGACATACATAAATTTCAAATTTTGCTCATATCAATTATTTCTTTTTCGAACCCCGTTAACTGTGGACACAGAAAAAATGCTCCAAATATACAGCATATGATAGATTTTATAACTTTACTAGATTTTGGACTTTATCTTATTGTATCCATATTTCAAGCTTTCCCTCAACATATCTTATTTGATAAATATAACAGCTATCCTGAGCTTTTATCAAAGATACTATGGCGTTTGCAATATATAATTATAATCTACAAAAGCAAAAATAACTTTCAGCCGACACATAAAAAATATCTGCCAGCGAAGACTTCATACAGGGACTATACCAAAGAAATGAGGAGGATTATACTGCGGATTTCTTATACTGAAGGGATTATAACTTATGACAAACATACCTCATAATAAACTGAATGCTACCTACAATGTGGATTTATTCAACAAACTCGAACTATGACAAAAATATATCATTTTTTGCAAGAATTACCTCGACACCCGCATGCAATTTATCCATATCATTCTACTGTATATACTCTTATTTCATCTGTTTTCTTTATCTATGTAGCCTAAATAAATTTTTAAATATATTTTCTATTTTGTATGTGCTAAAAATATTATTCCAGATTTGGCCGTATATATGCTGATGGGTCACTGGAAAGAAATCTGAACTTTATCTTTCATTCTTACAATAAATTTCCGTTCTGAAAATTGATGTTGTCCTGAGTGAAATTTAAACAAAAAATATAAATTTCATTTGCTCTATAAAGTATATGCACTTTTTGGCTGGAATTGTCTTATATAATATCACCTCCAAAAAATATTCTCTAAGACTCGCTACATCAAGTTTAATTAATATGTGTTCCTATTCAGCTCAGAATTCTGATTCTGATTTTAATTTACGGCTAATATATATATATATATATGTGTGTGTGTGTGTGTTTATCGTTTATTTGCGTATCCTTCTGTTAAGTTACATTATTGTTTCGGCTACACGGCCGTTTTTTAACCGTCTGTAGCGTCCTCAGACTTTTACAGAAATGTTCGCTATTTTGGGATGAAAGAGTGGACGATTGAATGAGGTCCGGGGTGGGTGCAAAGAGGGCGGAAGATGAAGAGAGGAAGGGAACAAGTGAGGAAGGTGGGGCGTTTGGTATGTGGATAATGTTTTAGTTTTGGGGTTACAGGAACTTATCGGGGAGGGTCTGGGAGATTCATTTCTGGTGTGGCTGAGGACATAGGGATACATGAGGGGAAGGGGAATAGGTAAGAGTGGGAGAAGGGGGTTACTTTAAAATTCGAGTCTTAGTGTTAAAGTGTATAGTGTCTCGTTGGTGAGGCGATTTCTTGGTAAGTATGTCTTGAGCTGTTTGGTGTTCGCGTATGTTTGGAAGCGGGGGGGCTATGATCTGGTTTATTTATTTTTAGTTTTTATTTTGTTGTTAATTGTTTGGAGAGGGTCAGCGAGCGATCGCGGCAACGGGTACACACATGCGCACGTACACACATATATACTTAAAAGAAACGGTCACGGGTACACATACATGCCCGTCCTGGCGTGCAAATATATGTGCATATGTGCGCCTGCATGCATAGACATCTGCGTTGTTCTCTTTTGCGTCAAATTTTCTTTAAGGTGCTAAGATTGGGTGCGCGTGCGTAGGCATGGATGCGCACATACACACATACATATATACTTCGACGCTCCCGCCCCCACGGAGGCGGTTATACGGGCGCATATGCGCATATTGATTCAGGCATACTAGCACCCCACGCATACGTTCAAGCGCGTGCGCGCATGCAGTTTCCTATACACGTGAGCACATACATTGACATATATACACAGCTACACACTCTCACACATTATGTCGACAGCAGGCAGCGGGCATCTAAACTCTCACATCCACACACGCATACACAGTCACGTGCACATACACATCGATACCAAGCGTACACACGGAGGCCCACGTGGATGTACACGTGCGTGCATACACACACATACACACCCAGTTATACAGACAGTATACAGAAGTTCTTTTGTGGGTATATAGGCGCAATACTTTCGGTTGAAGTAGATCTGGTAATACATAGATGTCTATGCATGCCTATGCATGCAGGCGCACATATGCACATATATTTGCACGCCAGGGCGGGCATGTATGTGTACCTGTGACCGTTTCTTTTAATTATATATGTGTGTACTTGCGCATGTGTGTACCCGTGGCCTCGACCGCTCGCTGACCCTCCCCAAACGATTAACAACAAAATAAAAACTAAAAATAAATAAACCGAAGCATAGCTGCCCCCCGCCTCCAAACATAAGCGAACACCCCACAGCTCAAGACATACTTACCAAGAAATCACCTCACCAACGAGACGCTAAAAACTTTAACACTAAGTCTCGAATATTAAAGAAACCCCTTCTCCCACCCCCCGCACATATTCCTCTTCCCCTCATGTATCCCTATGCCCTCATGCACACCAGAAATGAACCTCCCAGACCCTCCCCGACATGTTCTTTAAACCCCAAAACTAAAACATTATCCACATATCAAACGCCCCCCACCTTCCTTCCTTGTTCCTTCCTCTCTTCCTCTTCCACCCTCCTCGGACTCCCTCCAAACCTCAGTCACTCGTCCATTCTTTCATCCCAAAAAAGCGAACATTTCTGTAAAAGTCAGAGGACGCGAAAAAACGGTCGTGTAGCCGAAACAACAATGTAAATTAACAGAAAGATACGGTAATAAGAAATAAAACGTATATTTGCTCTACAACAGTATTCAGCATTTTCTTCAGCTTTTATTAATTACCCTATTCACTAAACTATATTTATATATATATATTTATATATATGTATATATATGTGTATATATATATATATATATATATATATATATATATATATATATATATATACCCTATTCTCGAATCGGAATATACGTCATATATAAAAAATCGGAATACATATTATGTAAAAGAAGTTTTGTATGTATTTTATGTTTCTACACTGTATATCAAATTATTAACGAGTTTACATTTTTTTTAATTATTTAAGAAAGTATGATATATCATTTCCCTGTAAAAAATTCACACATTAAGAAATGTAGTTAGCTCTCTGGAAAATCGTAGCAAATTAGAATATTTGAGTCATCGGAAAATGTATGTGACTTAAACCTACGTCCGACAATATATGTTGATATATATATATATATATATATATATGTACATATATATTATTATTATGATATATATATATATATATATATATATATATATATATATATATATCATAATAATATTTGTCTCACCAGCCGTGTATAATGCATATCTTATTTTACTTTTGTCAATATTATTGGAATTTTCCCCACTTTTCCTTGTACATATTTGTGAATTATTCCATGGATTTCGGCTTTTTTGATTATTTTGGACCATCTTCCAATTACGTGATTTCCTTGGATTTTACTGGTGCTAGCGGAAATTCAATTAACTTTTTTGGATTTATATTTTTTTACTTTACCGTCATTGAATAATTTACCTTTCACCAGACTATCCATTCACGTATAATAACCTTTTTTCTTCACCATACTCCCTCTGTTTCATTTTTATTATCAAGTAATGTATTTGACTTACTTGCAGTTTCATAAAATATTTTTGTATGGAAAATCCGATCCCGCATTTTGCTAATCCATACCTTCTGATGAGAAGGAAATTATTTCTTCGAAACTCCCCGGACTAAGGACTATCCGCTTATTAAGTGTTACCTTTACGGATTAAATATGTTTTTAACGGTTTTCAAACTGTTTTTAACATATTGTATTAACTATTTTCTCTTGTATATATATATATATATATATATATATATATATATATATATATATATATATATATATATATATATATATATACGCCGTCTCATTATAAACTGGTTTATATTTTTTAAATAAATATTAAAGAGACGAGTGAATACAAATCAATGAAACTTTGCGAAACAATTCAGCTGATCCAGTCAGAAGATAAAAGTATTAAAGGCACTATTAACGAAACAATGGCAGAAGATAGGATTATCTGTTGATTTCAGTGTGTGAACGAGGTTGACAAAAAACACAATATACCTATGACGTGTTTATTAAAATAATTTTCAAACGTTAAAAGAAAGAGGAAACATGCTTAGAAAACACACTAATTACCTAGCAATTTCTACGTTGACATAATTATTAGGGGATATGCGATCCTTTTTTCATGAATGACTTGTAGAAAACGTTGGTCCACAGAATTATTCAAATTTGTCATTTCCTCAAGATATTCTTCACGATAGCTCTTAGAGAGCATCCCACAACTCATCCTTGTTCCTTAATTGGCGTCCACTTGCATAGATGCATCGCATATTGATACTCGGAAGGCCCTCAATTTGGTTCACATTTAAATAATTCGCAGGTCACTTCATCTTCCGGAGCCCATAGAACCCCAATTGTTGCAAATACGCTTTGCTTTTTTTTGTGCATTCGAGGGAGCGTTATATTGAAAAAAGAATGATTCTTCTGAACGTCAATCATTGCTTCTTCAGCCATGATTCAAAGGTCTCCTTCAGAAAAGCTATGTAAGTATTTGACATCATTTTCACGCTATTTGAGACATTCTATGGGCCAACAAAAGTGCCTCCGATAATCCCAGTCCAAATCCTTATGCCGCCACGATCACCTTGTTGGCGTCTTAAACGCTGATGACGATGTCGTCCATCTAGGATACATCCCTTGCTCAAGCCATCTGGGCCATCAAGAGTGGCATGCAAGAAAACTTTGGAAAAATCAATTTTCATGTTTTCCTCTGCCCATTTAAATTTGTTTTGCATATGATGTTGTTTTAATAGGGGATTTGCCAAAGGCTTAACATACTTTCCCACTTCTTTCAGAATGCGACACCAAGTACTTTTTTAGATATTCTGTAATCCGGCTTCGTAAAAGACTTCTCGACTTGTCTGTTAAGGGTTCTTAACAACTTCAAATTTAATTTGGAGTAGAGAACGGTGTGAAAAAATTCTAGATTTACCTTTATCAGCTCTCCTTTGTAGGGTCCTTGACAAAGTTCTTCAAAGTTTGATGGTATCTTCCTATCATTTTCGATATTTCGAGGGGAGTTACCTATTCTAGCTGTTCTGTAATAGTACTCTTTTCAGAACTACTCAAACCACCTTTCCGACCTATTTTTTATGAAAGAAACTGCCTTGTTTATAATTTGACA
Source organism: Euprymna scolopes (assembly GCF_053919585.1). NCBI lineage: Eukaryota > Metazoa > Mollusca > Cephalopoda > Sepiida > Sepiolidae > Euprymna > Euprymna scolopes. Next base: position 33,809,317 of record NC_136504.1, on the reverse strand, counting down.
CGCCTCAAATACCGTGGATTCAATAATTACGACGGTAAGTGTTTACATTGCGCAGAACAGTACGAAAATTTCACAGTACGCGCAGCTCAGCATTTCCGACGTCTCCGAGGCTTTTGATACAAAACTACTGGTAAGTTTCTGAAACTGGTAAAAATGTTATCTCGTCAATAATTTGACACGCAGTTTATATTGTGTGGCATTTTAAAAAGCATATTTCTAAGATACAGACATTGTTGCACAAAAGTTTCTATTTCAATAGTAATAGAGAAGAATACTTGTAATAGCATGATACCTTACCTAGAATATCTTCATTTGTATAATGCGTTCTATGTAGTTATCTCATCTATTCAGGAAAGACATGCCACATATTAATCTCTCATGATGACGCCGCGAAACCTTGATCTAAAAATAAAAAAAAACAATGATATTTTACGATACAACCTAAATTCTGTGTTTTCAGCAATTACTTTACTTCTTTATTATCAAGCAAAACCTTGATAAAGGGCATACCTAGATATTATAGTTTGATGTGTTACTCATAGGAGAATCAGCTTCTTATTTTCGAACACGCATAATCTATTCTGTTAATTCATCTGAAGTACTCATTGGGACTTGAAATTATTATTTTAAAATGATTAGAAATCCACTGTTTTGCAGTACGATTACAATGAAATAAACAAAAATGGCAGTTAAAACATCAGACACGTGCATTATTTTATTTTTATTTTTAACTAAGCTTACTCGTTTACCGTTAATTAAATTCGGTTGTTGTTGTTGTTGTTGTTGTTGTTGCTGCCGTTGTTACTGCTGCTGACGATCCCAAACCTCCTCATTTTATGAGCGGTTTTCGAAATAGACACTCCCAACTTTTCCTGCCAAGAACAGCTGGCGAACGTAGTATACAGCCCAGGTGGAGAGAGTGAGAAAAACATCCATTTAGCCGTTGAAGCTGTGGCAACGTTGACTGGTAACCCACCGACCTTTGCGACTAAGTATCAATGTTTCCAGTGTTAATTTATTAAAATAGAAAATTAATTTTTTAAATAAAATATGAATAAATTTAGACAATCCTCATGGATACTTCAGCTATTGCTGGATTTTAATAGATGTAAAATGTAAAACTAATATCCTTAAAAGGCTACCCATTATATTATTTATTTAACTAATTAAAATCTGGATAATTCGGACTATTATTTAAGTTGTGTTGACAACGTTTCGGCCCATGTAACTTACTTTTATCAGGTGAATCTTTTAGAACGTGTTTATGTTTTATTTAAAAGCAGAAATTTATATAAGAACGAAAACATTACGTCCTATCAGGAGGAAATTAAATGAAACTTCTTTCGTGTATTTGTTATACATTTTTTATTAATTAATGCAGAACTCGGTTTGAAATATTTCAGTTACCACCGTAAGCAGAAAGAAATCAAACCAAAATAAAATAAATAAAAATAAACCCAAACAACAATTAAAAGAAAACACCCCCAAAACAAAGGAATGTATATCGTATCATTCTGAGAGAGAAGTAAATAAACAAATAAAGGGGGTAAGTTATACAACTGTTTGAATTCGATAACAAAATAACTAAGAAAAATGGAGAAAAAGAATGTCATACGTATTTATCGCGATGCCTAATCCTGTTTAAATGTACACACTTCACCCCCAATACATCGTTTTTTGTTTTACCTTTCTTAAATCTGTAGTTTATGATTGGTTATTAGTATTAGTATGAATCTTCGAACAACTGTTCTCATCGTACGCACCATTTGCACAATGCTTCGCTGAAGGTTACATCGAGGGGAACATTGTGCAAATGAAACCCAAGACAAGAACATAGCTTGAAGAATCTTAATTGTAGAAAAGCAAAACGTCATTTAAAAATAAAATTTGACACCAGTGGAATTGATCGGCGTATATTTTTACTCGTTGCATGTCTATCTCGAAGTAATAACGGGACTCACAAGATTGATGGACTCTAAATGTGTTTTCGATTTCCAACTCCAAATAGATATCAATAAGATATATGTTCAGTTTCTCCCTGTAAACATGGATAAATTATATATATATATATATATATATATATATATATATATATATATATATATATATATATAAATATAAGTTAATATAAAGAATGCGTACATGACATTATGAGATTCATCATGTACTCAGCACTTAAATGTCCAAAACACACATTCGCTTAAAATTTCCGCTATCGTCGGTAATGATCCAGTGAATGTATTGAAAAATAAGAAAAGGCGAAATGATCGTGACAGAAGTGAAGTTAGGAGTTATGTGATGTTTTGACAGTGTAAAGTATATAATAAATGTCCGATTAAAACAGGAGATTTATGAAGATGTTATTTCTTCTTTGGAAAAAAATCTATTAAATATCTATTGTATTATTAAAGTCCTGAGTTGTACCAAATTTAATTCACATCTAAGAATTTAATAAAAAAACATATTTTGAACTCACGTTTTATGTATGTAAAACAATAAATATTAACATATCTACCCTAAGAAGAGTCGTAAATATCAGGCATCGTTTTTTTTCTTTATTTTTACAAGGTGGTCTCCACTTATCAAGGCCTGACAGCCACTCGGAGATAAGGGTTATTACGTGTACAGTACGTAAGTATTGGAGATTTTATAAAGTGTCTTACTTTAGGGGGCGGTTCATCGTCTGAATTATCTGATCCTCCTCCATTATAATGTTAATAGCGTAACTCGTGATAATTGAACTTATAAATGACTATTATTCATAGATAAAAACAAATAACAATGTAAACATCTGAGCTGTCAGTAGACAAAGACTATTCAAATTTAATGATGTCGTTATATGTGCAATAAACTAATAAATAAATTAAAGAAAAAACAACTTCAAATCTTCAATCAAACAGAAACAATTTTCAACTTCTCAGCAACTACGTATGAAAAACAAAAAAAATGTTATTGCATAAAGAATGCGACGGAACCATATAAGATGAACAGCATAGAAAAGGAATTTTCAACAACCTATATATTAATACGATAGAGTGTCTGTAATTTTCTGTGTCACACTTACATCTGGGTCGTTTAATTGTAATGCACTTCCATTTCTTGTAATGAATAATTTCACCAAGAATTCATCAAAAGCATTGGTTTTGGCTTCGATTATAGCTGATGGCACCCTCATAATCTATTTGTTCTTAAAATAATTTTATCAAAAATTCTTCATAAACCTTGGTTTCGGTTTCGATTTTAGCTGATGGCACTCCAGCAATTTACATTTTTCATAAATAATCTTATCAAGACTTCTTCATAAGTTTTAATTTCGGTTCTCATTATAGCTAAGGGAACAAAGGATATATATATATATATATATATATATATATATATATATATATATATATATATATATATATATATAAAGCTAAATGTCTGCCTGTGTGTGTGTGTATGTGTGTGGCTGGCTACGATTAGGCTCCTATACGATTTACTATTTTTAAAAACTGATTACATATAATGATAGAAGATGTATCGAGACAGAGGAATGGGTATGTTTGATCGGGCAGAACGGTTGTCCATTAAAAGTGTGGAGTCTGCGTTCGCGCCTGGTCAACAAAGTATTGAAATAAATATTAAAAAATAAAAAAAAAACGTTTACAAGGGGTTTGATATAGATGTACATAATAATACTTTGATAAGTATGTTTTAACCTAAATAGGGATAGTATGATATAATTGTGGGGTGTGCGTTCGCGCCTGGCATCCATAAAATGGAAATAAGCACCCACTTTAATAGATACTTTTCATATCTATCTGCGTAAGTATACCTTGATAATTATGTTTCAGTCTGAAGAAATATAAAATTATGGGGTGTTCGTTCGCACCGGACCTCCATAGAAAGGGCATATGTCAGAAAGTTTAACAAGGAGTTTTAATATAGATCCACAGAATATTGTGATAAGTGTTTCAGTGTGAAAAGGTTTGGTATAATAAATTATGGGATTTACCTATTTTATTTTTACTTTCATTCTATTTTACTTTGGTTTTGATACCCGTAAATTTAACCCAAATTTACAACCTTTCCTTTTCATATCCTATCATACTTTCATAAATCAGAGTCCAATTCTGCACTAGTAACAGATAAATGTGTAATAGTGTCCTTAACAGGAAAATGAATTTCAACAATATTAAAGCAAAAAAAATGATTTGGATCTTAGATTACATTTATAATATATCAGAAACTGGAAAGACAAATGACTTAAACTTACGCTACTTATACAGAAAACATTAAAAAATAGATAATGACCGTATACTCTACCGTGAAACCCGACAGTTTTACCTTAAATAAAAAGAAAATCAATTAATGAGACAAGGTTTACCTTGTTATATATATATATATATATATATATATATATATATATATATATATATATATATATATATTCTACCCAGCTTATTATAGCAGAAGTTATGAAAGTAATATTAAATCGAAGTTTAAAAAAGCTGTAATTTCAGCATGTGTTAAAAATAAAAATTGCATTAATATATCAACATAATTATACCTACACGACAATTCAATCACTTTTTGCAATAATAACTCATCCGCCGTTTAAATAAATGTATTAAAGACCAGAAATCAATCGTGGTAGAATATGCTAACATTTCTGTTAACAAAACTAATAAGACACCAGGCACATGAAGTCAAATATTATTATAATTTATGAGTATGCGCAGATAAATACCAATGATATTTGACAATCTGTAGAGATTTGGCCAGGTATAATGTGATAACGTCGAAGTCTTGAACTTACAGTCGAGAGATTGCACTGGAAAATAAATAAACTTTCCTATGTATCGACGATGTTATCAATTTTCTATTACCCGAAACTGGTTGCACGGAATTAACATGTTATCAAGACACTTTCAAGTCCGATCAAATTTTGCCAGACAGGTAATCGGCAGTTACTGTCTGCTATTTAAGGCAAAAAAAAACGCGTGTTTAATTCTTCAAGGTTGCCATCGTGTTATTGTTAAAGAAATATTGTTTGTAATAGGCGTTATCATGATTATTAATGTTATCGTAATCTAATATTCATATGTAAAAAACAACAAAAAACAAGCAACACGGGATGTATCTTATTTCTGATTTCACACAGACAGCTTGTTCAAATGAAGTGATGTCTGTACATGCGGGATAAAAAATCAATACTAAAAACAACTCAGAATCTACTAACATATTAATATAAATAAAAATTGAAAGGCAGTCTCTCTTTCCAGCAACAGCTCATAAAAGATAAAATAATCATAGTTCAATATAGAATGAAAAAGAAAATATATAACACAAGATTATGAAATATTAATTTTTCTACAATTAATATATACAAATGTCATCAAAACCATGAGAAAGTAGAAAGAAAACCACAAACAAATAATAACAGAAAAAAACAGAGAAAAATAAGTCATTCTTTTTCTGTATGTTATATGAATACATTTTGTTTGTGAGTACGTATGTATGTGTGTGTGTGTGTGTGTGAGATAGAGAGAGTGAGAGAAAGAAAGATTTCTTGAAAGACTCCAGAAAGTATTTTATATGTCTATTAGTGTTTAGATATTATATTTATAAAAATGCTTCGGATCAATAAGAAAAAGCGATAATCCAAGAAAATACGATTTAAGTATAAACAGCAAAACATCAGAAGTGTATTTAAGAAGCTGTTCTCCCTCCACAGGAAGATCAGGCCAGCGTACAGAAGCAACAATAGATCATCATCATATTTTGTCGCTCAATCTCTTCAACCAGCGGCGTGCGGTTTCATTACCAACACTGAGGTCTTCGTCCGTGCAGATGGGCCCCAGTTGGCAAGATGTTAAAATGTGCTCGATGGTCTGAACTTGGGCACCACAGGGGCATTCAGCAGTTGTAGAGTAACCCCACATGAAGAGGTTGTCGCCAGTTTTTGCAACTTGCCCTTGCCCTATTCAGAGTGACCCACTCCGAACGGGACAGGTTTGTGCCAGGTAGTAAGGTTTCATTGGGCTCTGGCAGTGCTATATTTGTAGACTGAGGGTCTACCTCTCTCCACATCTGCAACCGGTAAGAGGGTGTAGGAGGGTTCGGTAGTTCCTCCACAGTGGCAAAGCTTCGCCGGGACACAAATCGTCTAGCCACCTCCCATAGCATAGAGAGGATGTCTGGGGTCTTCGAGTTGTTTAGTACGCTCAACTCTCGCAATTATATCCCGGCGGACTTTAGGTGGTGGTATGCCACTTAATCGGTATAGGGCTGGTAGAAGTGTGTTTTTTTAAGTTTCCGGCTATGATCCGGCAAGCTTTGTGGAGATCTGCGTCAATGCGGGGAGTATGGGCTGAGCTAGACCATACTGCAACGCCATATAAAGCCGTGGAGTAACATAGGGCTAATGAGGTGGTCCTTAACGTGTGTGGGTCTGCTCCTGAACTCGAGTTAGCCAGTATGTTGACTAAGTTAATTCGAGGCGCGATCTTCTTTCGGAGCTTGTCTATGTGTGTCTTGAAGGAGAGAGTTCGGTCCAGTGTGATGCCAAGGTAGACTGGATATGGTTCATTTACTAGCTCCTTACCTTCCCATTGGATCTTCAGCTTCCTGTTGGCTATGTGGTTGTTAAGGTGGAAACTACAAACTTTTGTTTTCCCAGTCTTGGGATTGAGGAACCATTTCTTATAGTAGGAGGCGAGAGTTTTTAAGGCACTGGTGATTATTTTCTCAATTGCTTCAAAACGCTTGTCTTGTGTCGCAAGACACGTGTCATCCGCATAGATGAATCTACGGATGTCTGTAAATTCTGGTAGGTCATTTGTATAGATGTTAAACAAAGTCGGCGCCAAGACAGAACCCTGAGGGAGACCATTCTTCTGTGACCTCCACCGACTCTGCCTACCATCCATTTCGACAAAGAATCTTCGATTCCGGAGAAGAGATTCTATAATAGAAACCATTTTTCTGTTCTTCAAGGTCTGGCCAACTTTCAGCAGAAGTGCTCGGTGGTTGATGGTGTCATAGGCTGCCGTGAGGTCAATAAATACATGATTTTTCTGTGATTTTTTCTTTCACACCCATCCTCCATGTACTGAGTCAAGTTCAGAACCTGACCAACACATGAACGCCCCTCCCCGAACCCAGACTGGTCGTCCGTAAGCTGGTCTTCAACTATTGATTATATCCTGGCCAGAATGAGACGTTCATACAACTTGTACAGTGCACACAACAAGGATATAGGGCGATAGCTAGATGGTAGTTGGGGATCTTTCCCTGGTTTAAGAAGAGCTATAACTTTTGCCCGTCGCCAGATATTGGGAATGTTGTATCCAGCAGCGCAGGAGTTGAACAGTGATAGGATCCATTCACGAGATCTTGGCCCAAAATTCTGGATCATTTCTGTTGAGATACCATCGAGTCCTGATGCCTTTCTAGACTTGAGATGTTTAATTCCAGTCTTCAATTCCTCCTCAGTAAATGGGGGGAACATGACTCTTGGTGGACTTCGCCCTTCTTCTCTTTCATCTGTTTAACGTAACCCCGTTTTCTGTGCAGTGGTTTCCCATTTATAACTAGTTGGTGAGCAACTTGGATTGGTGAGACTGCTGCTGCTGTAGTGTCCGGTTTTTTATCGCTGTTTAGCTTCTTTATTGTTTTCCATGCCTTTTTGCTACTGTGTGTCACGTCCAGATCTGCAACGGTCTCCATCCATCGCTCCTTACGGGCTGCAGATAGAGAGGCTAACAGTTTGTTGCCCAGCTCAGTGGTAAGTTCTTCGAATGGGTCTCTGTTATATGCTTGTACATAATTTTCATAGATGGTCTTACTTGTCTCATCCAAGCCAGTTATGTATTCCTTCCTACAGCCCCTTGGGATGTTCTTCTTGGAAATGTGCCACATAAGAGCTTTAAAGGCTTCATATCCTGATGCTCCGGGGGGTACATTATTAATTGTATTCTCTAAGTTGTCCGTGAAACCCTCCCAGTTAGCCCTCCGATAGTTGAATCTGGCCATAGGTTTAGTAGGCACAGGTCCAACTACTGGTCGCATCTCAACAATGATGGGTCGGTGTTGGGATTTTGGGATCGGTTGGCCAGTGGACTTGCTGACGTTGTGTTGATGCCTTGCTGATTAAAATGCGAGGACGGGGTTATAGCCTTTTCGTCATCGAGCGCTTAAGGAGGATGGTTTATCCTTAGGCCTATTGAGAATGCCAAGGTTTTTGTGTAAGGCCCATTCTTCAACAAAATCTCCGTCTTGATTGTTCTTAACATAGCCCCACATCATGTTGTAGCTGTTGAAGTCGCCAATTATGATATTGGCATTATTGTCAATTTGGATGTTGTCAGGCAAACTAAATGGTACAGGTGGTTGCTTATAGACGGAGGTGATGGTTACGTGAATTCTTTTCACCTGAAAAATTTCGATACCCCTTGAGGTAAAGTCAGTACATCCTTTGAGTATTGATTTGTCACGAATATAAACAGCACTCCCGTGCACAACACTTTGATGCGAGATAGCGAGGTGCATTCCAGGTATTGTTGGTGGGTTGTCCAATTTATTGGTCTCCTGGATGCAGAAGACATCTGCTTTCAGGCTAGATAAAATGTCAGATTTGGGTAGGGACATACCTTCAGCATTGAAGTTAATGATCTTGAATTTGGCCGACATGTTGTTTCCGGGACCGAGGGCCTATCCTTTTACCGCCACCGGAGATATGAAGAGATGTTGCGTAATGTAGCAATTGGCTCTCCCGAAGGATTAACAGAGGGCACCACGTGATGGTTTGATATTTGCCCCCCAGCAATAATAATAATTTACCTGTCTTATTAAATTAGCAACAATATATAATTTAATAGGACAGGTGCCGGTTTGAAATAAATATTCCTGTTTCAAGCGCAAGTGGACAATGATACTTGCATTTTATATTTTTAAACTTTAACTAAATCATTACATAACAATAATTTTACAATATAAACAGTAGACTCTCTACAGCGAAATATACACCACAATGTATTGTGCACTAAAGTCACTTATGGCGAGGAACCGTGATCCATAATGCGTCATAAGTGAGTGGTGCCATATGTTATCAAAAATATGTATATGAGAATATAGCATGACTAAGTATTAATACATACGATGCATGCATACTTACACAGCATAAATTGAGTACCTTATTTTCTGATAGAGCCTTGCCCAATTAGTAGTAGAGAATTATCGTGCATCTGTCCGGGTTAAATCTGCTTCTAGGTATTCAGATAGAACCCACCGCCCCATATCTTATCATCCTTGTCTTCAAAGTGGTGTAAATTTATTACTAGTACCCCAAGCACCCCTTTTGAAGAAAAATGGCATGACTACCCAAGTAATTTCTTCTAAGAGCAAGGGTTTGACGCTTCCAACTTACTGACATCCTATTACACCTTCCTGCGATTGAACACATCTATCAGTGTAATTCTACCAGAGTCAAACACGGCTTAAATGCTACGAAAAAGAAGAGGAGAAAAAACGATACATAACAAACTAAATAAGATATATCACAAAATAGATACGATATGTAACAAGATAAATAGGAAATATACTAGAAAATAGATAGAAGCATAGGCAAAAGAATCTTGACATGTGACTGATTACTAATGGTGACTGTAAGTGATATATCGAACAGATATATTTAAATTTTTTTCAGAATACCTTATAGTTTACAATAGTGATTTTGCCGTTTGGATGGTGCCTATAAGGTTGCGACGGTCGTGATTTGGACATTAAAAGACAATTGGAGTTAAGACTGTTAACGAATTGAAAGCTGAACATTACTGCAGACAGATCATATTTTGGACAATATTGGGAAGGCTTCACGAGACCAAGACGAATTAATCAACCAATTAACATAATCACAGGAAATCCAGATATGAACTTAAGTGCTAAAGGATTGGGGGGTAGCTTCCTACGGTTACGTACATGAATGTCTTTTTTAAAAAAATGTATGCGTTTCCTTTTGCTAACTCTGTTGCATTTTAATTTTATAATTGTGTTCCCGCGCGCTATAAGAGAAAAGTTATGATAATACAGCCATAACAATATATAGTGGCCGAAAAATCCACGTGCCACTAGACCCTCGAGGCCGTTTTTCTACAAGAGGTTTGGTTAGACAATGAGTAATGTAGGTAAAATATTAAACGGATGATTTCCGACGTCTTCTGATTTTTCTTTATTTATATGAATAATGTCATATTTTAGTGACGTCATCAGTAATACACGATGATGATATTATCTGTTTTAATATAGACTTCCACAAGCGATGCCTTTATCAGTAATGCTCTAAGTCACAATTATAAGACGACAAGAGAGCAAACACAACCCGCACTGTTATATTAGTAGTCGTCAACGTCGTAGTATTAGTAGTATCAGTATTAGTATTATTAGTAGTAGCAGTAACATTTAGATCCAGATATTCTGCGGATAATAGATGGGGAATAATATCTCGGACAAAATAACAAATAAAACCATTTTCTGCATCAAAAATTGCGTAAATCTCCGCCATAAAAATAATATTAAGCAATTGTCGAAAGAAAAATTTGTTTTTTTCCTTGCTTCGTGATTCGAGGACAAATCTTGCAACCTGCTGTCGCGTTCATTTTGTTTTCGACCAATTGCCTCATGACTTCTGCTGGACTTGACACGTCTCGCGCCATTATCTATTCGGGGCGAAGCGGAAGACAATAATTGACAAAAAATTTAAAGAGAATAACAAAATAAAAAAGAATGAACGCATAATATAATAGGAAGGAAAGAGATTTTGATCGGAATACACACTTGGCAACACGCGTCGTATTCTACTTAGCGCATAAACATCATATTTCATGTCCATTTTATATGTGTGTATATATATACATATATATATATTTATATATATACATACATATATATATATATATATATATATATATATATATATATATATATATATAAACTGGTTTGCACACAGGTCTAATTGCGTTCATACATGTTCTTACGGACTAAATACTCGTAATCTGTTTATAACACTGAAAAGAAAACTTTAAACTTGTAATGAGTTAGATGTTGTAACACGGACCTGCCAACGTCTTTTACAGATACCGCGTTAGGCCATATGCCATGTTTAGCTTATTATCTCTAGATAAAACCTGGGAAACTGAGATGGAGACGTTCTTCTTATTGTCAATAAATAAAGATCACAATATATGTGCAGTTTATAGAGGTACCTTATTTATAGTAACTTCTTTTCGTCGCCTCTTTTGTGTCTAATATTTTCTATATAATAAGCTTATTTTTTTTTCTGCAGAAAATGTACGTTCGCTTAGATTTTTCATAATTTTTTTTATGAGGGAAGTTACTGAGAACGCAGAAAATAATGTTTTTTTAGTCATTTATTTACTTCTTAAAATTAAATTTCTAACTTAATGGAAAGTATAACGCGAACGAACAGAAACATATACACACTTCGCTGATATGATTACATTTCTTGGTCCTTAGCGGTGTCTAATTTCTACATCCTCTACAGAGAAGCTGATTTAAGACCATCAGTTTTCTGTCAGCTCGGAAACGTGACGTCAGTAATCAGCGTTTTTTCTGTTTTGTACATAGCGTTTAACATCTGTTGCTTTCCTCGATTTTACGGAAACTGTCTTACATGAAATCTTGGAACGATTACGATTCATAAATTTGCGTTATCATGCGTTCAGTGTGACTGTTGACTAAATTTACATTAACTTAATCGGTACTGACGTGGGTTACTTAATATATAATACAATTCGAATTCCAGATTACATTCATACTGTTAGATTATTTACTACTATTTTTTATTATTAGACATAATAGAAAACAAACTTCCGTTAAGAACTTTCTTCCAAACTTTCGAAAAGGATCTTTTTATAGAACTCTTCCATCTATTTTAAGACATCAAAAATGGAAAGGTCATTTCCATCGATAATAAGTTAACGTATGTTTTATCATTTTCAAAAGTACCTTGAAGATTTATAACACTTTTTATTGATATTCAGTGCCGTACACTAATCTTCCCATTTAAGTCAACAGCTTAATGTTGAAAATTTCGTGATTTTTGTTCATTTTCTTCATATTAATATATTCTCATATCCAGTAAATTGTTTTTTTTTTATTTAAATTAGCCCTAGAATTAGTTTACTTTACTGAATTAAATATCACAATATTAGTCCGATAATTAGAAAAACTAGGTTTAAAAGATAGTTCATCAAATTACTGTATCCAAAGGAAATTTTCTAAAGATATGAACCCCAAATACAAAAAAAAAATAAGAATTTGATTTGTTATCTAAGGTAATTTTATGAAACAGAAATAAAAAGATAAAGTCACAGATGTCTAAACAGTTAATTTACATAAAGATCCATTTTGTAAAAAGATTTAAGTGTACAAGTTGAGTTTATATTTATTGACATCTGTATAATGTTTTATTGTTTTGTCATGAAATTACTTTGGAAATGAAAAGCTTGCATTTTTGACAAAATTAATAAAACTGTATGGTGTACAATCTTGGCTCTATTTTATTATTTGTTACGTTTTGTGTTTTATTGGGCTCGTCAATATATAATATAAACCTCGTTTAATGCGTTGATTTTACTCATATTATCAATATATATATATATGTATATATATATATATGTATATATATATATATATATATATATATATATATATATATATATATATATATATATATATATATATATATAACAGGCTCCTTCAGTTTAGGACACCAATGAAGGGTTGCCTGCGCGTGAAATTTTTGTGGCAGGAGGTGTGAAATCTCTAACCACACCTCTCCTGAATCGACATTGTTGAATACTAGGGGCAAGAAAAACACAGGTCGACTGCAAAAATACCGAGACAAACGGAGAGCACATAGAGCGCATAGAATTCCCAAATGGTCACCCATCTGATGCTAACTAAACTAAACGTTGCTTAACTGACGAGAACAGGTGTGTAACCGCTATTATGCCGTATATATATATATATATATATATATATATATATGTGTGTGTGTGTGTGTGTGTGTGTGTGTGTGTGTTTGTGTGTGTGTGTGTATATATATATATATGTTTTATTTTTTATTACCGTTTTATCTGTTTGGTTACATATGTTTCGGATGTTGGATCGTGTTTACGATAAACACGGTCCAACATCCGAAGCATATATAACCGAACAGATAAAACGGTAATAAAAAATAAAACACATATTTGCTCTGCAATAGTATTGAACACTCTCTTCAGGTGTTTACTAATTACCAGTTTTACCAAGTATATATATATATATATATATATATATATATATATATATATATATAATAAATTCCACAGCCAAACAACGTCGCAGCCCGCAAGAGCCATGACAGTCAAGGAACAGGAATTCTTTGACTGTCATGGCTCTTGCTGGCTGCGAGGTTGTTTGGCTGTGGAATTTATTATATACAATCTCTCACATTCTGAAAATCATATATATATATATATATATATTAAATGTATGTTTAAAATGAAATCATGTTACTTGATTTTAATAGTGCATCAGTTCGAAACTCATGTTTTGTCCATGTATATCAAAAGACATCATATTTGTTTCAAGTATTATAAAAGGCATCCACATATCATCATCTTCATTGTTTGCGTGTCAGTAATAAAATATCCGAAATTTAACATTTCTCAGTGAGATACGATCAACAGACAAACAGAGAAGCAATCAATATTCAAACTTATGAGATTTGTTGTTCAAGTATTTTAATGGTGCGTTCAGTTTATTGGACAGATAATTTTATGTTCATAACTTTTGTATATAAGGGTTGGTATTCCTATCAATTGGTTATTCTACATGAAGTTCGAACGTTAAATCGGATTCACTCAAAAATTTTGTAAGTGGATAAAAGTACTTGTTTATATTAAGTTTCATGTTAAATTATAATAATAATACAATACAATAATAATTAATAATAATATTCTTTTGTTTTAATAGATTCCCGATCAGCAGATAAACAACTGCTTAATCAAGCAATTCTAACATTGCACGTATCTTTCATTATAACTAATTATTTTTCTTTTTATCAGATAATCTCCGTATTTATTTTAGAATTTTTATGATGCCGCTTTGTTAATTATATAAAGCAACGCAGCTCATATCTTTGCTAATTTACAAATGGCGGAATAAACGTGCGCATGATCATGATACGCGTGATTCACGGAATCTCAAACACAACTACGTGAATCCTACATTAACATACTTAAAGAATAGAACACTCACTTTTATCACGCACAAACAATGAAATTAAATCCTATACAACGAACTGTCTATTTCATATATAGAAGAAAGTAAGACTTTTATAAAAAAAAAAAAAGTGCAAGTTTCAAAGCATTTCCTCTTCACCATGAGTAAAGTAATACACTCACTTATCCAGGACATACATGCAACTAGAACTGCATATTTTGTACTCTAGCGCAACCGCTTGTTAAGCCTAGAAAGCTACTCAAGGATTAGAGTAAACTAATGGTAAGTTATAAAATAACGTAATGATAGGTAATGGTGGAATTGGATCGGCATCAATTTATTCTAAAGAACGGCTTATCAAGAATTTATTTAGTTTAAACTTGACAGTAAAAATATTATAGTAAGCTGGGAAGCAGCTCTGCGACATTGCTTCCACATAAATTCCAAGGATTAAAATTTACTCACAGAATGTTACTTAGGGGTTTATATAAATATATGTTTTTTAACGGAATATTAACCGTGATTTGCGTCCGTATATTACAGTAAGTTTACATTAAACGCAAAGAACTGTAAATGCTTAGTAAGCACTGTGGACAATTCTTTTTCAATAATAATGACTGTTAATTATGTTATCAGGAAGCTAATTCAAGAATACATTAATTGGAATAATTAAAAGGAGTGTATTATTGTTGTAACGATGAAAGCACAATAGGTAACTATTGGGCAATTTTGGGGAAACTCTTAGAAAAAAAAAATACCCAAGCATATAAAATCACTTATTATGTAGTAAGTCTCATTTATTAATATTTCTTTTTAAATGCCACACAAACAGAAACAATTTTAAGTGATGTTTTATTAATACTTTTTAAATAAAAATTAATATTTTCGTGTTATTTTTATAATACTAAACAGGAAAGTCCCTAATAAGAACAATACGAAAAAGACAAATGAGATTCATGGGTCATATCTACAGAAAAAACGAAATAGAACGGATTAGCTTGACAGGAAAGATCATGGATAGAAGAAGCAAAGTACGATTACGAGAAACATGCGTTGACAGGCTGAGTACCTGGGCAACAGATAAAAGGATGAGAAACAATGAATTCATGAATGCCTCGAGAGAAATATAGATGAATAGCCATAACTCTCAATGCACGTACCAGGCAGGATACCACATGATAGTGATGGTGATGGTGATGATGATGATGATGATGATGATGATGATGGTGATGATGATGATGATGTTCCAACGGTTACAAACAGGATTTCTTCACTGGCATAAACTGCACCACCTTCTAGCTCATTACATACCCCCCCGGATATCCTCACAATAGCACGATCCTTAGTCAGAATGCGTACCAGTGAAATACTTTAATTTTTCGGTGTCTTCATGCATTTTTATGAAATATTTATCTTTTTCAGAATATTACTGATAATTTACCCCATTTAATCGTTCGATGAATTTCTACATTTATTTAAAATTTTGCATTAGTAGACATTTTTTAAATATTTATCCCACGCATGTATGGGTAAATATGTTGTCCCTGCATTTAGGTCTATAAGGCTGATCATTAGTTTAGATTACTTAGCTTAAACTGTATTTATTGAATCACTTATGTCAATTATTTTTTGTTGATTTTTTTTTTGCGGTCGACAGAGTTGTATGTATATTATTTATCAAACACTTATTGTCCTAGTTGTAAAGGTTGGTTGGGTGGTTGTTTGTTTACGGCATATCAACCATTTTCAAATTATTTAGCGCCAAATCTAGTGACTTTGAAGACAATTTCTTTAATAAAATATATTTTCTCGTTTTCAAGTTTGTTTCTATTTAACCCCTAGTAGGGATCATAACAGGTACTACCACTCCTAATCAGAGTGGACATGTGAGCAATGGAAATTAAATGGTTGCTATACACCCCCAAATTTCGCAAGCTGGGGCCTCACCATCAAATATGGTGTTAGGTAATATCCAGAACCTAGTTGTAAAGGTACCGATAGTACATATTTTCAAAAGGCATATACAATTAAAATAATTTTTTACAATTCCTAGTAGCTATGACTTATAACACTCTACTTAAGACCTTATCTCTCAAATTCCTAGTCTTGACACGCACATGCAATATGCAGGAAAGCTAAGGTGTTTATCGTAGAACGTTAACACCAATGAATTTGGCAGAAAAGTCTAAGCTATTAATATTTTTGATAATAAGTTTCCGTTTATCGAATAAAAGCACAACTTTTGGAGGATATTACATGTGTATGATCATTAGATTGTTTGATATAAATTATTTTTGTGTATGAAATAAAATATAGTAAACATTCTGTACGTCTCTTAATGGTCAGTTAAAATAGATCTAAGAAGTTTTAAATGGGTGTCCAGTGGATTAATGGTAAGCATGTTGCAATTATGGTGACATTTTAAGAAGCTACACGATAAGAATTATATAAGCAATATTAGTCGGCACAACACTATCATAGATCGATGCCCTTGCTTGTATTTCTAACTTTAGCTTGATAGGGCGGAAATAGTTTATTTTATACTAAAGATAGATATTGCAAGCGACCCTACGACGAACTTTGAAATTTCTATAGAAATTCGAATTCATGTAATAATAGTTTTTTTCTTAATATACCCACTTATACGTAAAATAAATGATGAATTCAATGAATTTGTGATGCAAAGCATAATGATAATTCATAATCCTTACTTGAGACGTTATTCAGCGTTTCAACGCGATATAAACGATACGCCAATCATCCGCCCACTAAAATTTTCAGGTCCGAACCAGATCACACATGAACGAAAAGTACACATAATTACAAAAGGTAGATAGAAATAATTCTTGTACGTACAAATAATGCTGTGGAAAATTAACTATTAAAATGATCGTAGTTTTGAAATAGTATGATACATTGGTCGTAACTGTACTCTTATTTTGGTTTTACACGTAGCTAGAAATAATTCTTATACATACAAATAATGCTGTGGTAAATTAAGCCATTAAACTGATCGTAGTTTTTAAATATTATGATATACTGGTCGTAAGCTTAGTCTTAATTTAGTTTTAGTCTATGTAAGTTTTAATCATTTTTCAAGAATATTTTGTTTCACTCGGAATCTTTCTGTCGAACTCGGGAATTATCTGCACGGAATTTGAATTGGACGCTTTTTTGTTCAATCCACGTGTTAGTATAATCTCGTTGCATTAGTCATGATTTGGTATAAGTCATATTAATTATTCCGGAATTGTATTTTGTGTGCCCCCCGATGAGGACTGCACCTACGACTGCAAAGATAGTTTGACTTAGAGCTGTATTTTACTAAGTAGTTTGTTCATTACTCCTAGGGTCCATTGATTTAGGATCACGACGAATTACACCTGGAAAATGTGGAAAGCTACATCGGAAAGTTCTGAAAAAAAAACACTCATGATGAGAACAGGAGTTGAAAATCTAAACAAAATAAATAATCAATTCTCATCTAAAATGTTCCGAATAAAGTAAAATGCTATTTGACTAGACTTTCAAAGATCCATTGACCTATAATCATGTGATTAGGCATTATATAATCATGATTATTCATTATATAATCATGTGATTATGCATTAAGCATCTGTGAGGTGCTGGACTAGAGCATGGTTAATTAAGGTCTCAAATATTTTGGCAAAAAGAGGGAGGAGGCTAATAGGGCGATAATTTAATGGGTCAGTTCTTTCGCCAGAATTCTTGAATACTGGTACCACAGAAGCAGTTTTCCAACAGCCCGGAAAGCAAGATTCATTAAGGCATTTGTTGTAGAGTTTGGAGAGAACTGGAGCTACTTTGGCTGAGAAAAAAAGAAAGAAAATTAAGGTGATACATATAATCTCAGGGCTATAAGTGTCACGTAAAATAACATGTAACAGTTGATTGGCGTATATTTTTATTCTTGTATACCTAGAATAATACTTTGCGATATCAAGTGTTATAGTCTCAAACGTGTGCCTATTTAAAAAAAGTGTACTGGTTTAGTTATTAATAGAAGCATACAAATTCATTATATACAATAAACTTCCAGAATATTAGGCAAAAAACATGCAGTATTTACATCCTATCATATTAAATTACGTTAAATTAAGCATGCATTAGGTGCAGAAATGTATGATGTGAACATAGCATGATTGGTAACGTATGACATTGCTCAGTGATCACCTGAAAATGTGACTTTACATTTTAGAAATAAATAATATTTACTTTCTTATACATATATATATATGTATATATATATATATATATATATATATATATATATATATATATATATATAAAATGAACTCAATTTCCCCCTATGATCTTGAACTTAGTAGGATTAGAAATCAAGACATTGCATGCAAATGTAATGTGTACAAACTGCAGAACAATATTTGAGGTTTGTTATAGCATATTACCTCTCCACGTCTTCTATCGTAGATTTCTATATTTTTACTGACGAGAGTTCACTGCTAAAATCGGATAAAATCAATGGAAGTAGTAAAATCTTTTCTCTCTAATTAATTCTTCATTATCCCGCCAACATTTACACCGTTTCCGGGATCGTTCACAAGGGGCAGTTACGAAGGACGCCGGTTTGGTTTTATTTACTTCGTAGTTGCTTATAAAAACTGGAATGGAATTTTACCGTGTCTTTCCGTTCTATGTTTCTTATTGGGTGAAACGCACCACGGAATTAACCGATACCGACATTCCCACAAACGTTAATTCTTATCCCACGATTACTTTTATGTTGCTTAATTACCATTTATATTACTTCAACAAATTGTTTAGCATACTATTTAAACACTTTATTACAGAAATTCGTGTTCTAAAATACGATTCCAGTTCACACCTAGAAAATGGCGTTTACTAAAAGAACGAACTAACCTTTGATTCCATGTTTTACTACAAACTCAGTTGGTCTCCAACTCTTACTTACGTATCCAACTTTAATTATGAGACGTTTGTTTCTCTTTCAGCGTAGCCTCGTCGAATAACACTTAAGAGCCGTTATTCAGGTAAATGTTGTTGTTTTTTTTATATAACATTGCACTATACAACGGCTCACTTATTCCATGTAATTTTACGTTACGTCATTCACGTAAAACATGCTTACAAAATGTACAGTCTGTTTAGGCTTACCCCGTTCAGTGTTTTCCACTGTAGAACACCGGATTTCAATAATTTTTTTCACGTTTTCTTTCAAGAAATGCACTAACATCCCCCAAACTAGCCGAATACCACATTTTCAATAATTATGTTTATTCAATCAGTTGCCTAAAAATGCGAATAGAGATTCCCACTTCCCCCTTTCAAATATTTCCCTTAAAAACAGCCACATGATTTCAATTTCATTTATTCGCCAGCGAGTCGGGAGAATGAAACCATAACTTATAATGTGGGATATTTTTTACCAGTTTTTACTATGCAAAATGCAAAATTAGTGATTCATTTAATTTTCCGCTGAAAAACATTCAGATACAATTAAAAAAAACATTCAGTTTCATCGGATTGGGGGAGGGGGAACAAATCTATACACCTATAAACACGTTTTTTTTTTTTGTCCATTGATATTTATATTGAAAACCGTTTCTCTATTTATTTAAAAATAAAATATAATTTTGTTATATTTGTGACGTGGAATTGCATTCACGCACAAAAGATCTAGCTGATTTGCATATTCTTTTAAACTTTCCATTTCAATTAATTCCCTATTAGTTTCCTCGGTTTTCTCACTCGAACACTCGGGCTAGTTTTAATAATATATTTATGTCATCAAAAAGGATAAGTATGTTTATTAGCAATCTTAAAGAATTGGCATTTCAATTCTCACTTCAATTAATGTATTTAATTAGTGTAAAAAGTTAAAATGTATTCACATTATATATATATATATATATATATATATATATATATATATATATATTGTATGAATTATTCGAATGGTTCAGCTTAACGAAACATCTCACAAACGCTAGGAAATGATGGACTATCTTTTTCGTAATACAACTTAGTAACCTATTGGAAAAAGACTATAGCAAAAAAAACACCGGTGATTCTTACTATAAAATAGACAAAAAAAGCATTCAGAATCGTACGAGGACAGCATGCGGTGTTTTACTTCCATTGGTACAAAGTAGGAGTACATCGTGATAGTTTATCATTACAATATATTTAATTACAAATATTTATAAAAAATTGCAAGAACATAACTATACTATGCTTCATTTTGCATTCGATTTTCCCATTGGTCGAATGGAGACGCTTTCTGATACTAGTTAGGTCCAGATAAAACAGACGGAATTACAAAAGAAAATAAAATTCAACAGTTCGTTAAAGCAAGGTCGTGCAGATCTCAGATTTTATAAGCAACGTTGTACAGTAATTCGAGGACGTATTCATGGAAATATTTTGGATGAAATTGAAGTTAAAAATTTCTGTTTTCGAACTATTATAATAATTAGCATAAGGAATGCAACTAAAATGACATAGTCTACAATCATATATTATAACTTTTTATATTGCCATCATGATATGATATGAGGTAAATGTTTACAGATAATTTCTTATGGGTTACAATGATACTTTTCACACACACATGGCTTAGCAGAGTTCAACTCTTGTGTATGACAATATTTGATGTCGCTTGCACTCAGGGGGTCCATCCTGGGCCCAACTCTTTTCCTGATCTACATTAATGATCTTCCAAATCACATCCTTACATCATTTGTAGACATTTATGCTGACGACACTACCATTTATGGTAGCACATCTAAGACAGTAAACGACCAAGTTCTCTCCGATTCTCTCTCCTCTGATCTTGAGCACGTAGTACAATGGGGAAAGGAGTGGCTGGTTACTTTTAATGCATCTAAAACCAAGCTTCTCTCTTTACATTATCAACATTCTAATCCACATTTGGCATCAATTGAAATGAATGGCTCTCGTCTTCAGGAGGCCTCAAGTTTTGACAAGCTTCTTGGCTTGACCATTACTCCTGATCTTAAATGGAACACGTACATCAAATCTGTTGCCAAGGCCGCTGGAAAAATGGCGGGATCTTTCTATCGATTCAATAAATATCTCACTGCTGATGCTATTCTCTATCTATATAAGAGCCAGGTACGCCCAAGGATGGAATACTGTTGCCACATCTGGGCAGGAGCTGCTAGAAAATACTTGTCCTTCCTTGATAGAGTTCAAAATAGACTTCGTAGCCTCGTAGGAGATGTCCTTTTCTCCTCCTTGCAACCTCTATCTCACAGAAGAGATGTTGCGACTTTGTCTCTGATATATCGTTATTTTCATGGAAAGTGTTCGACTGAGCTTCAATCTATGGTCCCCCCTCGGCAAACTTTCACAAGAAACACTCGTCTAGCTGTAAACACTATCAATAATTTCCCACACTCTTTATCTGTGCCTAAACCTAAACGTAGATTCCATGAACAAAGTTTCTTTCTTAGAACTGCACGCCTGTGGAATTGTCTTCCGTTTTCCTGCTTTCCGGCTGACTACAATATGGTTGTGTTCAAGTCTAAAGTAAATACGTTCTTGATGAGCAGTTCCATATAAGTTATCAAATTTACCTAATTTTCATTACTAATGATCACTATAATGTCCAATTTCTACTGTACACTCTTTAACCCTTATCCTTGAGTGATCTCTGGGCCTTGATAATGTGGTGATGCCTATGTAAAAAAAAAACCCAAAAAAAACATAAATCATTCAATTAAGTTTTACCTTAAAGCCACGCATAGTTTAGCAGCATGTAAAGATCTATTTATAAAAATAAATGGTCACTTTCAAATCTATTATACATGAACAATCCTTAATCTAATCTACTTATCTGAGGATTAAATATCACTCGCAACCGATAATTAAAAGAACAACAATTACTATCTTTACAATACTTGTTTACTCCTGTGGCATAGCATATAATTAAAAATGTAAACTCTTGTTAAAAAGACGATGCGTTTATTCTGAGAGCTTTATTATTATGTAACTGTTAGCCTTAAATTGGTATCTAAATCGAAGTAGAATCGGTTAGGAAATACGATTATATAATACATCATTTAAATCCACGTGCTATTAATATAAAGAGGGATATTAAAACCGCCGCTATTCTTCTTTCAAACCAGAAAAAAAAGTCTATAGAAACTTACTTAGTCTGAATAGGATACTATTTGAGATCGTGTCGGGAGTTGCGCAGTGAAATTTCTGTTCATGTTATATTTAAACGTCTTCT
Organism: Euprymna scolopes; assembly: GCF_053919585.1. Taxonomy (NCBI): domain Eukaryota; kingdom Metazoa; phylum Mollusca; class Cephalopoda; order Sepiida; family Sepiolidae; genus Euprymna; species Euprymna scolopes. The sequence continues at coordinate 33,786,789 of NC_136504.1, read as the reverse complement.
CTCCAGTACAGTCATGGAAGAGAAGAACATAGAATAACTTTCAAAGTAAGGCTGTCCGAGTAAAAACATTATAAAAGTATAATAATTTCCGGCATTTAGGAACCTCGACAGGTGAGAGGTTTTGGTATTGCTTTTTGTCAGGTTGGTCGGGAATATGTATGGGGTGGTGGCGAGGAACAATTTCTGAAAGACCATCAGAACACATTTTATTATAGTTCTTGCAAACAGGCGTAGGGTTCTAACATTGTGATGATGGGACAGAAATTATAGCTTGACTGATTGTGCAGAGCATATGAGATGAAAGTCTCGTTTTTGGACCCTGTTAAAAATTAGGATACCAGCTTAGAGAAACAGCTTAGATATGGCAATAATTCTCTATGCATAGGCACATGCTTTCTTTGTCGATGCATGTGGCACTCTCGGATATGCCTAACTTATCTGATCGCTCCTATTTTGTAGCGACTTTGTCAATGGTCAATGTATTCAATGCTGAATTATTATAAATTAAATGCCGTTCTATTTAATTCACAAACTAAAACCATTTTCTGCGACTGATATATTATCTATTTAAAATAGAAATTCTGTATTGGCGTAAAGTATAAGTACGTGACTAAGAATAATTATGTGCACACTTACATGCCTAATGCGTGTAATGATAATGAAATTGAGTTGTGGGCAATTGATTTCTCATTCAAGCGTGTAATTAAATTGATTGAAAAGCACTGAACAGGCAATGAGCTATTTCAAACCCCCCAAAAATTACTAAAATAGTTATTGCACATAAAGAAGAGAAATTATTTATTGTAATGTTATTCTATTTGTCTATGTCAATATGCGTGTATAATTGAACTTATCTTTATACATGTTACAATGAGGCACATATAGACTAGTAGTTGGGAGTATAGGTTGCGAAGTGTCCACACACATTCCTACATCTTATACATTTATACACTTATAATTTACTTTTGCATATTGATTTATATATATATATATATATATATATATATATATATATATATATATATATAGAGAGAGAGAGAGAGAGAGAGAGAGATGGATAGATACGCTAATCTGATAAAAAAGTAGTTAAGCTAAAAAGTTTTAAATATATTAAGACGATTGCTGATATTGTCAAGATAAATGAAATTGTGTAAACAAAAGTTTATGTGATAAAAAACTTAGTCGCAATCATGCCGAAGAGAATTTTTGAAGTAATTCGTAAAAATAGAGGCTACACTAAATACTGAGACCCTTTTTAATAATTTATAATTGCCTTTTGTTAGATAAATTATCAGTGGTCTAATCATTTTCGCCAGGTGGAAATATTTCTTTTTAAAAAAAAATAATGAGTAATTCAGGGTTAAGGGTTCGAATGAAGCAGATTTCATTTTTCCCATCATATTTTCCCTTTTGGTAATGGTTTCAACCATTTGTTTGATTAAAAATTCGAGAATATGCGTAAACGCTTACTTTCTTAAGTGGTATTATGATTTTGACCAGGGATGTATATATATATATATATATATATATATATATATATATATATATATATATATATATATATATATATATATATATATATATATATATACTAGCTGTACCCTGCCACGCGTTGCAGTGGCTCAATTTGGTGTAATGGAAAAATTTAATAAAAGAGAAAATGCATGTTTCTTATATTAGTAAAGCAATCCACTGCAAAAAGTGAAAAAGAAGGCGAAACTGAAAAAAATGGTGCTCTTGCAGAATTTTATCTGGATCCTCTAGAGTTTCTGTCAATCATTCATGTTTTGGACTTGACCAACAATCAGTGGATGAAGCCGAACGTAGCAAAAATGTTGAAACGCTAAATGCTTTTTTTTGTTGTTGTTTTAAAAAATGTGATTTAGTAATTAATATTTGGTTGATTGTGGGTGGGGGGGTTACTATACACAGTTTCGAAAAAGTCGTCCAAAAACAAATAAATGAAAGCAAAGGTAAGGTAATTTACGTTTCTACCAAATTGGATAATTGTTTAGTGTTTTTATGTAATGTAAAATGTTTAATTGGCTCAAAAAACAGAAATGGTCGCGAATTCTGTTGAATACGTTAAGTTTGGGAAAGTAAGTTGAAAACTAAAAACTATACAAAACAGTGTCTGAAACTCACCGAACATATGTTACCATGACATAGGCTGGCATAATGGATAGGTTTCTGACAGTATTTTGTATAGTTTTTTTAGTTTTAACTCACTTTCTCTAACTTAAAGTAATCAACAGTGTCCACCACCATTTGTAGCTTTCAAATACACCAATAAACACTGTTTTTCGAGCCGACTAAACGTTACATTAAATTAAAAGGGTTTATATTACTAAACACAGATACAAAGAAGTTGTCAAAAAATAAATATATAACAAATAAATGTTATCAAAGGCAAGAAAAGTAAGTGTTCTACCTAACTGGATAAGATTTTAGTGTTTTTATGTAATGTATAATCGGTTCAAAAACATTCAATGTTTATCGGTATATCTGAAAAATACAAATGGCGGCAGACTGTATCGAACATGTTAAGTTTGGGGAAATTTTGGGAAAATGAGTTTAAACTAAAAATACTGTTAGGAACTCACTCAATATATGTTACCATGATGTAGACTGGCATATAATCGGTGGTTTTAAACTTTTGCTCGATACAGGTGACGACCTTTAAAAATCCCTTTCAGTGATTACCTGGTTTGAGGATATTTGTACAACTAAACGGCAAATCTGCTAAAAAAAATCCGGTATTATTTTACTTTAAAGTCCGTTTCACGTTCATATATAACGAAATATTTTATTGTAGATTTCGGTGTGCTAAAAAAGAATCTGTAAAACCGTTTACGTAGCAAAAACAAAGTTTTCATGACATTCATGAAATTACTTTTTCGAAAAGTGGGTGATCACTTTTCAATGTAAATTTAACTTAGAATGAGCACCCACTTTCTGGCCACCTGAGAGAGGGGCATTTTTCTGTTTCTTGGCTAAAAAGTTTTTTGTTTGATTTCTTTAAATCACACTCTGGGACTATTTTCCATTTCACAGACGTAGCCTTTGTTTATGCTATGCGTGAGCATAAACGAAAACTGTTAAATATGCATTCGCGTACCAAACTGACTTGTCAAAAAAACCTTTAAGCCAATAAACACGAAAATAAATGCCCCTTCCTCAGGTGGCCAGAAAGTGGGTGCTCATTTTAAGTTAAATTTAGATGGAAAAGTGATCACCCACTTTTCAAAAAAAAATGTCTTCAGATCATGAAAACAATTTTGATACTCCTTGGGCGTTGCGTTCCATGGCGACCCGCAGAATTATTTAATGGTCGTTCCCTTAGTACCCCCCTAGTCAAGGCTAACGCATGCGCACGTAACATTTTTTATTTATTAACTTACGTGGTGGAGTTTCTATACTGATAGGTTTTTTGAAATTTTTTCACTGGATTATTATTGATTGAACACTAACCAGATTATGAAAAAAAAAAAAATCATTTCAACATTTGAAAGGGATACTCACTTTTTAGTTACCACGTTCTGGTAAATCGGTCACTTTTTATTTATTTTTTTTTTTTTTCTAAATACGGAAGTGTCTTCGGGAGATATAAAATGGTCGCATGTTGACGAAGCAATGTATCGGGAGGCGTACGGGATTAAAAATTATTGGTAAATTTTAAGATTAGGTCCACCTCCTCAATTTTCTTTTAAATGACGACTTGAAATGGTTTTCGACTATGCTCAATACGAAAATCGCATCGAAATTTTGCAGAAATAAGTAGTTATCAAGATATAAAAAGTTGTATTATGCATTGTAATCTTTGGTGGCCATCTTTTTTACGTGTGTGTATTTGTTTATGGCGCGTGTGCACGTAAAAAGATGGCCGCCGAAGAATACAATGCATAATACAACTATTTATTTCCGCAAAATTTCAATGCAATTTGCGTGTTCAGCATACTCGGAAACCTATAAATGTCGTCATTGAAAGGAAAATTGTGGAGGTGGATCTAATCTAAAAAAATACCAAATTATTAAACATTTCTCCAGCATGTTAGTGAAATTTATAATACTTTAAAAAAATTAAAAAGAAACAAAACAAAAGTCTTGAAAAAAAAACTCACCTTTCACAAAAACAATTAAAAAGAACACACACAAACTGACTAAATAAGTAAAAAAAAATAATTAAAACTCTCGAAACTTTATTTTCATGAAAACAATAAAAAAAAGTCCTGTTCTCTCTATTTTTTTTTCTTTGAGAAACAAATATATTTCTGACTTACAAATGCGGTAGAGACTCATTATTTTTACTTTCTATGGTTTTGATATACCGCGTTTTTATTGCTTACAAAATGGGTGACTGATTTATCAGAACGTTGTAACTAAAAAGTTAGCACCACTTTCAAATGTCGAAATAATGATTTCTTTTTTACATTTTTTTTAATAATCTGTTTAATTAGTGTCCAATCAATAATAATCCAGTGAAAAAAAATTCCAACAACCTATAAGTATAGAAATAAAGCATGGGAGTAATTGTTGTACAACGACGTCGCCTTTCGCACTTTTACAAACATTTTTTAAAAAAAGTAACTAAACCATTTATTGATAATTTGTCACGTGTACAAACATTTATTTATTTACGTAGGCTTACCTCCTTTCATGAATAAGTAAAGTTTTACTCTTTAAGAATAATAAAAGGAAAAAGTTACTGAACATTTATAAAAGGACTTTAATTCATGAAGGCCAGAGGAATAGTTGGCCGAAAATTGGTGAAACAACAACAATAAATAAAAATGGTGCTAATGCAGAGAGCCGCGCTATTTTTTAAATCATATTTCCACGTTTAAAAAACGTTTTACGATATGTTTTTTTATTTATTCAATTGTAAGGTTAAAGTACAGAATAGGTACAAAACATCCTTACCTGAGTTTCTATACTGATAGGTTTTTTGAAATTTTTTCACTGGATTATTATTGATTGAACACTAACCAGATTATGAAAAAAAATTGAAAATCATTTCAACATTTAAAAGGGATACTCACTTTTTAGTTACCACGTTCTGGTAAATCGGTCACTTTTTATTTATTTATTTTTCTAAATACGGAAGTGTCTTCGGGAGATATAAAATGGTCGCATGTTGACGAAGCAATGTATCGGGAGGCGTACGGGATAAAAATTATTGGAAAATTTTTAGATTAGGTCCACCTCCTCAATTTTCTTTTAAATGACGACTTGAAATGGTTTTCGACTATGCTGAATACGAAAATCGCATCGAAATTTTGCAGAAATAGGTAGTTATCAAGATATAAAAGTTGTATTATGCATTGTAATCTTTGGTGGCCATCTTTTTTACGTGTGTGTATTTGTTTATGGCGCGTGTTCACGTAAAAAGATGGCCGCCGAAGAATACAATGCATTATACAACTATTTATTTCCGCAAAATTTCAATGCAATTTGCGTGTTCAGCATACTCAGAAACCTATAAATGTCGCCATTGAAAGGAAAATTGTGGAGGTGGACCTAATCTAAAAAAATACCAAATTATTAAACATTTCTCCAGCATGTTAGTGAAATTTATAATACTTTAAAAAAATTAAAAAGAAACAAAACAAAAGTCTTGAAAAAAAACTCACCTTTCACAAAAACAATTTAAAAAAAACACAAACTGACTAAATAAGTAAAAAAAAATAATTAAAACTCTCGAAACTTTATTTTCATGAAAACAATAAAAAAAGTCCTGTTCTCTCTATTTTTTTTCTTTGAGAAACAAATATATTTCTGACTTACAAATGCGGTAGAGACTCATTATTTTTACTTTCTATGGTTTTGATATACCGCGTTTTTATTGCTTACAAAATGGGTGACTGATTTATCAGAACGTTGTAACTAAAAAGTGAGCACCACTTTCAAATGTCGAAATAATGATTTCTTTTTTACATTTTTTTTAATAATCTGTTTAATTAGTGTCCAATCAATAATAATCCAGTGAAAAAAAATTCCAAAAACCTATAAGTATAGAAATAAAGCATGGGAGTAATGGTTGTACAACGACGTCGCCTTTCGCACTTTTACAAACATTTTTTTAAAAAAGTAACTAAACCATTTATTGATAATTTGTCACGTGTACAAACATTTATTTATTTACGTAGGCTTAACCCCTTTCATGAATAAGAAAAGTTTTACTCTTTAAGAATAATAAAAGGAAAAAGTTACTGAACATTTATAAAATGGCTTTATTTCATGAAGGCCAGAGGAATAGTTGGCCGAAAATTCGTGAAACAACACCAATAAATAAAAATGGTGCTAATGCAGAGAGCCGCGCTATTTTTTAAATCATATTTCCACGTTTAAATAACGTTTTACGATATGTTTTTTTTTTATTTATTCAATTGTAAGGTTAAAGTACAGAATAGGTACAAAACATCCTTACCTCCCCATGTTAAGAATGACTTTTTAAGTAATAACATTATTTCAGCACGGATAACTCTCTGCATGAGTAACCTTATATATAAAAAAAACTCAAAAGCAAGCAACACACTTTTTTTTGGCCTTATATAATAAAGAAAAGATGTGTAAATTAAAAAAAAATTTGGAAGATAAACAAATGAAATATGTTTTTTTTTTTCACTTATCGAGTTAACAGAAAATTAAACCTTTCGTCAATTCGTGGCTGTGAAATGAATCGAACCGGAAGTTCAGTTTTATCAACAGAACAGATTCGCAGAAACGATAAATAAATATATTTATTTTATTTAATATTTTAATTTTAATTTGGTAAATTTATTTTAATAACATAAAAACATATCTCGACTCTAAAAATTGGTTGTCTGAAAATTTTAAATAAATTGGTAACGTATAAACATAGTTTTATTTCTTTAGAACGAACCAACTTTACATTTATATATATATATATATATATATATATATATATATATATATATATATATATATATATATATTGTTCTACATATAGATATAAGGTTTACATTTAATTCAATGTTTATGACAGAAAGAAAAATAAATTCATTTGAATGTTTGGTTTTTATGGCGCTTTCAAAAATTATATATAAAAAAGTACTCAGCCGAAGTAGCTTCAGTTCTCTCCAAACTCTACAACAAATGCCTTTATGAATCTTGCTTTCCGGGCTGTTGGAATACGGTTTCTGTGGTCACAGTATTAAAGAATTCTGGCGAAAGAACTAACCCATCAAATTATCGCCCTCTTAGCCTCCTCCCACTTTTTGCCAAAATATTTGAGACCTAAACTAACCATGCTCTAGTCCAGCACCTTACAGCTGCTAAACTTCTGAACGACCAACAATATGGATTTAGACAATCCCGTTCCACAGCAGACATCCTCACTGTAATCTCTGAACGCATATACCATTCACTGGACAAAGCGGGAGAAGGCAGAGCGGTAGCTCTAGATATATCTCACGCTTTTGACAGGGTATTGCATGAGGCTCTCCTCAGAAAGATTAGATAATACGGTATCAGTGGTAGAATACTTAACATAAATAAATACTTCTTAGATAAGAGAACAATCCAGGTTATCCTCGACGGTCGTACATCTAAACGATATGATATAAATGCGGGAGTGCCCCAGGGATCTCTCCTTGGACCTCTACTGTTCCTGCTATTCATAAATGACCTCCCCGACAAAATTGCCTCTGAGTGTGGTACATATGCTGATGACACTACACTCTATAGCAGGCACGACAAGAAAACAAATGAACATATATATATATATATATATATATATATATATATATATATATATATATATATATATATATATATATATATAAAGTAATGGCAGAAACACTAGAGGATGACCTCCAATCAGTAGTGGAATGGGAGCAAAAATGGATGGTCACGTTCAATGCCACCAAGACTAAACTGGTTTCATTCAATAATTACAAGACACCTTCTCTTCCACCTATAGCAATGGCAAACGACTCTTTATCGTAGAGTACGTCTTTCAAGCTCCTTGGCCTAACGTTCACAGGAAACATGAGTTGGAACAATTACATCGAGGGCATTGCCAGGGCCGCTGCGAGGAAGGTGGGCTCTCTCTACCGTGCTAGAAAACTACTAATACCCGAAAGTATCCTGTACCTCTATAAGGCAACCATTCGCCTATGTAATGAGTATTGCTGTCATATTTCGGCTGGTGCATTGGCTACTAGTCTCTCGCTCCTTGACAGGGTTCGAAACCGAGTCACAAATCTGATAGGCCCTAAAAAGCTTCAGCCTCTATCCCATCGACGAAAAGTTGCAACCCTCTGCCTGTTCTACAAGTATTTTGATGGTGAATGCTCTGATGAACTGCAAGCACTTGTGTCCCCACGACGTGAACACCCTCGACAGACGCGAAAAGTTGCAAAATCCCACACCCACACTGTAGAGATCCCTAGATGTAAAATATCTTTCTACTGCGGTAGTTTCTTCCTCAGAACCGTTAGACTTTGGAATTCCATCCCAGGCCACTGCTTCCCCAACTGTATTTACATGCAGAAGTTCAAGTGCAACGTGAACCAACATCTTGCTGCCCAAATCCCTGCATAGTACCCCAGTAGTTGTTTCCCCTGATAGTAGGCCCCTACACCATAGTGGCAATGTGCCTTGTGTGGGGTGAAAATGTAATAAAAAAAAATGTATATCCATCAATCTATATATCTATCTATCTATCTATATATATATATATATATATATATATATATATCTTTCTCTCTATATATATGCATAAATGTGTACGTATATGCCATACCTTTATATATATATATATATATATATATATATATATATATATATATATATATATATATATATATATTATATACATATATTATATGCATGGAGAAATAAGTCAATAGATATCTGCTTCTGTTTGTATACGTATGGATTTCTGTTTATTCTGTCGCACGCAAACGAAAATAAGATTCAATACAGCAGGAATAAGACAAGATAGCTTTTTAATGTCGTGATGTCAAGAAACCTTAAAAGGTTTTCTCGCTTGATCCGTTTTTTTTTTTTGTTGTTTTGTTTTTTTTGCTTCAGCGTTTCTCCTCCCATCATTCCATAAAAACCGCATTGGCTCTAAAACGTGACAAAGAAGCAGTTGAAACACTTATTTATCTCTCCAAAATGCTTTTCATGCTGACCATACATAATAGGAATACAGAAAAAAAAGGAAAACGTCACTGGGCAACCTTTTCATTATAAAAATTCAAATACGAGCATTCTACAGATACGGTCATAATTCTATTTAAAACTGCAGTCTTACTGACAAAAATCATTTTTTCAACTATACACGAGACGCACTTGCGGAAATACGGTTACAGACTTTGAGCATGTTTAAGAAACGGAGAGGCGAATGCTTTTGAGGGATTAATAGCGGTTTTTGAAATCCGTCTCCTTTATTGTATTCGCGTGTTTAAGTGTTCGTGTGTATGAAAACGTAAACATCACTTAGAGCTTTATTTAAAAACTTATCTTTTGGAAGAAATGGATACTGTTATTTCAAACAAAAGTATGATAGACGGACATTTTGTATTTATTTATTGTTTTCTTCTTATTCCCATTCCTCTTGGAACGTAAAGTAGTAACTATTCATGTGTGTGGGTTTGTGTGTGTGTGTGTGCGTGTGTGCTTAACCGGCTTCCTCCTAATGTCGAAGTTTCATGGAAGTATGAAATTTACAAGCGGTCCCCAGTCGCATATATATCCTTGTCAAGGGAGATGACGACGTTAGGTTTTTATGTCCTCCTACATACAGCGCCTAGAATTCTCAAATTGGTCACCATATTTTTTGTAATGAACAGACATAACGTTGCTTTACTTCGGTAATCTGACAGGAACCGGTGTGTCAAGGTTATTATGCCATAATATTAGGCGTTACTATTTGAGATCGTCCTTAACAAAGATTGTGTTAATTTGAGGAACGATATGTCTGTACAAGTTATATTTAAATTTCTGCAAGCAAGTACTAACAGAAAAGCAGGAAGCACGGCGAGAATTTCTAAAATAAAGCAGAAAAAAAGGAAGAAACAATTATTAGGATTGTTTAAGCATCCGGTCACTTCAATGACAGGAGGTGCTATATCTTTGAATGTTGGATTAGTTAGGAGTATTTATGCCGAGGGGGAACGAGTTCTATTATATCACCAGAGTAAGTTCCTTTAAAGCTCTTGTAAACGGGCCCTAGGTTGCAACATGCTTTGTTTTCATACTTACAAGTGATAGACTACTTGACGCAATAAAAATATGGCGTATGGTGTGAGTGTTTGTGAAAAATAGTGTTACTTTAAACATAGGTGTTGGAAATACAAATGATGTGCATGGTGGCATGTGACATGGTATTTCAAACTTAACGATAACACATCGTCTTACAGTGCGCCTTTAAATAATAATCCGACGCGTGACAGGAGCCCATTAACTTAGCGCTTTGATAAATGCGATTGGCGACTTCCTGACTTTAATGATAGGTTCTCGTAAATATATCAATACATTTAGTTAGCTATAATGCGTGTTTAAAAATGATTAAACCAACTTTAAATACGAAGTTGTGCTAAATTATTATACTCCGTAGCAGTTGTTTAATAGAAATACATTCAACTATGTAGCTCTAATATTTAAAACTGCCCATAAAAAAGAAAACAAATAAGACAAAAGATAGTTAAGTGCGTATCTATTTTAGTTTAAAAACATAGTCCACAAAAATCCACGCGAATTCATGCAGTATTTTGTTTGAAATATATACACATTTTATTGATGAAATATCCGGGCAAGTTTTCGATTTTTTGTCAAATAAAGGGACATAGCTCAAATATTAATTTAAGCAAATAAAGTGTAAACAATGATCACGACCTGACTTCGTAGTGTAAGGAATGGCTTACTGAATTTGCATTATGATTTGAAATTATCTTTTTTTTTAAATAACACAATATAAATGTGGGTAAATTTTGGCGTATACCTTTTTAAACTACCACGTACGAGCATATTACACTTTCTCATTTGGGCGGGGGGCGATTTTGTGTTAACACACTGAAAATAAAAGAGGAACTAAAGGGTGGGCAATTTGTGCATATAGATGTAACGTCAAATAATATATCGTTATTGGTGATATCATATTTTTAGGGCAATTAACTTAATTGTTCTCCATTAACTCTATAGCTGACCGAAAAAAACTTTACAACTATACGTAATCGTTTTATTTTTTATTGCCACCAAGATAAAAAAAAGCACTATTAAGGAATGTGTTATATCATTGCCTAGGTGGATTTTTTTTTATATACTCGTAAACATATATATGATCATTATTGATTTCTACATAATTGAGAAAAATCATTTAAAGAAATATTTTTTTATTATAATATTTAGAACTTAAACAGAAAAAAAACTCGGAATTAGTAATTGTATAGGAATCGAGAATTTAGAATTAAATCCTTATTAAATCGTGGAATCGGGGACGTTTTCGAATCATCTTATTATTAAACTAACTGATATTTATTTTGGAGACTGCGAACTTAAAGTTAATTAAATCAAAATAGATTTTTATACAAATATCTGATGTGATATAAAAATTAAATGTTGCGAGTAATAATTTGAATAACAGTTAAGGTATATTGCACCGGGGCTCGTGCGTATATGGTGTAATCTAGAGGTGCAATCTTCATAATTCTACGCATTAAATTCGGCTGTCTTTCAGTAATACCACGTCGGATGCTAACTTTCAAGAGGTCTATTGTATCTGCTTTACCAGTGTACACATGCTATTTTACATACACCAAAAGCAAATGCTTTAATGCGGTTTAAATTACAAGTAGGAGGTAATAATGTGAACAGAATAGTGTTGTGAAAGTATTCGTTCATGTAATGTTTCAGTAAATTGGTAGTACTGCTTTATATGTGGCGTGTGGCTCCTTCCCAATGAAATTACAGGATGAAGTGTTAAACCAAGCTGCAATCAAAATTACTGATAGTTGTCACATATGCATTTAAACAAAATAGAGATATCATATGAACTTTTGTAAGACAAAAACATTTTGTTACCTACGTATAATATTGGTCTTACCTAAACTCTGCAAATATATCAGGTTGATTAGCTTCATCCTGTGGTAAGTTTACAGTCCTTTAGTTACAAATATGCTATAATAATGTTCTGTACATGCACGAGTCCTTCAAAACTAAATCCTTATATATTTAATTTAAAACGTGTTATGATTTAATTTGTTGTTAAGAGTTATCCCCCTTGGGATTGACATTCATAATAAAAGCGCCCTCTGTTTCATTTTCCCGCTCGATCCTTTCAAGAGCGTACGTGAATTTTACAGTTAATAAAACCTTTCTAAAAGGCAATTCTTTACTTACTGATACTATTCACTTCAATTTTATTAACTGTAAAAAAAAAAAATTAAAAAAAAAATTAAAAAAAAATAATTGATCGAATCTTACGTCCCGACAGATTCGAGGTGGAACCTACATGCCCTAATTCCGAAAAATCCTATAGGCATTGGAAATTAACCCTCCAGAATTATATCCGCTCACATAATAACGGATTAATCGAAAACACTTCAGATAATTTCTTTGCCTTGATCAATTGTATTTCAGCCTCTGTTTTCGATTTAATAAGCGATAAAACCGACTACGATAGTGCATTAAGAACATTGGACGCCGCTTATTTAAAACCTGAAAATATTGTTTATAATAGATATCGATTGATGACGACGAAGCAACAAACAACACAAAATATAGATGCCTTCATACTACAATTGGAAATGCTTGCCAAAACATGTAACTTCGAAGCGGTTTCTGCTGAAGAAAACAAAAATCAATACATTCGGGAAGCTTTCATCGGCGGAATTTCTTCTTCGTCCATCCGACAACGACTGTTAGAAAAACCCATCCTGACTTTACAAGACACATATGCCACGGCCAGATCTCTTGAACAAGCAGAAAAGCATTCGATAAGCTACGCAAATAACTTTACTGTAGCAGCTACAAATAATCTTTCGGGCTACAATCGTATAGCTGTGACTAAAGAAAATATGCATCCAAAAGGGGTTTGTTTTTTCTGTGGAAAATCACGTCATCCTCGATATTTATGTCCTGCACGAAACGCCGAATGTAAAAAATGCAAAAAAAATGGTCATTGGGCTAAAGTGTGTAAATCTTCTATTTCTAACACTCATACTGCTGTTCTTTATGACGACTCTGACTACCCCTCACCTTCTCTATCCTGACTAGGAACTAACTCCAAAGATGTCACATTCACTCAATGCCAAATTAACGGGCACTTCGTGAACGCTATGGTGGACTCCGGCAGTGTAAAAACATTCATTAATGAAAATACTGCTAAAAAACTTAAACTCTTCACAATACCTAAAAACAAAATTATAGCTCTGGCTGCTTCCGATCAACATGCTAAAATAACTGGCGAAGCTGTCGTGGATTTAATACTGAAAGATAAAACCCATTCTGGAATAACAATTGAAATCATTGGAAACCTTTTCATTGATTTAATAATCGGAAAAGATATTTTAAAAAAATATAAAAAAGTAACACTTAAATTCGACGGTCCTAGAGACAAACTTATAATTGGAGCTATAAACACGAATAATTTTTTTCCTACCATAAACGTTCCACCCCCTCCTCTCTTTTCTAATCTTTCTCCTCATACTACTCCTATTGCGACAAAATCCCGACGTTACACTTTTGCCGCCAACAAATTCATAAAAGAAGAGACTGCTAGAATGTTGAAAGAAGGCATAATTGAACCTTCGATATCTCCGTGACGAGCGCAGGTTCTTGTAACTTCGAATGAGAATCATAAGAAAAGAATGGTAGTCGACTACAGCGATACCATCAATAGATTCACGGAACTAGACGCTTACCCAATGCCTAATATCAATAAGATGGTGGACGACATCGCTCAATATAACATCTTCTCTACTCTCGACCTAAAATCTGCTTATCACCAAATACCTATAAATCATGCTGATCGTAAATTCACTGCGTTTGAAGTAAGTGGCAAACTTTTTCAATTTACTCGTCTTCCTTTTGGCGTCACCAATGGAGTAAGTGCTTTCCAGAGGAGCATAGACTATATTATAGAAAAAGAAAATCTAACCGATACCTTTGTGTATGTTGATAACGTAACTATATGTGGGAAAAATCAAGAAGAACACGATTACAATCTTCAAAAATTCTACAAAATTGCTAAACAATATAACATCACTTTAAATGAAAATAAAAGCATAATTTCTTCTAGTTCTATTACTCTACTCGGCTACACCATAGAAAATAATCAAATAGCTCCCGATTATCAAAGACTAAAACCATTACTCGAAATGCCACCTCCGCTGAATCTTAAATCTCAAAAAAGAATAGTTGGAATGTTTTCCTATTACTGCAAATTCATTAAAAAAATTTCTGATAAAATTTTATTACTAAATCAAAACAAAGAATTTCCACTACCTCCATCTGTATTAAAATCTTTTCAAACATTGAAAAATGATCTAAAAGACGCCACTTTAATAACGGTAGATCCAAATAAAGAATTTGAAGTAGAAACGGACGCTAGTAACTATTGCATTGCTGCAACACTAAATCAAGACGGTCGTCCTATTGCATTTTTTTCAAGAACTCTCAATACTAACGAAATTAAGCACCATGCAGTAGAAAAAGAGGCAGCCGCTATTGTAGAAGCTCTCCGTAAGTGGCGACATTTTCTACTCGGCAGGCACTTTAAAGTCATCACAGATCAGAAGAGCATCAGCTTCATATTCGACAATAAAAGAAAATCTAAAATTAAGAATGACAAAATATGTCGTTGGCGTATAGAATTATCCCAATACAATTTCACTATAGTTTATCGACCTGGACCTGAAAATATTGCTGCTGACACATTCTCTCGCATCTCTGCTCTTACTTACAATCTACAAGATCTTTGTGATTTACATAAACAATTATGTCATCCTGGTGTTTCAAGATTAAGCCATTTTATAAGAACGAGGAACCTCCCTTTTACTTTGGATCAAATTAAGAATATTACTGACTCTTGCTCATCCTGTCAATTACTGAAATCCAAATTCGCCAATACCAATGGAGGGACTCTCATTCAAGCCATATTACCTTTTCAACGATTAAATCTTGATTTTAAAGGTCCTCTACCTACTTCTATACATGGCAACAAATATCTACTTACTCTAATTGATGAGTATTCCCGTTTTCCTTTCGCTTTTCCTTGCAGAGATATGACAAGCAAAACCATTATCCATTGTCTAAACAAACTCTTTTCAATTTTTGGTTTGCCTGACATGATACATACTGACCGTGCTTCTGATTTCTTAGCAAGAGAAATAAAGGATATTTTACACAAAAAAGGAATTGCTACTTCCAAAACAAGTAGGTATCATCCTGAAGGTAATGGACAGATTGAAAAACTCAACGGTACCTTATGGAAGGCCATTCAAACAACATTACATTCTAATCAAATGAAACTACCTTATTGGGAAGACATACTACCGGACGCACTTCATTCAATTAGATCATTACTTTGTACTGCCACTAATATGACTCCCCATGATAGACTATTTAAATATAGTCGTAAATCTGCTTCCGGAATTTCAATTCCTTCTTGGGTTAAACCAGGCCCAATATATATTAGAAACCACACTAAAACAAGTAAACATGACCCTCCTGTAACGCCTGCCACCCTAGTAGATGTCAACCCCCACTACGCTTATGTTCAACTACCTTCTGGTACTGAAACCACTGTCAACGTTCGAGACTTAGCTCCAAACTCATCAAATGAAGAAAACTCTAATAATAATGTTACTACTTCAGAGACTTTATTTGAACCTTCTACCAATGAAAACATTGGTCATGAGGAAGACAAAAATCAATCGTCTGATCTTGAAGAAAATCAGATTTAACTAAAAAAATAATACTGAAAATCAGCATTCCTGCCAATCTGTGCGGAGGTCGTCCCGAGTTCGACAATTCCCTAGTAAATATAAGGATTTTGTGACTAAATACTGAAAAAACTGCAGTTTGGGTTCATATGTTATTTGTAAATAAAATGATCCTTATGTGATTGTAAAAAAAAAAAAAAAAAAAAAAAAAATTGTCTATAATTAATTACCCCTTACTTGAATACTTTAGGACCGGGAAAATGTTATGATTTAATTTGTTGTTAAGAGTTATCCCCCTTGGGATTGACATTCATAATAAAAGCGCCCTCTGTTTCATTTTCCCGCTCGATCCTTTCAAGAGCGTACGTGTATTTTACAGTTAATAAAACCTTTCTAAAAGGCAATTCTTTACTTACTGATACTATTCACTTCAAAACGTTGAAGAGCTACGAAGAAGGGAGTATTAACATATAAAAAAGCGACCTTTTGTGGGCATAATATATGTATTTCCATAATCGATACTAATCTCAATGCATTTATGAGAGCAATGGAATATTACTGTGCATAAGCATCAGGAGCGGGTTTATCCCATTAGAGCCCAACGGTAATATTTTCTATATATGTAACACAAAATGTTAAGCACTACAAAAACATCAGTGGTACATTTAAAACGAGCGACATTTTATATTCCGGAATTTAATTTCTATATAGTCACCATTATTATAACACCACATTTTTCCAAGAATTCAATGATACCCCTATGCTTTTGACGCACCTACATGACAAGTGTTGCTATATTTGAGCACCATGCTGTCAATATATCCAAGACGCTAATGCAACTTTCAGATCGATAATGTATTAGTTCAGTCATGTAAGAATGATATTTGCAATCCGCTCGGATCTATTCAAGCGAGATAAAAAAAATAGTAAGCATTCATTTTGGAACTCCCCTTTTAAGTAAGAATTGTAATAATTCCAAACAATATTTCAGTTTGGTGTGAACTTTTATTTCGAGTGTACACATTTATTGCTGAATGATTCTTTGAAAAAAACGTGGTCGAATAGAGAAATTGCTATTTCAAATTAGAGTCTGAGAGACCATTCCCATGTCAATATATAAAAAAAGAAAAAAAAAAAGGTAATTTTAGCGTTATGCTTATCTTAATTTACGAAACAGAAGTATATAACGGTTTCTATATTAAACACAGAACAAATAATTTTTCGATTTTCAGTTTATATATGTAAGGTATTTCAACACACACAAACATCATATATTCGTGTGGTTGCTTTATTAAAGGCTACTTCTTTAGGTTAATACTTCCATTATATTGTTGATCACTCTAATTTAAAATTAAGCTCGGTCAATAAAGCTCACATGAAAAGAGCATGATACTATAATCTATAGATCACTCGCATAATCTAGACATTTACACTTGATATACATGTTAATTTCAACTGTATTGTTGTCGCGGCTAATGTTGGCCGTGTGATTCGTACCTTTCTAATGAAGGCATTGAAGACGTCGTGGTTAATTAAGATTAAGTCTGTACTGCTACACTGGGTTGTTCTTTTTTTCGAGTCATACGCTTAACAATCTAAATGTGCCTTAAAAAACGTTATTTCGCCCTCTTACACCCTCATAAGTCGTCTTGACCTTGACAGCTCGCGTGTTACTTTTTATAAAAAAAATGTGTAACACATGCCCTTTGCTTACTTCGGATTGCTGATTATGCTGTGGCAATAATATACATAACTTTAACATTACGATTCAAAGTAAAAAGCTATTGCTTAAAAAGATAGGGTACTACAATAAGGCTGACTTGGATGCCATTAGAGATCATATCAGGGGCAGCTTATAGGGGAAATATATTTTCTCTACCCAAGGAAAAGTTTGTAAATAAGACCATTGAATAGTTCAAAGCAACAATTGAAGCACATCTTCTCACACGGAAGTTCTGTAGCAAACCACACTCTAAGCAATCATGCACCTGTACTTGCGCAGCTTCCCTCGTTCATAGGCAACATGCATACAGAAGATTTATCTCGCATAAGTCCTGTAGAAACGGACAAAAGTAATTTTAAGAAAGGAGTAACTATAAGAAAGAAAGAGAGACAGTTAAAAGAGAAACCGCCAGAAAACGCATTAAAGCGCAGTAAGGGACTTCTAATTTCTGGAAAATCTACAACAGTGTAGTAAAGATGGGACAATCAACAATTAACCATCTTTAAAATAACTATGAGATTGTTTGCACGGTAACTATGAAGGCTAACATGCTTGCTGGTCACTTTGCGTAAAACTTTACCTTGGATCCAGCAAAGTACTCCCTCCCTGATTTTCCTTTGCGGACCGAAACCAAACTAGATGAACTGGAAATTAGCCCTTCTCAAGTACATGATATCTTAAAAAATCAAGACAACTCAAACATGTAGATCTGATCTCAACCCAGCTGTAGTATTAAGAAAATGCTCCGCTAGGCTTGCTCAAGGTCCCTCCGAACTGTTTTACAACTGCCTTAACGAATTTTTCTTTTCCTAACTGCTGGATTACTGCTTCTCTGGCACCAGTTCACAAGAACTCTGGCAAAGTAATTGACCTATTAACTCATCGCCCCATGAGTCTATTACCTCTTTCGCCAAAATATTTAAGCCTATAATTTATCAAGCTATAGTCCACGACTACTGCAGATATTTTCACTGTACTTTCTAAATATATATACCATACATGGGTGAAGCAGGGGAAGGAATGGCAGTAACCCTAGATATATCTACGTCTTTTTACAGATTCTATATAATTACTGGACAACCACTTAACATAATTTAATCCTTCCTAAATAAGAGAAGAATCCATGTTGTCCTCGACGGTTAGTCGTCCAAGCAATATGATATAAATGCGGTTGTATCGCAGGGATATATCCTTGGACTTTATTACTCCTTATAGTAATGAATTGCCTTCTTGGTAAATAAACTCTGAAATGGGTATATTGTTGAGGACACCACGCTTTATAGCAGGCCCGAGGGAAATACGGATGAACACATCATCAATAGCGGGAAACGCAGAGGAATAACTCCAGTCTGTAGTGGAATGGGGTCAAAAGTGTATGGTAACGTTTACTGCTACAAGGACTAAGCTCGTCTCCTTTAATAATTCCAATAATCCTCCTAGACTACCAACAGCTATTGCGTAAAATACATTGTATGTAAGTACCTCTTTCAAACTACTTTTGATAACGTCCACAGAAATATGAGTTAAGACATACATCGAGAGCATTGCCAAAGCTACTGCGACGAAAGTTGAATATCTTTACAGTGCAAGAAAGTTACTTACGTGTGAAAGTATGTTGGATCTCTGCCATGCCACTATACGCCCAAGAGTAAAGTCTTGTTGTCCAATTGAGGTTTGGTTATCTGCTACTAGTCTATTGCCCCTTGACAGGGTTCAAAAGAGAGTCACCAAACTGATAGGTTCCTACATTCCATCTAAACTTCAACATCTACCTGTTTTACATGTATTTTAATGGTAGAAGCTCCGATGAACTACAAGCCTTATACACCAACGATGAAAATACCACCGACAAACCCGTCAAGCATCAAAATCCCACCCTTCCCAAAATAGAGATCCTAGATTTAGGAAAAACTCTTATCTAAAGAGCTTCTTCCTTTCAACTGTAAGACTTAGGAATTCACCTCCTATTTCTGGCTTTCCCAAATGTACTGACACACATTTTAATTTGATTTGAGCCCAAAATGAAATTTTAGCCATAGACCACTTGGATAAAGGGCAAACGTTTTAATTAAATTTGAGCCCAAATCATTAAAGGTTAAGGGGCCATATTTGAAGATCTAAGTATAATAAATTAGACCTTAGCGGGCTCTACCTAATTAGTCAGCCTATTCTTGGTCTAAGCATTCGAAATTTTACATATAATGTATTTAGATAAGAAAAGTTTTTAATGCGATTTTGGCCGATAATTTCGCTGGCAAAGGGTGAGAGTGCAAAAGATTTGAGCTTTGCAGCCTCTAGCAAATTATTCATGTAATTTTGGATCTAAATATTGGAGATTTTATATAAAGGGTATTCAGACATGCAGCAAGATGTTTAAGCAATTTTGGGCGAAATTTTGACTTCCTAGAAGAAAGCTGGAAGTGTTTTATATCCATAAATGTGAAATTGTATGGCTGACTCTATTCCACTCCTCAGCCAAGCTGGGTCTAAACACTTTAAACTTGTGATGCAGTTTACCTGGACATGAGTCACACATCTTTATATATGTATATATACATATGCACATAAAGCCATGAACGGTACGTAACGCCCTACCAAAGTCGGGATAAACGGCTAGTGTGTATACATATATATATATACATATATATAAATATATATATATATATATATATATATATATATAATTGTAATTATCTTTGTAAGTGTGTGTGCGTATCTGTGTGTGTACATTTCTCTACCAAACTATTCTGTCAATGTTCAGTCTACAGAATCGAGATTTGATATTAGGAGTAATGAGGTTTGGAAAATGTCTAATCGGTTTTCTGGCAGTAATTTGGCTGTCAAGGAGTCAAAGTTCAAAGATTTGTCCTTTAAAATCTCTACCAAACTCGTCCGCCAATTTTGAGTTTAAACACTTGAAATTTAAGACGTAGGTTACGTTGACGTGGCTCAAATATTTTTATTTGATTTGAGCCCAAATCAATAAATGTTAAGATGTCAGAATTGGGGTGAAATTAAAAAAAGGAATTTGGTCTAAACATTTGAAATTTTACGGAAAGTGCGTCCAGACATAGGGCCGATTTTAATTGTTTATATGGATAAATATTTTGCGACAAAAGGATCCAAGTTCCAAAGATTTGATACTAACAGTCCCTAGCATACTATTCAGCTAATTCTGTTGTAAACATTTAAAATGTTACAGAAAAATTATTCAAACATGCAGCAAGCGTTTTAGTCAATACTTTGGCGATAATTCGTCTGGTTAGAGGTTTGAAGAACTGACCTTTGCAAACTCTACCTCACCCCCCCTTTACTTGTGTTTTAGATGCAAGTTCCCTGGACTTAAGTAAAACTAATATTTATCTGCATATTCACATAAAGTTATGAACTGTATATAAGGCCCAAACAATGCCGGGATGAACTTCTAATATATATAGTCCATTTTTAAGAGAACAAGAGCATTTTAACTTTACTCTCGTATACTCCTTTATTTATTTTTTTAAATATATTTTTGCGTTGTATTTTCCTATTTTCTTTTTTTTATTAAATGTATATCAACAAATTGCCTGTTTTTTAAACGCATGTTTCTACTTACATATTTCAACTATATCCTTTTCACTCCTCGATAGTTTTCTAACAACTTTACATTTAACCATCTCATTATTATTTTTGTGTAACACTTTATTTCTGAAGAAGTAACTCTTAGTAAAAGGTTACTTTAAATAGCAGTAGTTAAAATTTATCTGCATCCAGTACTCGTTATGTCACTAACGTAATGTTTATATTTCACTTTTTAATAAATCGTTATCTAATTATTTTCATTTAATTTATTATCTTCCTCTTCATTATTATTCCTAAACTCTTTATATTGTAAGGAAAATAACTCTGCTTATTCAATTTTATAAATTTAAAGCATTTATATATTAATATTTTTACTTCACTAGTTAATAAGCATATATGTTTCATTTTAAATGCATAATTTTAATAAGTTCTGCTTTGTTATTATCTCAGTTTAATTCTTACTTTCCTTTAAGTTTATAGTTTAATTGAATTTATTTTACTGTATCTTGTCTCTTTGTCGGAACACATTTCAGTGGTTTAATGTTTGAGGTGTCCATTTCTGTGTCATTGAAATTACTGACGCGTAATCATATTACACATAACGAATACTAAAATAAAAAAATACTTCTATTTCTACTATTAAGTTATAATTATTTCAGTTTCTACATGTTAAGTTGATGATTTACAAATGTATTCATTTTTGATGCATTTTCACATCTTCCAACCACAATGTATTCAGTATTCTTTCTCTTTAAAGCCTAATTGATTCCCCGATACGTATGAGGATCAGCTCAACTAGTTTAAATTCTGAGACAGTTTTATTTATTTACTCAATGTACTCGAAGATTAAGGAAATAAAGACAAAGAGATTAAGCACGCTCGCTTCAGCTACGTGATCACATGAGATGCATTAGAAATATTCTATTAGATTCGGATTTTTACGGTGTTTAAGTAGGTGATATATAGAGATAACACGCATTAAGGAATTAGGGACGAATACAAAATTCGCTCACGATCGATCGTCTGTTAACACACCATAGTTATATAAGACATGCTTTTGGCTACTTTGAAACGCACTTGAAATACTTTAATGTAGTTTAATCATTTAAAAAAAAAATATAACCTTTCTTGTGACAAATAATCTATTGTCTTGTACTTGGTTGAAAAAACACATAGGGTTTAGAGAAACAGCTATTTGATGTGAACTCAAGTTTGGGACCAGAGACGACAAATACGAATTAGGCGTAAGAAGTATATATTAACAAACACGTTTTTTTTTTTTTAATAAGAAAAGAGATAAGAGGGGCTTACTCGTACCCGCTACGCACTTTTAATACTCCTGTTGATTCTACGATATTCCGATACTGCATCATGAGAGTCTTATGTCACGCCGTGATATAGTACTGAGCCAGTCCATGATGCAGGTAACGCAATTTTATAAATAAAATAATTTTAAGCGCGATAAGACTAATTTCTGTTATTCCTTCATTGAAATTGTTCGTCTGTAATCGCGAGCAAGACGGACCCATAAAAAACAAGAGCACCTTTGAAAACACGTACGGACAATAAATTCAAATATTTTAGTACAGGTGATAAACCACAATTTCATGTTTGTCAGATTAACACGCAAACAACAAGCGTATGTAAATGACTGTGAGGAATATATTCAAAAAAGCATCTCATATAAAAATAGCTTTACATCAAACAATCTGTGATATTTTATTCATAATATGTAAAAGTTATCCCTGATGTGAGTACTGTGAATATGTCTAAAACTTTTCGCAGACTTTGAAAGAATATTACTTTGCCTAAGATGTTTGAAGTCGTATCAAGTTTGCTTGTATTATATAAGATGGACACGCATATATTGTTATATACAAAATGGATATTGTTTGCCATCTACATATATGGCTTCAATTTAACTGAACTTTACTATTTTCCAAGATTATCCACGGCGAAATCATCTTATTTCCCTCGAAATGTATAATTTTAGCAAAGAAATTGAAGAAATTGCAATAGTCCCAAGGTCTATATCAGCTTATTTCTGAGCTAAGCTTAAATTAATAACTTTTATTAGAAACAACTGCCTTTGTATATATACATATATATATATATATATATATATATATATATATATATATATATATATATATATATATATAAAGCTGAACGTCTGTGTGTGTCTGTTCAGGAATAGGCTCCTATATTATAGAAAACTGATCACATATAATGATAGATGTATCGAGACACAGGAATGGGTATGTTTGATCTGGCATAATGATGGTTCATTAAAATTATGGGGTCTGCGTACGAGCCTGGTCCAAGAAGTTTGGAAATAAAAAAATATTAAAAATTAAAAACAAACGTTTACAAGTGTTTTGGATATAGATGTACATAATAATGCTTTGCTATGTATGTTTTAACTTTAATAGGGATGGAATATAAAATTGTGAGAATGAAAACAGGCACACACTTTAATAAAAACTTTTCATATATATCTGCGTAAGTATACTTTGATGATTATGTTTCAGTTTGAGTACTTAAGTTGTTGTACTGAATTC
Organism: Euprymna scolopes; assembly: GCF_053919585.1. Taxonomy (NCBI): domain Eukaryota; kingdom Metazoa; phylum Mollusca; class Cephalopoda; order Sepiida; family Sepiolidae; genus Euprymna; species Euprymna scolopes. The sequence goes on along the minus strand of NC_136504.1, from coordinate 33,763,030 downwards.
TCGTAATTAAGATTTCGATTATTCCTAGAATTAATATACATTTATATCTTTTCTCGTTGTTTTTTTTTTTTTTTTGCTTTTTTATTTTGAATATATCTGGACTCCAAATTATTCGTATTTCTTTTCGAGAGAGTTAAAATACATACTTCATTGTCTTTTGTTTTTTGTAGAAAAATTATACATTTTATCTGTTAAAACCGCATGGATCGAATTCTTTTGCCCCTGAATATTTATTTGACACATTTTCTCCGTTAAGTCGCGGTTTTTATGGTAACCATTTCTTAGATTCAGATTTGTCTTGTGAGATGTTATTTTTTCAAAGAAAACCGAAAGAGTTTTCAAGGCAATAGTTGAAATTGTACGTTTAGAATTGACACTGGCTTTGGAATTACAGAAAAAAGAGAAGAAAAAATAAAACGTGAAAAAAGAAGAAAAAAGAAAGGGAAGAAAAAGAAAGAGAAACGGAAAGAGAAAAAAAGAGAAAGATAAGACGAAAGAAGAGATAGAAAACCGGAAATAATAGAAATACAGACAAAGGCAAAGACAAAAATCAAAATTAATAACTAACATAATAGTGAAGAAATACAGCAACGAATTAGATAATGTTTTTCAAAAAAACGCAATATGGTCAGCATTAGAAACATTTAACTATTGTCCTGGATTCTGGAACCTATTTTCGAAGATTGTGTGATATATTTTAAGATTAATTGTAAGTCACGGTGTGAGTAGATGAAGGTTCGTCTTTTATTACAAAATTAGAAGCTGCAGAACATGAGTCCGTTAAACGAATTGTCGATCCACGAGACAGTTAAATCTTTGCTGGAATTATACTATCCAAAAATATAATCATTCCATAAAATATGAAGATGCATCAATCTGGCACGCTAAGAGAGACCAAGATTACTCCACATTTGCTTCAGTCGGAAATAGCCACTGCGAGGACCTCGGATTATACTCATTGAGGTCGACAACTTTAGGGTCATAATTTTCATGCCGGGAGCAGTGGCAACCAAAGTAGTTGAAGTCAGCCACCGGACATTAAACAGATTTAAAAAGGAACCGAACCTTCAACAATTGGCTTAGAAATGTCATAGAATCATCTCAGAGAAACAAGTCTCCAGGAAAATAGAAGAGGCATGTGTGGTGCGTATTAGAAAGTACGAAGTAACAAACATCTTACTCCCCGAACAATCAAGCGAAAGCCAAACATAACGCTTCGGAAAATGTTCAAAAGAAGACTGAGTTACTCTACAACCCATGCTACGAATATAGAGAACGTAACTGATAGAATGGTTTGTCCATACCGGTCCAGGAAATATGATCATTGTATAGCCAACGTATCACGAGGGGACAACGTAAGCTGTTAATTCAATAACTAGAAAAAGAATACGATTTGAAGATGATGTTACCACGAACGTAATATTGAAGGAAAAACACTGAATGTCAAGATATTTGGATTTACAAAAATTGGGGAGACCTTCGATAAAAATTTTGAACTCTGAGAACCAGCCTTTAGCGATTTTTGTCAAAATGTAGGCAATCTTAGAGTCGAAGGTAAAATACTCAATAAGGACCTGAATGATTCGTTTCCCAATTTTCTTTTCGCACAAACGAGGCTGCTATAGAAAAATGGAGGCGAAGTTAAAGTTACGAAACAATGCTACCCCAGTCTTCAAAAAATTCGTAGCATATCGGTTGCATCTATACAAAAGACACATGTAGAACTACAGAGACTCGTCAAAGCTGGAATTTTGACTACAGTCGACTAGAGCGTGATACACGGTGTATGTAATGAAAAAATCGAAACATATCAGAGTTTGCGCAGACTCTGCGACCGGGTTGAATGCAGGAATTAAGGATCATCATTACCTGCTGCCCAGCCTCGAGGAAGTTTTTACGAAATTAAATTAAGATAAAACATTCTCCAAAATAGATCTTGGCGTACCTAAAGATCCCCGTTATAGAAGAAAGCCCCAAACTTTGGAGCATTCACACTGACAAGGTACTATTAAAGTCTAATAATCAAACATTCGGGATCAAAGTCGGGCAGCTATCTTTCAACAGTTATTCGACACGATGTTGAGCGGCCTTGATTTTTCCATTGGATACGTGGAGTATATTCTAATTAAAAATCGAGTCTATTAAGCAACATAGAAAACACGTTTTTCAGGTGCTCACAGAGATAAACAAGTACGACTTGACACTAAAAGGGTTGTTGCTTGACAGAATAATATACCTAGGTCAGATAATATATTGGAATTATTAATGAAAGGTCCATAGTAATTAAAAAATATGGCTGAGCCACACGATAGAAAATTGCAATTTTTTATGGTTTTGGTAATTACTATCAATCCTTCATTCCAAATATGCACATATTGCACGAACCTTTAAATTAACTACTTAGAAAGAAAAAGGTTTGGAATTGGACCATGGAATGCAAGATTGCGTAGGAAGAGCTAAAAGAGGCGCTCACATCAGAACAAATCCTGACCCATTGCAACCTAGATTTAGACATTATAGTCGCAAGTAACACGACCGTATATAGAACCCGTGTGTGTATCCTGCATAAAATGGCCGACGGTTCAACGAAACTGATAGCACACCCGTAGAGATCGAGACAATCTACAGAAAATAAATTAATCGCAGACAACGAAAGAATGCTTAAGCATCATTTTCGCGGAAACAAGATTTCACAAATTTCTTAATGGGCGATATTGTAAACTTTAAACGACCACAAATCGCTGATCTCTATCTTTGATTTGAAGAAAGGTGTTAAAAGTTTTTGACTCCTGTGATTTCGACGATCGTTTTTATAACCACAAGTTATACTAACAAACCAATGAAAAGCTTCCAACGTTATTATAAAGTTGTCGAATTTGGGATTCAATCAGTTCGGCGTTGTCTCCGTCACGAACCTGCATTTTATTCTTCACCGCCATCTTTGTTCCTGTGAATTACTTAACACAAGATCGAAACTGCACTGATCCTTCACCGCCATATTAGTTCAACATAGTATCTCAACAATTAACAGGTTATGCTGTTATATTTAGGGGTTTCATTATTATTATTATTATTATTATTATTATTATTATTATTATTATTATTATTATTATTCTTTTCTTGTTGTTGTTATTTTGTTCGTTGTTATTGTTCTTTGCTAAAAGTGAGTCTTATTAGAGTGCAGTCTTAGAGAGGGATGTTGTTAGAGAGATTGTTCGAGTTATGACGAGATTCGTATTTATAAAAATGTTCGTACTTTGAAGTGTAGAAGCTCTTTGCGTGAGGAGATAGTGTTCAGACAGTCTTAGTGTTCATATTGTGTGTGTAAGATGTGTATGTCAAGACATTCTAAAACATATGATATATATAAGACATATATAACAATTGTCACTTTACCTTTTGGTAGAATTACAACACAAAAACGACGTTTATAAAAACACATGATGGGGTTATTTCTTCTCATGACCGGCCGTGGTTTTCATCATCAAGGATTCAAAGCTCCACATTCTAAGTTTCAAAAGTGACCATCTCGCTTCTAGACGTTCGAATCCCAACTGGACTGTCGTCTTCCGTCCTCAGATTCTCTCTGACTCTCCCCCAGTTTCTCCCTCAAGTTTCTAACTATATCTAGAACTTCCCATTTTCTATGACGTCATACACATGTTAAAACATGTGTCTTCTTTCACGTGTTCTGGACATGCGTGTCCAAAACGTTTTCCTTTGTTTACAAAACGAATTTTAACCTATACTCCCAGTAACCTATTTTTTCAATAGTTTAAAAACATGCTTATTAAATTATCTTGTATAGTTACATTCCTCAATTGAATTTTTCATAACAGAATTGACAACGCAGATTCTTTTCTTGAAACTATTTCATCTCTAAGCTAAACAATGGGGTGTATTACATTCCATTTCTTAATTCTCTCTCGTAATCTATTTCTAAACCTAATTTAGGAGGTTCGAATTTCGTCTATTCTATTTCATTTTCATTTTAACTAAATCTCTCTATTTTTATACTTATATGAAAAGGGGGCAGCCCTTATCATGTAATAATGCGCCCAGCCATCGTCTTTTCTTTGACGGTTCGGAATCAAAATTCGAATTGTGGCAGGTAAAATTTCTCGGGTATCTTAGAGATCGGAAACTGCACAAAGTTACACAATCTCCAACAGAGAATCCTAGCGACCCCGAATTTCTTGACAAGAACGCGACTTTTTGCAGAACTGATTCAATTCTTGAACGATAGAATCTTTCTCTGATTATAAGATATGCCTTGGATGATGAACATATTGAGAGAACATTATTTATCAAAAGGGTAACCGAAAATGATATCCCTATATACAGAACTAACGGCCCTAAAACGTAACGAGGCTGAAACTATTACCGACTACGTTATAACGGCAGAAACAACAACCAATGCATTAAAACTCTCACATGAAATAATTAGCAATAACCCGTTGATATCAATGCGACTTCCAGATAATATTCAACCATTTAAAACTGTTATAACACAGAAAGACAAACCCATAAATTTCAGTGAATTTAAAGTGGTATTGCGCAGTTACGAAGAGACGATTCGGATGCTCGTGGACAATAATAACTCCAGCAATATCATAAAGTTCAAAAATTCTTTTCGAAAACAGACACCACCAAATTACTCATTTCACCGCAATGTTTTCCCCAAAAGTAATTTTCCAAAGAAAAAAATAAAATTATATGCTATAATTGTAGAGGACTCAACCACAAAAGTTTCCAATGTCGAAAAGCTCAAAAAATGGACTCCATAAAAAACGTTGAGAACTTTGATTAAGAATATACATTTCTATTTACATGTAACTTTGACAATACCACAAACGTTAAAAATCTCCTTGTAGACGGTGGTGCTACAGCACACGTTATCACCCAGGAATCCGAGTGTATTAAGTTGGATTCAAACTTTAATCCACAAATCTTTTTTCTTGAACTTGCGAGGGTATTCAAATAAATGATATAGTCTTGAAAAAGGCGATGTTAAAATAACACTAAAAATAATAAAGGCGAAATTTTTAACTGCTTTTAAAAAAAAAAAAAAACTCTTTTTATACCGATATTAGAGCAACACTTATTTTCCGTGCAGGCTGCCATTAAACAAGGCGCGAATATGAGGTTTAGCCAAGACAAAATTTATCTACTCCACTGGAACTGTATTTGTCATTAAGAAAATGGCCGACTATATTAATTAAAACGTACGGTTTCCTAAAAAAATTGCCGCTCACGAATTTGAGACTCGCCATAAAATTCTAGGACACTCAATACAGCTGATATTAAAAATTACCAAATGGAGTTGAAGGCATGAAAATAATACCTTCAGACGATCTCCCAAATTTTGATGTTTTGGCACATGGGAAAATGACAAAATATATAAGTAAAACAGTAAACAAAAGGCCACGAAAATTCTCTCACTTTGCACTGTGACTTGCTAGGTCCGATCAGCAGGATGTGGAGAAACAATCTAATGTGTGTTTTGAACTTTATTGATGATTTTTCCGGTTTAATTATAGCATATTTTCTAAAAACAAATCCGACACTTTTCTCGCCAGTAAGAAATACTTAGCTGATATTGTCCCGTACGGATCGGTAAAATGTATTCGCCCAGACAATGGGACTGAATTTACTAGTACAGACATTGAACTCTATTAATTAACCATCGTATTAAACACGAGAAATCTACACCGTATTGCTCATTTCAAAATGGCACCGCTGAGAGGGAATGGCGAACTCTTTTTGAGATGGAAAGATGTCTACTTATCGAATCGATATTATCGCATAGTTTATGGACGTACGTTTTAATTACAGCAGCATATATCAAAAATAGATCGTTCAATAGAAAATTAGGCAGCACACCTTTTGCGGTGTAACAGACAAAATGAATCGAATGCATATATTTGGTTAAGATTGCTTTACATTTATAGAAAATACCAGTAAACTAAGTATTAAAGGCGAAAATGTATTTTCGTAGGTTACGATAAAAAACATCCATGCATATTTAATCTACTTTCCAGATTAAATGCCGTAAAAAGGGTTAGACGTGTAAAATTCAATGACACATTAAATTTTAAAAATAGCGATCCATTGGACGAAAAACGTGCGGAAATATTACCTAGTATCTTAATCACAAAAACATATTAATAATTACGACAATTACAGTCGAACTACTGACGTAAATATTAACCAGACACGTCGATAGCCGATAAGGACAGACTTCGTAAAGATTGGAAAGATACACTACGCAATGGATTACTGTTACTCGTTGAAAAGCGCACCGGAATGTTATGAGGCAATTAATTCGGAAAATCACCACGAATGGAAAAACACTATGGAATTCGAATTAAAAGCTTTATCTGAAAATAACATATACAATATAGTGGCAAAACCAAAAGATAAAAATATAATTTCTTCACACTGTTTTTTTCCAAAGAAATCACAGCTTCTTGCAGTGAAACTTTTAAAGCAAGATTTGTTGCAAAATGGGTTTCACAAATTTCGAGAGTGGAATATTTTGCCACATTTTAACCAAGGACAAATTTAAAGACAATTAGAATCTTATTACAATTTGCCACTCGATACAATTTAAAAATACATCAAATGGATATAAAAACATGCTTTTTTTAAATGCTCATAGTGGCTGTGACATGTATATTTACTCTCCATAGGGATTTAAAATTAAAAATAAAAGTCTCGTGTGGAAACTGCATAAATCGTTACACGGACAAGACAAACTACTCAGAATTGGAATTTAACCATCCATAACAACGATTCAAGCAATGCCCCGTATACGCGTGCATGCATCCCACATATATCTACAATAAACTGTTGATTTTTGTTTTCTGGGTTGACGATATATTACTCGCCTGAAATTGTGGCAACACTTTTAATGATGTTGAAAAAAATTAAATAAAAAATTTAAAATGGCCGATCTTGGACAATTGTCATTGTTCCTCAATATAAAATTTACCTGTGAAAATTAAACTATAACAATGAACCAATCACGGTACATTGAATATATTATGCTGAAATTTGGAATGTAGGATTGCAAACCGCATATAACTCCCGTTGAAATTGATATAAAAATATAGATAACGAATAAAGATTAATAGATGATCGATTATACAGATAAATAATTGGAAGTGTCATCTATTTAATGGGCGCAACTAGCCTGATATATGTTACACAGTAATAGAACTATTTCAAAACTTATCGATCCCGACAATTAAGGGCGTTTATCGTGCAAATCAACGTTATCTATAAGGAATCTAACGCCTAAGAACAATATAGCCGACATTTTCACTAAACCTATAAAAAAGTTAAAATCAAAACATTTTATAACCGAACTTTTTGGAATCTAATCATGAGTAAATCTCTTTTCAGAAACCTAAAAAAGAAGAATGAACAGTAGCCTTCAGACACACAATAAAAATAATAGATGAACTGCGACCCTTTTTATCTTACTAACCAACTTTACCTCCTAATATCTAACATGATATTTCCAGTTTTTTGTTAAACAAAAAAAAAACTATATTTGTAGTTGTTTGTATATATATATATATATATATATATATATATATATATATATATATATATATATATATATATATATATATATATATGGATAGGATTATATATATATATATATATGGATAGGATTATATATATATATATATATGGATAGGATTATATATATATATATATATGGATAGGATTATATATATATATATATATATATATATGGATAGGATTATATATATATATATATATATATGGATAGGATTATATATATATATATATATATATATGGATAGGATTATATATATATATATATATATATATATATATATATGGATAGGATTATATATATATATATGGATAGGATTATATATATATATATATATATGGATAGGATTATATATATATATATATATGGATAGGATTATATATATATATATATATGGATAGGATTATATATATATATATATATTTGAATAGGATTATATATATATATATATATATATATATATATATATATTTGAATAGGATATATATATATATATATATATTTGAATATGATATATATATATAAAAAGCTTTTTTTCATATGTATAAAAAAACTTAACGTGATTTACAAAAATGGCTTCTTTTTACACATATTATGCCAATATATTAAGAACTATTTTTAACCAATGAAAATAAAGACTAATTACCGAAAACAACAAAAACAAAAACAAATGTTATATTTTTTGTTCATTTATTTCATTTTTATTTTTATTATTTTCCTTTTTTAAGTTAAACCAAATTGATTCCGAGACGATTTTCCATTATATAAAATACGGGGGGGTTAGATGTTTTTGACTCCTAATGGGTGTATGATACCAATGATTTCGACGATCGTTTTTTTACCGCAAGTTATAATAACAAGTCAATGAAAATCTTCCAAAGTTACTATAAAAATTGTCGAATTTGGGATTCAATCAGTTCGCCTTGTCTCCATCACGAAATTGCATTTGATTCTTCGACGCCATCTTTGTTATGATTCTACACTATTCTCTTTGTGCAACAGATTTGTTCAATACTAAACAATTACAATTACCTACACATACGATAAACAGGCTTCAAAGATAGGAAACTCCTACTAATAAAGGACTTTGATATGGAGTTCCTTCCGCCCAAGAAGTTGGGGCATACATATTGCCTATCGCGGTTTATATCAAAGAATGAAGAACCACTTGAAGACTCGGTGCTTGCATCACAAGTATCAGAGAGAGTTTTAAATTTCGATCCTTTCAACCACCGTAAATAAACGTCCCGTTATTCTGGATGATATAAGGAATGAAGCTGAATGAGAGGAATTATAAAAGAAACTCTGAAAAAAACTGCAGGCGGTTAAAATATTAGAAGTTTTGTCAACATGCGACCAAGTATTATTCTATCGCGAGCGAGTAGTTCTTCCAGCCACTCTCCAAAATAAAATCTTAAAGGATTTGCACTACCAGAATCAAAAGTTTAATACGTTCATACGTGTACTGGAAAAATACGAACAAGCGTAATGAAAAAAGGTGAAGCATGCAGAGGATGTGCACTGGCTGCTAAAGAGTCACCAATTCAATTTAGCCCATAGCTGACTACCCATGGTCACGGATACACTTGGACTACGCAGTACCAATTGATGGACAGTACTATCTTATAAAAGTCACCAGCTTCGTTAAATGGCCTAAAGTCTATAGGTGCAAAAGCCCAACTACAGGCTTCACCATAAAAACAACTCTTCATGAGTTATTCGCAGAGACCGAAGTGGTCGACCGTTTAGTGTAAGATAACAGCACTCAATTCACATCCGGGGACGTAAAAGAGTTTATAAAGAACTTCCGAGGAGACCACATCACAACTCCCACTTACAACACCTGGTAACGGACAGCCCAACAGTTGAGTGGACATATTGAAGATGGCTTTGAATAAGGAAAAGATCCCTTTATCTTTAAAAGCGTTGCACTACTTTCTTCAAGTGTACCGCCTAAATCAAAGGAGAATACACTACGCAAGCTGTTTCAGGCGGAAGTGTTGTTCGTAAGAAAAATATAACCAGTGTTTTACAAATTATTAAAAAAACAGAGAAAAACACGCAAAAACAACTATCTATAAAAAGAATTACGTGTCGGTTTAAAAAATATATCTGGGAGCAGGACACAATCAACAACAGGGTTGGCCGTATTGTTCATATGGTGGTACATTCACATGCTACGAGTAAGAAACATTTAGACAAGATACTCAAACGTATTTCGAACGAGTTCAGTGAAACTCCGTCGAAACTAGTACCAAAATACGTCTTTCCGGCAGAAAAGGAATACTGACGGACACCTTGAAGGTCGACTTCATAAAGCAAAACTATATTTCGAGGAAGAAATTTCCAGAGCGAAGTTTTCTGAGTTAGTTAACACCCCTATATTTATTATAGTATAGATTCCTCTGGCACTATATAATCAAAACATTTCTGCCCTCTAGAAGAGAGCACACAGGTAGCTTAACCGCTCGCAATGAACACAATGACTTTTAGTCTTAATATTGGAACCCCGTAACCAGAACCACAGCATAGACCAACATTTCTTCGAATAGATTGATAACAAGTTTTTCCTAAACTATGGTCTTTATGCGAGACAGTAAACCAATTCACGCATCAACGTATACGTAATGCTGGATGAACGATGGACTGGCTTTCAAATATCTTTTATTAAATCTCATTTATAACTTGAAGAGCACTCTCCTGAAATGTACTCACTTTTATGGAAGGCAATTTTAAAGCATGTGCGGTTCATGAGAGTCAGTTAAAATTGGACAGCAATTACAATTAAAAATTTAACAGATGTAAATAGATGTTGAAAATTGGCTGCTAACTATCATTTAAAAGAAAAAAAGGTGAAACACGTTTTGGAGGTTTATTATTATTTAATGTTAAAATATCTTTAATTTTTAAAAGAAATTTATACGTTTGTAACAAATATGTTTACTTAAGCGTCACCAATAACTAAGGTTCGAAAGCCACTGAAGGATATGGGTTAATGACTGTAATGTGTTGTAAGTGATTATTTATGGGCACGGCTTAACAAGAAATTGTTAACATTTGAAAATCTAATTTATAAAATCTACTATTACTGTCTGTCTGTCTACAAGTTTTTAAACTTTATCTCTTCCGAAACTTAAAGTCACAGAGCAGCGCTAGATACCGCAAATGAGTGGATTGTTTATGGACCATTCTTTTATAGGTCTTTAGCCAGTCAAAATAGTTGTTTTCGTGGTTAAAAAGGAGTCAGAATAAAAAATAAACATTGTCATACATTTAGTACATTATCTTAGTTTAGTTTTCATCAGTTCATATGCCTGTAACGTAAGTACATTCGTAACGTCATCAGTTTTTTATGCTAAAGCTTTGGTCTCGATTTATATTCTAGCGGATTGAATTCAAATATTAGTTTTACCGTTGAATTCAAGTCTCTATAATAATATATAAAAACTCCAGACCAATTTAAATATCATATTTAAGTATATCTTACGACCGGGTACAACCACGCGACCATCGCTTTGTAGAAATAAAATGACATTTTTTCAAGAATGTCTTAAATGTTCTCGTAATACATTTTTACATAAGAGTAACCAGGCATATTAATACGCAAAATCAACATAAATGAGTGCAACTAGATAACTTGGAATCATATTAGTGTGGTTTGTAAACTTGATAAGTATTTTCGCCAAAAACAATAGTCTTTCTCAATCTCTATATCCATAGGTATACTGAGGAGAATAAAAAAATATATTATATTAAGACTTTTAGTAGTAAAAACGCACCTCTTTATGAGAATGCATAACTTGCATATAATCTATAGACGCCGTTTGTATATATATATATATATATATATATATATATATATATATATATATATATATATATATATACTAGCATTTCAGCCCGGCGTTGCCCGGGTGTTTGGAGGTGTATGTTGAGAAAAAAAAAGAAAAAGAAAAAGCGGTCATTTTTTTTTAAATTTGACCCCTATTATGTCCCCTTAAAATTTATTGTTTTGGACTCAAATCAAGTTATTAAGTTATATCCATGTCCAAGGAACCTATATCTAAAATTTCAAGTGTTTAGACCCACAATTGGCGGAGGAGTTTGGTAGAATTCTCAAAGGTCAAATCGTTGAACTTTGACCCCTTGCTCGGGTGTTTGGAGGTGTATGCTGTGCAAAAAAAGCAAAAAAAAAAATGGTTAATTTTTTAAAACTTTGACCCCTATTAATTTTTAAAGGTCAAATCGTTGAAATTTGACCTTTTAACAGCCAAATTTCTGGCTGACACCCGTCACATCGATTTTCCCAAATCTCAGTACCCGGTATTTCAAATTTCGAGTCTATAGACTAAAAATTGACAGAGTTATTGCGTAGGGAAATGTACACAGACAGACAGACACACAGACACGCAGACAGACAGACAGACAGACAGACAGACAGACACGTTCACTTTTATAGATATATAGATATACCTGAGCGTGATATTTTAATTTAGGCAAAATCTTAAGAATCAACCGTCTATCACATATTACATATTACAACAAATAATAATCTCGGTGGACTAATTCGAAAAAAAAAAAATTGAAATAAAATTTCAAATAATAATATTAATGATAATGTCGTTTATCAAATTCCATCTGTGTTTGTTTGCAATATGACGTCAGCTGATATTTGGGTTGGACGATGAATTCCATGGAAAAGTTAATTCTGATAATATTTATTTTAAGAATAAGCAGACGAAGAAATACATTTCGGCGATTTTATCTTAAATTAAACTCATTAATGAGGAAAGAAATGTAAAGTGCAACAAGGGTTGGACAGGGTGATTTTCTATGTACTTGTATACGCTATCTCTGCGCTATATCGAAAGATTGGCGTGTTCTCTCTTTTTTAAGAATACATTATTTGCTGAGAATTGGATCTTACTTAATTTGCTGAGAATTATATCGCTTCACCTGTGCAACGTAAATATTAGTATATAAAATCAAATTATTTCTAGGAGAAAGAAAGACTATACTTAGGATGACATTTTGTTCGATGTGCGATATTTATCTGATGAATTTCTGTACAAAAGATATCTATAAGCCCTCCCATACATATAAATCTCCTTTTTGTGAAATTTGAAAAATATAGGCTGCCTTTTAATAATCTATGGGGAAGGAACTTACAAACACTGACTTTTACATAAAACTAAATATATATATATATATATATATATATATATATATGTGTGTGTGTGTGTGTGTGCGTGTGTGTGTGTGTGTGTGTGTTTGTAAGAATTAGTTCGGTGATAATCCTTAACGTAAACACATGTATAAATCTTTATATTAATTAGTTTGAACACATAAAAAGGGAAACTATTCAAGAACATCGTAAGTACGTCCCATGTAACACATAGTCAATCATTGTAAATCTCGCATGTTCTCAGTTTTATTGTTATTTTCCGTGAATTCCTGTTTACTGGTTTTCTTTTAAAATGTTAAAGTCGTAAAGTACATATACATACATAGTGTGTGTGAAATGTTGCGCGTGCGTAACGATGAAAAATTCCTATGATCACAGAAAATCTAATGTTACATCAAATAATTCATCAGAATTCGTAAAAAAATGAGTCAAGCATTTTATTGTTTATATTACACAATATCTTACACGATTAGATGCAATATATATATATATATATATATATATATATATATATATATATATGAGATAGAGAAATATATGGATGCATGGATAATTTATGTTTGTTTTTTAACGATATGTCTTTTTTATTTATGCGGGTCAAGTGTCAAATGTTCCATCCGAGTTTAAACAAAATCATTCGTCATAGCTTTAAACGGTTTAACTTCCAGGAGTTGTCTTCGGGCGCGAGTTGAATTTTAATAAATTGTGTTTAGTGAATTTCTTTAGAAGTAGATTACACCCGTTTAAAATTACTTCAGCCTACACTCTTCTACTTGTGCCTTGTTGATGTTTGCTATTACTGCGAATGACTAGTGCGTCCATGATTAGGAGGCCCAGACTTAAGTGGTAAACGGTTAATATAGCGGTATTTTATTAATATATTTTTGAATGAATTTTCGAGATTGTCATGCGCTCCTAGACTTTGGAAGATCGACGTCATAGGTGGATGTACGAGACATGACAACTGGGGAGAAATACTACCTCTACTCATGCTGGTATATTAATTATTATTAGAAACATACCCTCCTATAAGACATTAGAAAACGCACAAATTTTCAGTTTTCATCAATTTGTCGGATGCCGGTTTATTTCATATTAGTCGCTTAGGGCTTTTTTAATAAATGATAAATCGCAGTACATTTTTCCTATGAGGGACATATGTTTACAAATTGTATCTTAAATTATTCTTTCATCGATTTTATAATTAGAATTAGCATTTGTGTACAGTATATAAGGTTATTATCGTTATTATCATTAATATCGGTATTATAATTAATACTTTTATATCCTCTAGAAAAGATGTCAATAAATGGTAATTGAAATGTAGTTGTGTAGAAGAATATTGGCGGAAAAGAGATCGAACAGTCGAGTAGCAGAACATTTTACAAAAATCAACTAAACAATATTTGAAAATATATTCTTTGAAGGTAAATAGCTTTTACTATTATATAAAAGGTGTGTCTATGTTCTCATGCTATACATACTGCTATGGAATTGCTATTTAAAATTTAATACGAAAGACTTACAGCCCGGTTGAACATATATTAATTGACGTGCATATTTATATCTTAAATTACTATTCATGCCTTAGGTATTCTACAGTATGGGCAATTCTACATATAATCGTTTATATAGATCAACTTTCTTTGCTTTTTTATCAGGAGTCTATTTTTAATTAACTTGAAAAGCATATCACTTCCCCCGGAATACACACACACACACACACACACACACACACACACACATATATATATATATATATATATATATATATATTATAAATTACCAACTAGCTCTACCTACATATTGAGCACTTTTGAAGTAAATACTTAAAGTTTACGCATAAATCTATTCTTTCGTATATTAATTTTATGTGAGTAAATGAAGTAGTTATATATATATATATATATATATATATATATATATATATATATATATATATATATAAATAAACTTCGTACATCGCATTTTCGCAGTTTATTAAAATATCAATATTTCCCTAAATATATGGCACAACAATTTGAAAATTTATCATATAACGACTGTTTTAAGGTTAGTTATTTCCCCCCAAATTATTCAAATCAATCTGATATTCACGAAGTTATGACATTTTATATTTTATTGAGTAATTTCCACTGGCCATCGTTTTATTGCGGGTCTCTTAAAATGTTATTTTAGGGCAGAAGCACAATGTCATATCATTCGAAATTAACTTTTTATTATAGTTTTCTGTCCAAAAATAATGGGAAAATCCTTGGTGCTAAGCCTAAAAAATGAATTATTTATCGACATATCCACTAAATTAAGAAATATATCTTAAAAAAACCTTTTATTCACCGAAAAGTCAATACTTTGATTTCAAAACGGAGGTATGGATTTAGCAGTATCAACTATGTTCTCAACAAAATGCCCTTTTAAGTAAATTGCTCTCCTCCCTCATAAACTCCCCTTTTTATATTGACCAGAGATATTCCATGGGGTTAAGGTCTGGAGAACACGGTCAGGTAATGAGAGTTTCTCCAAAGGAGTCCATCGATTCAAGTCAGGCTGCAGTCGCCCTAACAGAATGGATTGTGCATTGTCATGCATAAAAATGATATGAAAGTGACGTGACAATAGTAGGTCATCTATCCATGGTGACAAATGATTATCCAAAATGGCTTTGTACGCATTGCTGATAAGTTTTAAACTCTCCGGAACTCAGAATGGTCGAACAAATTTATCCTTAATGATTCCCGCCTAAAACATGATTACTCTACCTTCTTGTTGGCCATGAGCTCTGTAAGAGACTGAAGTTCCGTTCGATCGAGTTTTGGCCCATCTATCTGGAGCGTCAAGAGTACCTAGGGTCTTATCTGTAAATAGGACACGTTGGACATCCATTTTCATGTAGTTCTGTGTCAAGACTTTCGTTTTCCCTATGTTGTTTGCTCAATGGAGGCCATGGAATAGTGTTTATGTTCCTAGCCATCTCATTCAACACATTAAATCGGACCTCTCTTGATTTTTGAGCAATTCCAACTCTTGCAAAAATGGAAGCACTGGTGTTGATTGGGTTTCAGTTGACCTCCTAGGAAATTTCCAAATATCACGATGCGAAAAGTTTCTTCTGGTGCACTTATCCTTTCTTGATTTGGTGTTCGGGTTGTTTACGAATGAAGCCAGAGTTCTTGGACCCCTTTCAGGCTCCATAGCTAAATCTTTGAGGAACAATCCGTCTGCGAGTCCAGCAACAATCCTTTCCTTTTCGATAATCGGTAATCGCCCATTTTTTGGCATTTTAAAAGACCTTCAATAACGCGATAGACAGTATAAATAACTTGATAATAAATAAAATGTCATAACTTTGTGAATATCGTATGGATTTGAATAACATTCTGGGAAATAACTAACCTTGAAACAGGGAATTGAGGATACAATTTTCATTTTTGTGACATATTCATATTTTACTTATCTACAATATAGCGATTGACACAGTTTATAATCGAGAGTGAAACAAAGGGTTCAAGGCGTTTTAACCTTGAATGTTATTTGCTTTAAACATACTTTTTAATGATTCGTTTTAAAATCATTTTTTCTGAAAATAATTTAATCTCTTGCAATCGTGAATATAATTGCCTTATCGAATACACAATAGTATTAAGTTATCAGGTATTATCACTTGTTTAGCATGAAGCAGGGTTTGGGGAATTTTAAAAACAAAACAGATTATTCATAATGGCTCCTTAACAGTGTTTATCAAACACCACTTCCCTTAAAGCAAAAGAAAAAAATGTTCTGTATGCTGAGTCAGCTTTGTATTGTGCTCCTGATTAACTAGGCTAATGTATTCATATTATTAGAAATTATATATATATATGTGTGTGTTTGTTTGTGTGTGTGTATGAGAGAGAGTGTGTGTGCGTGTGTGCCTTTATCTACAAAACACTCTGTCAATTAAATATACATAAAATGCAAACGTAAATTTTATTCGAAGCTTAAATGTGATAGGATTCATTAAGGTGCTCGTGTATATATGCCATCAATGGAAGATGAACACCCCTGCCCCTCACATTTTCGTGTAAACTATCAATCAAACTGTTTCATTTGCTAGTTTTAATGTAATGATCTCGACGATTAAAACACACGAAAAGATTTAGTTTCTCAGCCAAGCTTAAACATGACAAATCTAGTAAAGTTAATCTCTGTTTAAAAACAAAGTTAAATTGGAGGATTCAGTTCGTCATCTATTGAAATAATTTAGTGAAGCTATTATAAAAAAAAACACCTTTTGTCATTTCTCAGGAATCACTCCAAAAAAATTAAGGCTCAGAAAATTGCCAGATCACACGTGAACAAAATTGATTGAACTGGAAATATACGTGTTAAATCGATGAATATTCGATTTCATACTTTACTTAACCCCACCTACCGACAGTAGATTATAGGTGTATCTTGTATCGTAAACAAGTAAAATCTAAACATATGTTTTATTGAGCATATCTCATTGAATTCAAGAAAGGATTGCCGTTTTTACCAATTTTATTGGTATATCTTTCAACAAAATGTGTATCGTCAATATGCTCACTTACGTCTGTTACAATTGTTTCAACGTGTGCTGTTGCAAACTAATATATTACATAAACCAGGATTATGTTATAATATGTGACGGACCAACACACTTATAGGGATGTTTTCACTAATCTAAAATAAGGATGATTTTAAACAAATTTTGCATGGAATATCATATTTAAATGTTACCTGTTACGTACTTACAGGTATGCTAATGCGTGAACGTGTGTATAACACTTTGCCTATACGTTTTTTCAGAGCAAATTTGTAATTTTCCCCTCCATATGAAACAAAAAAAAACGCATTTTAAAATATTTGCAAACAAAGCTGCTATGAATTCTTTGTGTAAATGTTTGTTCTTCCTCTTTGAAATGGGGCGTTAGTGATGCTATCAAACGTTTCGTTTCATCTCTCTTTTTTAATTCTTCGCAGACAAACATGATAGAAGCTTGATCGGAACAAATATTTAATTTGTAATACCGCCGATAGATTTTAATTTCCGAGACAGCAAAAAATAAACAAATAAAACAAAATCTTAAAAGCGTCAACAACATATTTGTAAGTTGCAAACAAACACCAGAGTAGGCGCGTCCGACTATAAGTACTCTTCATTCCATTTTCCTCTATCTCGAAAGAGAAATAGGTTTTAATTCAACAAATAATGGCACTTCATGTTGCTCACTAAGGCATGATAAAAGTTGTTAACTTTCTACGTTTACAAAACCTTTTTTCTTTGATAAAATCTCTTTCTCTAAATATTAGGAGATCATCGATTATATCATTTACAATAAAGAATATATTGAGAATTTTTCCAATTATACACCTCTTGTAAAAAAACGCTACCTTGCGGGAAATTCAAACAGGTTATAAAGGCAGACCTTTTTCTAATGGGGAAATAGTTATTAGTTATTGTAAACCACTTTGAAACTATAGAGATCCCATGGTCTCACCGTTTTTTAGCAAGTGAAAATTGAGGTGCTTTACAGTATTTGGCTAACTAGCTATTTTATTTTATTTTACAGAAATTACCGATCCAATGTTCATCGTGTAAAAAAAAATGTCAGATAAAATATGTATAGAGTAAAACGATGAAAGTGTCGCACTAAAGAAAACATCACTACAGCTTTATTTTACAACCTTTTTAGAAAAAATCAATTCAGCGAACGCTTATTTATCAGAGCTGACATCTATTCAATGCAGCCGCGTTCAGCGCTAATCCCTCGATACGGGTTCGGAACTGGAAGCATGCCTTTTGCTACGTGCACCGGCGGGGGCTCAGCAGTTACTCGGCGGATGGCGACGATAAGGCTGGCTTTGGTGTTGTGAGAGTTAATATTAGTGATGTTCTCGATGTATGGCCAAACGAAGTAGTCCAGTGTGTTTAGGTCCCGCAAAGAGTGGGCCCAGTGAGAGAAAGGTACAAAGTCGTAGCACTCCTTCTAAAACCAAGCACGGCTCTTTTTTGACTTGTAAGCAGGTGCCGAGTCGTTCATCAAAAGCCCGAGTCTGCCAGCGGCCAACTGATTCAACCAATAGAGTCACAACACTTAAGAAAATCAAGGTAATTTGGTTTTTATTTTCAATCAATAGAGATTTATTTTACAACCTTTATAGAAAAAATCAATTCAGCGAACGCTTATTTATTAGAGCTGACATTTATTCGATGCAGCCGCCGTCATCACTAATCCCTCGATACGGGTTCGGAACTGGAAGCATGCCTTTTGCTACGTGCACCGGCGGGGGCTCAGCAGTTACTCAGCGGATGGCGACGATAAGTCGTTCATCAAAAGCCCGAGTCTGCCAGCGGCCAACTGATTCCACCAATAGGGGCACAACACTCTTAAGAAAATCAAGGTAATTTGGTTTTTATTTTCAAGTCTTCGAAGATGTGAGGTGGCACGGTGTGGCAATCACTTGAAACCACACCTAATTCCATAACCGTGAGTGTCAGAGGCCTTCAGCTCTGCCCTCAAACATGGAATTGTACGGATTTGTATTTTGATGGTGCTAGCGATTGCACTGTTATCATATCTTGGATCAGTAGAGAGTATGAGTTGCACAGCGGCGCATCTCCGATGTCACTCGTTGAACATTGTTTCACATTCAGGCATAATAGAAGGCTCGTATTACTCTTGGGATTCGTACTCTACTGGCTAACTAGTAGATAGTCTGCAAAAAAAAAAAGAAAAAGAACACTGGTTTTCACAAACGGAAATGTAATCATTTCGTATTTTCAAGGGCGACAATTTTATCGTTCAACCTTGTATTTAATTTTCAATTCTGCACTGTACGCAAACATTTCTCTTGGCGGTCAATTAAAAAGGAATCTCTCAACGGTAAATAGTTTTTTCTGTTCTATTTTATTGCTCAAATATTTCTGTTTCCTCTTTTTAGTTTTATATTACGTCGATAAAAATTTTCTTCCGGAATTCATAATTTTAATGTCAAATGATGTATTTTCTCATAAGTGTTCGTTATAATACCTTTAATTCATATATCATTTAACGAGTATATTTCTGTATCTTAATCGTTAAAATAAAACTTGTTTTAAAATTATTGTGTTTTTCAGAATGTTGATGGAAAAACGCCAATTCGCACAGTTTTGTATTTCAAGTCAAGCTAGGTCGAAATCTGCTTAAACAGTCCGCGATAACAACGAGCCGTTTCATCCAGGAACCAGTACTGAACGCACAGAAAATAGTTGTCAACAGAAAAAAACCCTGTTTTTATCTACCATAATTCTCGAACAGACGTTGCTAAATTACCATGTGTCACCCGCCAAATTTTCAGACCACTCACTTACCGAATATCATTTGCTTCAAAATCATTAGTAAAATCAAAAACGCCTACAGTGATTTGATCGCAAGGAAAATGTTTACGTTATCGATACAAATTATCCGTTTTTGCGTTGGTTAAAATATGTTTATTCTGATTGTGCTTATTTCGATCAATAAATGTTGTGTTTGAGCTAAGATATATTCATCTGAGTTTAAAAGCTAAATACCGCAAGGACGTTCTTGGCAAATTATGAAATTAAATGAGAATTATAGTGTAGAATCTGTTACAACAATTATATTGAAAATTGTAGAACGCGGTCCAAAAATATAAAATATATTTACTACAATATTTGTGTTTTTATCTGTATTTACTTTTATCTTTAATTACTTGATTATAACATTGAGGTGCTAATGTTAACACACAAAATCAATACACGAGGTCCTTAAGAATTTGTTTACGTATATTTAAATTATGAGGAATACTATAGTAGTTTGCATAATATATCACCGGCCACTCTATTATATTTCTCACTCAAAATGCGTTTAATGCGCATGAGATTTATTAAGACTATATAATTCTGCTATGTTGACATAATTTTCGTACAGAATCTCATTACTTGATAGGAAAATTTACTTCCATATTAAACACGTTAAAAGAGTAATAATGTGTAGACAAATATATAGAGCATAGAAAAATGAAACATAAAAGTAGGAGTATGTTATTAGTTTTATGGCATACAAATGGTGCTTTAATATTCTCATAATGAATTCATTGCAAATGTAAGGATGTCTTAATGCGTCGGCAGAAGACGGCGACGAAATTTCTTAAATCTCGGTGGTTAATATGACGGTCGAATTTCTAAGCAATCCGTATCACATAGTTACTGCTATTATGCACAATTTATATATATATATATATATATATATATATATATATATATATATATATATATACATGCATATATATATGTATATATATATATAAATATCTATATAAATGTATGCATATAAATATATATATATATAAATATATATAAAAATATATAGATAGATATTTATATATATACATATACATAAATATATATATATGTATATATATACATTTATATATATATATATATATACATTTATATATATATATATATATATATATATATATATATATATATATATATATATATATATATATATATTAGTGAGTGGAAAAGTCCAATATTTTTCCCGATTCCATGCTAAATTTCTGATTAAATACTATTACCGATTCTGTGCTAAATTGCCGATTCCGATACAATTACTGATTCTTTATATATCTCTAATTATTTACCTATAAGATAGATATTCTCGCCGATTTTCATAAAAACACAGTTTAAAGATGCATATCTTTTTCTTAACGTCAAAATACACTTGTGGATGATGATCTCTCGATTTTAGCTTTATTAATTTAAAATAAATAAATAAATAGTTATTAATTGATCATTATTACTAGTGGTTTAAAAAATATTTAATAAGAATAGACAATTAAAGGGATGGTTGTGGCATCGGAAACCAGGTATGAACTTTTTCGATATCGATTCCGTCTGTTCCGTCTGGCTACTTCCCACCTGACTACAACTTGGATTGGTTCAAGTCCAACGTTAACCAATTCCTAATGAACCGCCTCCTTAAGTAAACACCTCATCAAATCTCCACACTAACGTAATGTACTTGCAATAACCCTTATCCCTGAGTGGCTTACGGACCTTGATAAGTGGTGACCACTGTGTAAAAAGAAATATATATCCCCAAATCTTCCTATTTTTCGATTCTCGATTCCTATTCAGAGTACTCGTCCGACCACTAATATATATATATATATATATATATATATATATAAATCAAACAAAGTTCCTGCTCGATTGCTTTCGCATTTTGTAAATTCTTTCCTTCAATCTATTACTGTAAGCTTACAGATGAGCTTTCGCTTCCCCATTAGTGTCGTAATTTCTATGCACAAATCATTTTTCCTATATTTTCTACACTTCAATTTGAACCTTCATCCGAAGATCAACTTCTCATGAATCTGTTTTTTTTATCTTTTTATATATTTTCTACTTTGTTAAATTAATATAAAACGTTATGTGAAAAATGCCTATATTTTTAGGCATTTCCGTCTCTTATTATTTCGTACGGAAAAGAAGTATTAATATATATATATATATATATATATATATATATATATATATATATATATATATATATATATATTTAAGATAGAAAGAGAGAAATATGAACAAATATGCGCGAAAGGGAGAGGCAGAGAATATATGAATTTTTATGTTTATTAAAAAATTACAGGTAAATAAAATTTCTTTTTTTTTGACAGATAATCCGATTAAAGAATTTAGATATAGAACACTTCCCGTAACTCGTTGGGTCAATACGTAATATTTGCTATGGAATGAATGTATGAACATGACACATATGACGTGAAGACGATAGTTTTTTTGGCATTATAGAAACATTACTATGAAAGTATATTATAATTTTTATGAGTCGTTCTGTTTATAATTGTCTATTTTTGAAAAGAAAACTTACAGCCATTAAATTATGAGTGGTTTATAGGTAAATGTGCAGTGAACAGATCCCTTAATACTTAAAGTTAAATTCGAATTTTTATATATCTTTTTTAAATGAAATTGTTAGTTGAAATAACATAATAGTTAAAAATACCTTCACCATGTTAATAATGTAATTTAAAATAGAAAATAAAAATAAAATGTAACTTCTTTCATTTATTTTAAACAAACATTAATGGCCCATTTGGTCAAATATTTAATGCGTATGTTAATAATGAGGTCAATAAAATATATTGAAACAATGTGGAAATAAACAATGTAAAAATAAGCAGATTAACGATGGTTTATTTGGATAATCTAAACCCGAAAAAATCAATTGAGAGCCTGACAACGTACACTGTAAATACGTTTTCTTGTCGCGTTGATTCTTTATTTGTAACGCAAGTAAAAAAGAAAACATATTTTGGGAGTATTTATTTATGTTGGTAGTCTAGAAGAAAATGTACGATTTTTTTAAAGAAAGGTGCATTAGAGAATCCAGATTAAATCAAACCAAAAAAAAAAACGAAGGCGTTTGGTAAATCGCCGTTGTAAAATGCTTTGATGATTGTCAACGGGTTAAAGTAGATTTATTTTATCGCGTTAATATAACTTGAACGTAATACGGAAATGAACGATGTAAAAAATACAGACAGTATTAACAATTGTTTATTTGGATAATTAAAAAGCTAAAAAAATTGGAAAATGTACACAGTAAAACGATAGGTTTCATGTCGCGTTGATTATTTATTTGTAAGGCAATTTAAAAATACATATTTTCAGTGTGATTTACTTATGTAAATAATGAAGAAGAAAATGTATGAATGTTTTAAGAAACGTGTATAAAAATGGAGAAAAATTAATATTTCCGTGCACATGTCAAATTCTGCAAAAGTAGCGATTCTTCTTTATTTGTTTACGCTGTTATGGGTTTATATTTATGTTCGCATGCGCAACAGGAAGTCATAAACAGGGTGTAGCGTTACAACACCCGTTACAAGGTCATTTGAGTTTTATAATTACATAGATTAAAGCATATTTTTGTATGTATAAAAAACATTCAGGTATTAATATATTACGGGGCATTTATTCTATTATATAAATACAGAATAAGAATGTGTGGGTTTTACAACAATATGTAATAGAACACATTATCCATACTCTACAGTACTAGATATATTATATCTTGAAAGACAAAGAAACAAGAAGAAAGGTGTGCGATAACGGAGTTTAATGCGCATTACTCAGATGAAAATTTTATTATCCTATCGTTTATACTAACACGGCATTTCACAGGAAAAGAACAACCGTAATAGAATTTTCGAATGTACATTGCATTATATAGAGATAATGTGTGACTTTCAAGGAAACCCCTTAGATTTCTTAGAACTTCGTCCGAATTAACATTAACCCCAATCTAATGTTTAAATTAAAATGGATTTCCTGCGTATAGAAAGTGTTTTTTTATTCCATTAGTAAAGTTTTACTTAAAAGTTAAAACATGCACCAAATAATTGAATGCATGTGTCACGTGGTAGACATATGTAAGAATTTGTCGGGATTTTACCTCCTACAGCTCTTTCTTTTTTTACGATACTACTGTATTGTTGTATGCGGATTCTGTCATTAGTTAGTAAATATGTTCGAGTGCAGAATAACGGGCTGCATGAAATTTGCATCCGTAACTTACTCATTCCCATTCTATTTTTGATTAATTTTGTCCTCCTTAAATTTACTTCTCGTCTAAATGTTAATCCTGGCAGATTTAAAAGTCGACACCATCGTAAATAATAATGGTGGTGTCTCATCATTTTTGCTTTGCTATTATTATTATTATTATTATTATTATTATTATTATTATTATTATTAATGTTATTATTGTTGTTGTTGTTGTTGTTATTGTTTTGTTTTTTTTTGTTACTGTGGTTGTTGTTGTTGTTGTTTTTGTAGTTGTTTTTGTAATTCGTGTTGTTTACATTAACCAGAAATTTTCACATCACATATGTAATCATCGGATAGAATCCACTGACACAAACTGCTGGTTTTGCCTGAATCCTAATTAAGAATACCTGCAAATTTCCAATGCATTCTAACTTTGTAAATGGTTTGCAAATTATTTTTTTTTACTGTAACAGCCGCTTTCCTTTGACTTCACACGTACAATAAACCATTCGACCTCACTAAAATTGGAATGGCAATAACCTTTCCGGGGAAAGTGTACAAGAATTCTGTCGAAAGAACTGATCCCACTAAATTATAACCTTATAAGCCTCTTCCCCCTAAATGTTAGACTACTTAATCACTCCATCACCAATCTGAAACCTCACAGACAATACACTGAATCCAGATTTAGTCTAAGTCATTTTACAACGTTTGGCACAATGGTCTTCACACGAAAACCAAATCATATGGTATTGGTGGACGTATACTTAACGTAATCAAATACTTTTCTCACTTTTCTCACACATATTCTGTGGATGTGGATGGGACTTTTTTTCTTTTCAGTAATTACACACTAATTTATCTTTCAAAATTATTCTCTGTCGGATCAATTGAATATAATGTTATTAAGCGGCAAAAAAACACAAATATCTGCTGTTCTTGTTTTTAAATCAATGTTGTTGTTATTATTATTATTATTATTATTATTATTATTATTTACTCACTCGAAGTAGTCACAGAAGTCATCACCAAAGATTGCCAATTGAAAACAGCGTGTTGTGTTCTCTGGTGTTTAAGTGACAACAAGTCTCCCCAGATTTCCAGTAATCTTTGTCTCTTTCAATAATCTTAGCAAAAGAATTTACTTTATCAAGATATCTGCTTACCATTGATTCCTGTTTTGCAGCGACCACTAGTTTCACTGAAATCTGGGTGACAATAAGCCTCCTCAAGTTCTCATTTTACTTTGCGCTCGTCCAGAGGAGGTCTGGTTAGTGCTTTCCCCTCGGTCTTTCCATCATGCTTGACCCTCATTTATTTCGTGTGGTGCCAGTTATTAATGATACACGCAATAAAAAACAGAAGGCGCTGTCTTACAGTTATTACCGGATTGATTCCATGTGGTGTTGATTTGCTTTTTACGTCTGTAGTCGTTGCTGTGTGTCCGATTTGTGCCTGTAATGTGTGTTTGTCTCCGTATTGAACAATTTTATTTTCATTTGATCTCAGACATATCTCTGATTCCCATCTCTTCCATTGTTTTTTTCTAAGTTTGTCCTCCTCAATCCTATAACTCTTACTATCATTGGCGTTACTTTAACTTCGCATCATTCTCCAGATAACTTTCAGTTCCTTGGTCAGTACTGAGTATTTGATCTGCTTCTCCGTGTCCTGCATTACCACTCTGTGGTTTGTTGAAAACGAAAATCTACAACCTGGCAGGACTTTTTTTTTTCTTGTTTACTATTATGAAATCCGGTCTTCTTGCTTGGATTAGTTTATCGGTTTGTATATCCATATCCCATAGGATTTTGTGATATTTATTCTCCTGCGTTTTTATGTTTGTACCATTTTTCGGGGTGTTAAAGATGCATTTATATGCTTCATAGCCTGTATACTTACTTCCCCACTTGATCGCATCTATTTTTAAAATTCTTTTGGACCTAGTTGGTTGAATTCAGTAAGTATGTAATTGATTGTATCATCACTTTCTGATGCACTGCATTTCGTTGATCCTTGCTTTGATGTGGTAGGTTTTAATCAAACTATCTTGTGCAACTTTTAGTAGGGATTCAGTTTCCTTCTCGAGAATTGTCCTTGATGTTTCTAATCCAATTTTTCTTTCCTCGGATGATTCCTCGTCTATTCTATTTCTATCTTGTGTACTTCTTCAGTGTCTCTTGCTGCAGTGATTATTATTTCGATGTTCTTCATTATGTATTTTCTATTTCTTTGTGTGTGTGTGTGTGTGTGTGTGCGTGTGTGTGTGTGTTATTTACATTGTCTTCTATAAAAAAAAACCTCTTACTCTGACTTTTCACATCATTTGTGAGGTGTAGTGCATTGTGTAATGATCTTCTGGTGGAGTTCCCTTTTTTTCTTTATCCCAGCTTATAAACGGTCGTGAGTGTCTTACTAGTGACACTGCCCACGTGTTTAGTGTATTAATTAGGTTTCTACTATATCATCTATTATTATTATTATTATTATTATTTTATTTTATTTTTGTGTATTAACATACTTTTAATATTTATATTAATACTACAGGTAAATGTATGTTTCTTCTAAGGAAAGTGTGAATAAATCTGCAAACAGGCTTTGCTTGTGTGTAATATGTATACACTTTATGAGTTCAGTACTGGGAAGCAATTAATTAAGTCCAATAGAATTAATAGCCTATTACTATAGGAAACGATGTTGATCGGAGAGAACTGTGCGTTATTATCTGAATTCTTCATTGCCCAATAAAATATAGTATAACCCATTTTTTTGTATTGGGTTACTAGTTTGTATATTTCGCAATGGTATTAAAATAATATGAAATATACTCATAATACTAATGCAGATTTTAAAAGCACACACGCGCCCGTATACTCAAAAATGATTGAACAGAGACACACCGTATTTTGCATGAATGACACCTGAACATTGCAGTGGCATATGACCTCTTCGTGATTCTGTATTTAAAAATGTTTGGAATTGATAATATATATATTATTTTCAAGTTATAGCTTGAGTTTTTATACTTTCAACTGAGAATGAATGGGCCATTGTTTTCGGGATCTCTGAATTTGGAACTAAATAATTTATTAAAACTACTGAGGATAATTTTTTCATACTTCTAATAGCACCCAATATATTTAACACGAGTCAATTAATTTGTCTTTATTGAATCTAGTTTATCTCTAATAACCGGTTTTGTAATCCACGTGAAAATTGTACACATCAATAATTGACAACTAACGGCAATATATAAAATGTGTAAGATAAAATCTTCATTTCCAAGTAAGTTACTTTATCAGTTTCTAAGCATAAACTTAATGCTAGTTCTAAAGGAAATAAATAGTGTCGGTAGAACAGACAACACTTAGCAAATTGCAAATAAACATTCATTTACATTCAGCTCAACCAATTTTCTCGCGGATGTATTAATTGACGGTTAGTAATTCAACGGCTTTGCCGACGGGGGAAATCCTACTTAACCGTCAATCTCGCGGCGTTGACAAATATCGTATCATGAATGAAAGATTGTTCTGTTACAGAAAACTTTATGCAATGAAAATGATTTTACGACAAATCTAGTTCATACAGTATAATCTAGATATCCAGAAAGGTGGGAATGCAGATGTGCGAGGACACTTCTTAACCTATATACTAAACCAATTTTTTAATCTAAATACCTGAAAGTTGGTACTTAGTGTATTCAGACACGCGGGTTTTTTAAAGACGTGTTAATACTGACGAAGAACATCTAAGGTGTAAAAATTGATTGATTAGTATTTGGGATATATAATTTAAATTGGAATCCATTATTAAATGAATATTATTTGTACATGTTATTTATTGTGGACAATTATTCTCATCTTTTCTTAGTTATTTCACAACGTTTTGACCAGCTATTCCTCTGGCCTTCGTCAGGTGGTAACCGCGACCGGATAGGAAGTCTGAATCTCCTGATTGCATCCTCAGCAAATACTGCCTTCCGTAGTTGTTGACGTCTCACCACGTTTTGGCCAAGTAAGAATGTGGCCGGCTTTGTGTAGGATTAAAACTATCTTCAGACAATTATTACTTGGAACCGTAGAGACTCAACGTCTCTATCAATTGCGCCACGGGCCACGAAGGGCGACCAAGGTTGAATATTTTGGTCTTATAAATTCACGTTCATTTATTATGTGATCTTTCATGGTCGAGTCCGTACCGAATGGTATGTATTATTTTAATTTTAATTCATTATTGAGATGATTATTGTTTATCAATATTAAAATTTTATTTATTGCGGAATATTATTCTCATCTTTTCTTCTTTGTGCGACATTTTTTTCTTATTTGTAAAATGGTGAGACGATAACAACTACGGAAGCCAGTAATTGCAGTGGATGCAGATAGGAGATTAAGAGTTCCAATCTCCTCGAGATTGCCGCCTGACGAAAGCCAAAGGAATAGTTGAAACAACTAAGAAAAGACGAGAATAATAGTCCGCAATAAATAAAAAGGAAGAGTACTTGGGAGTCATCAGAGTTTAATCTGTTAATTATCTTTTTCACCAATGAGCATGCGCAGCAGTGAAAGATAACAGATTTTTATGTTAAGATTAAGTAATTTTTAAAACACTTTGTAAAGATCGTGTCAAGCTGGCCTAATGGTCTTAAGGTTTTAATTGCGATCTCAGCTCGAGTATATATTTTACTTACAAGAAGTGAGCGTTTAAAAAACATATTACTCGCATAAACACATCCAGGTTTTGTTCCTTTTTATGTGTAATTTTCAAGGAATGTTACATTACGTTTAGTACATACAGTATTTGTGATTATTAAAAAATAAGAAATTTGCATGAATTAAAATATAATATATCTGTGTATCTTAAGGCATTGAAAAAGTGGGTGGCCGCCTAGTACATTATACTGAATACAATCATAAAAGGAATGTGTTATCTTGTTTATAAATAGGAAATCAAGAAATATTAAAGATCCAGGAAATCATCACACCCTCGATGAGTGAACATATTTGTCTGAGTTGCCAAATTTTCAATAGCAATATAAATACATCAAATTAAGAGTTGAAAAATCTTTCAGTGGGTAGGATAATTTGTGCTATGCCATATATATATATATATATATATATATATATATATATATATATATATATATATATATATATATATATGAGAAAGAGTGTGGATTTAAAATAGGGATATTCTTTTGGAAAACATTAGCACAATTTCTTTCCAGCCAAAACTGTATTACATAATATTATTCAATGAATACTAGGTGTATGCTCATGAGCGACATAATATTTTCTTATATGTTGATAATATGATCTTATCAATGCTTTTTAAAGAAATGACATCGTTGTTATATGAAATATATATATATATATATATAGAGAGAGAGAGAGAGAGAGAGTGATATATATATATATATATATATATATAGATTTATATATATATATATATATATATATATATATATATATATATATATATATATATATATAGATAGATGCTGCTGGACAAATACATACAGTACACAGACTCACGTAAAACACATAAACACACATATAAATGTGTGATGTGTGTTTGTAGAAAAATTTATACAGAGAAAAGAGAAGAGAGAGAGAAAGATGAAGAGAAAGATAAGTAAAATAAAACGTTGAAATAATGGTGAATTTTCTTCTACTACAGTGAAGATAACTAAAAAGTTGTTTTTAATATGTCGACATCTGTCTTTTTTATTCTTTTGTTTTCTGTTCACAACAATTTATGGGATTGTCTTGTCTTTAAATGTGTATATATTTTTACTTGTTTTTCGCAATTCTAAGCTCCAAAGTACTTTCATTTTTGTATTTAAATTTTGTTTACAGTTGTTTGCCTATTATTTATTTGCTTTTCGTTGTTTTTTTTTTTACCTGGTTAAACTGACTGTTAGTGGCGTTTTCTGTAAGTTTTAAATTTTCTTTCATATTTTTTTAACCTCACATTCCCGTATTAATGGTGCGATTTTTTTCTGGATTGCACTTAGCTTCGTCTTTATAGCGAAGTTCTAAATCTATATATATATATATATATATATATATATATATATATATATATATATATATAAGAGCTTATCTATAAAACACTGATAAACTGAATTTAATGCATTATTTATTAAAATACTTACCTTATATATAATATTCTACTCATTAAACATGATAAGTATTTTGTTTTTCGAAATCGAATATCGATCACACTTTAATATATAAATATTATTACGTTTCCCTGTACTGTTCATAACCTTATACACACACTTACAGACACGCATATATATATATATATATATATATATATGTGTGTGTGTGTGTGTATGTGTGTATATGTGTGTATTCAAACGTTTTACTCATGTCCAGGTAACATACACCTAAAATTTCAAGTGTTTTGACCCACAAGTGGAGTATTTTTAGAGTCTGCAAAGCACACCACGTACAACTTTCATCTCTTAGCGGTCAGATTTTCGCCCAAGAGCTGAAAAAACATCTTGTTGCATGCCTGAATACTCTTTAGGTAAAATTAAAAATGTTTAGAACCCAAATTGGCTTAATAGATTGCGTAAGATCGCAAATGGTCAATTTCTTTAAACTTTGACTCCTTTTCAGAAAGATTCTTGGCCCCAAACGATTAAATAGCTTCCATATGTCTGAATATACTTTATGTAAACATTCAAATGTTAAGCTAAAAATTGGCTGAGTAATTGGTAAAAGTTGCAGAGGTTAAATTTCCTTCAACTTTGACCTGAATTATGACCCCTTGAGATTTTGGGGGGCTCAGATCATATAATTAGTTTCACGTATGTCCAAGTAAACTACTTCTAAAATTCATCAGTTTTACACTCCAAATTGACGGAGGAGTTTGGTAAAGTTTCCAAAGGTCAACTCGTTGAACGTTGATCCCGTGAAAGCCACATATCTGGTCGACAACCTATTAAAAAGATTTTCTAAAATCTCAATTCCCCTTATGTAAAAACCCGAGTCTGTAGACTAAAAATCGAAAGTGTATTTTGGTGGAGAAATGTAAACACACAACTACACACAGGCAAAATAACACACACACACACACATATATATATATATATATATATATATATATATATATATATATATATATATATATATATATATATATATATATATATATATTAAAGTGAGCGACGCAACAAATTCAGCGGAAAATAAGAAAATTGACAAACATAAATCACGGGTATGAGAGACGACGCATGAGCCTGAAACGACACGCTTTAAAAAGTAATATAAAGAAATAGCTTATGCGAAATCAATTTGAAAGTTTTAGTAAAAATTGATACCCTTCTTTTCTTTTTTATTTGCCATAAAATATATACATACATAAGAGACGAATTTTTTTTGTGTGAAACGATATATAATGAACAAAAGGTATCGTTATTCGAAATATCTACACTAAAACAAGATTATCAATTAAATATATATATATATATATATAATATTCGTTACAAGTTCCTGCTCATCATATGATATTTGTCATAATACCAGAAAATTATGATAGTCAGCTAGCGCATTAGTGATAGTGCACGCCAGCTGCAAGAACAATTATGCGGTTAAACCATTCAGAGTTCTCTTGTTAGACATTTATCGAATCCTTTTCCAATAGATAATGTAATGATTGGAAACCTTTGCCCACTTACAAACAGTTACTTACGTTGACATACCGAAAAAAAGTAAATCTGTTAACGGTCCAACCTCTGCAAAACTTATTATTAGGAGTGGTGATAATTCCTATTTTCGTATTCCACATTATGTTCTCGACTAAACAATTTTTTCCAGATTTCAGACTCACGTATTAATTTTTTTTAACCTAAAAATATATATCTATAATAGAAAACTTGAAAAAGAACGGTTGCCTTTTTTCTAGCATTTATTACTTTTGAAAAATAAGTCTATATATGTTTTAATTAATATGGATAAAAGATCGAATATTTATTTTCCAAATAAATACAAAGCAGGCAATAAGAAAACTAATCTCCAACTGTATAAAAACCCCTCCAGAACAAATTAATTTACTCGTCAAAGTTTATATATAAACGATTTCTGAACGATAAAAGTATATCTATCTCCGATCCTACGCTTATTTATTTAGAATAGCGGAAAACTTTATGTAGACTACTTATAATTTTCATCACGCAGTGGCGAAGACATTTCTGGCGTTGGAAACTAGATGCATGGTTACACCTCTCGATGTGATGGACTCATATATCTAGTCATGCCAACTATTGCGAAGAAGAATATTGACTATAAAACCGGGAGGGGCGCATTCTCACCCATGGTCGATAACCTCCCTAAAGCTGGTAACTTTAAAAGTAGACGGGCTCGGCCGACTTTCAAAATTTGTCTTTGCCTATTAGCCAGTCGCAATACCAGATACTCACCAGAGCCACACTGTGATGTGGCTTTTTTTTTCTGACAAGGACTGAACGCCCCCCCCCATCTAATTTCTTTTTTTCTTTACCAAAATAAGCAGACTTGCATGCTACTTGTTCTCACGGAGTTAGTCGTAAAATATGCTGAAATATGATAATTTATGTCATGCAGATTTAGGATGTATTATTATATTAAGCAAATAACTTAGCTATTACAATTTATCTTATTTATGCAGTAATTGCCAGGGCCGCTGCGAGGAAGGTGGGCTCTCTCTACCGTGCTAGAAAACTTCTAACAGCCGAAAGTATCCTGTACCTCTATAAGGCCACCATTCGCCCATGTATGGAGTATTGCTGTCATATTTGGGCTGGTGCATCGGCTACTAGTCTCTCGCTCCTTGACAGGGTTCAAAAGAGAGTCGCAAATCTGATAGGCCCTAAACTGGCATCTCAGCTTCAGCCTCTGTCCCATTGTCGAAACGTTGCATCCCTCTGCCTGTTCTACAAGTATTATAATGGTGAATGCTCTGAAGAACTGCAAGCACTTGTGCCCCCACGACGTGAACAGCCTCGACAGACCCGACTAGCTGCAAAATCCCACCCGCACACTGTAAGAGATCCCTAGATGTAAAAGATCTTTCTACTCCAGTAGTTTCTTCCTCAGAACTGCTAGACTTTGGAATTCCATTCCAGGTCACTGCTTCCCCAACTGTACTGACATGCATAAGTTCAAGTGCAACGTGAACCAACATCTCGCTGCCCTAATCCCTACATAGTATCCCAGTAGATGTTTCCCCTGATAGTAGCCCCCTACACCAAAGTGGCTACGTGCCTTTTTGGGGGTGAAAATGTAATTAAAAAAAATTCATTTTTTTTAATATGATTTTAGTGCCAGCTTGAATCAGGCAAAAACTGATATCGCTCTCGCCTTAGTAATTACCGTTTGAGCTATATTAAAATGAAAACGGTATAGTTTAAAAGTAACCGATTTAAACGTATAAACGTATATTAGAACATGTAGAGTACAGTCCTATATGTAGACGTATTTTAATTATATTGAAGGGAAAGCCATGTAAAATTTCCGTAGTATGTTGATAGCTAGCAAACTTGTACACGTACTCGAGATGAAAAGCGGTCTATTATTATCTAGAAACGTACACAATTTGTTAAGATCTTTTTCGTGTGGACACGAACGGTTATGTACGGAAATTCTAAAATACCCCAATTAGATCGAACAATTACGGTATTTTTTCTTTATAGCGGACCGTTGATGAACTTGATTCGTCACATCTATCGTCAGTATATATTAGTAGAACCTAACAATCTACTGTCATCATACCCTTATTATATAAATAAAAATGTTGCAACACACACACACACACACACACATATATGTTATATATATATATATATATATATATATTCTGAATTAAAAAAATTAAGGTTTTTAATAGATATATAAATATGAATACTAATATAAAAAAGATAAATCATACCTACGAGTAAATGCTCAATGTGGTATATTTTTGCTAATTAACATTTACCACATTTATTATTTTCGCAAAGGGAAGCACGGTTAATGTAGTTATTATTTAATTCCATTGAGTTATATTAATCAGTTTTCTTCTTCATAGGAAAATAGTAATAAAAAAAGTTTTTTTAGACTCCCTGTGTTTTAGCAGAACTGACAGATTCAAATGTTAAAATGTTCCCACCAGTTTTGGCAAATTGCAAACAGAATCTTGAACAGAAGTGTGTGCTCCATCCCAACTATCATCAATGGACCTGAGTTAATCTAGTCAGCATCAGACAAAGCCAAACTCTTTGCCAAGAACTTTGCAGCTAATTCGACCCTTTGCGACCAAGGCTACCAACCCCCAATATTTCCTCCTGTATCAGAAAATACACTATGTGATATACAAATATATGTATGTGATGTTGCCAAGCTAATCAAAAACCTTGATTCCAGTAAAGCAACCGGCCCTGACGATATTCCAATTATAGTACTCAAAAAACTTCAACCAGAACTAGCACCCATACTTACAAAACTGTTTAAACGTTGTCTTAAGAAGAATTTCTTCCCATCACCCTGGAAAATCTCATCAGTATGCCCTTTCATCCCCCTTTCATTACAGGCCAATAAGTCTCCTGTGCGTCATGAGTAAGTTGCTGGAATCTGTGTTAAATAGAGAAGTAATCAAACATCTCAGCGAAAATAACCTTCTTAGTGACACTCAATATGGTTTCCGTTCTGCTAGATCTACAGCAGATGTGCTTACAGTTATATCTCATAGGATTAGTGAATCTCTCGACAGAGGCAACATTTCTAGGGCAATTGCTTTTGACATATCAAAGGCATTTGATAGGGTATGACATAAAGGTTTACTTCACAAGATCTCCAGCTATGGTATTGCTGGAAATGTCTTCTCAATTATTAAATCATTTCTCTCTGATAGGTTCATAAGAGTAGTAGTTGATGGGCAAAAATCAGAAGCTCACAGTATAAATGCTGGAGTCCCTCAGGGGTCGATCCTGGGCCCAACTCTTTTCCTGATCTACATTAATGTTCTTCCAAATCACATCCTTACATCATTTGTAGACATTTTTGCTGATGACACTACCATTTATGGTAGCACATCTAAGACAGTAAACGACCAAGTTCTCTCCGATTCTCTCCCCTCTGATCTTGATCACGTTGTACAATGGGGAAAGGAGTGGCTGGTTACTTTTAATTCATCTAAAACCAAGCTTCTATCTTTACATCATCAACGTTCTGATCCCCATCTGGCATCAATTGAAATGAATGGTTCTCGTCTTGGGGAGGTCTCAAGTTTTGACAGGCTTCTGGGCTTGACCTTTACTCCTGATCTTAAATGGAATACGTACATCAAATCTGTTGCCAAGGCCGCTGGAAAAATGGTCGGATCCTTCTATCGATCCAGTAGATATCTCACTGCTGATGCTATTCTCTATCTATATAAGAGCCAGATACGTCCAAGGATGGAGTACTGTTGCCACATCTGGGCAGGAGCTGCTAGAAAAGACTTGTCCTGCCTTGATAGAGTTCAAAATAGACTTCGGGGCCTGGTTTTCTTTTCTGGTTTCTTGGTGAGTTTTAGCGTCATGTGATGAAACGAACCTGTCAGTCATCGGATTTTTGGAGCAAAAACATACTCGTACTGTTTACGGAATAAAATAGCATGTAAGACAATGCATTACAATCATTTCTGATTTATAGCATGCTTGTCTAGTTTTATCGATGTTTGCATCTTACATTAATTTAGCTATTTTTATTCAATTTAAAAAAGCATTTTTTCATATACTGCAGGTTTATACATATATATATATATATATATATATATTTATATATATATATATAATTAGGTTTCGACATCTTCCACGTGATGAATGAATATGAGAATAAACACAGGAAGCTATCAATTAAAACATACAGCCCCTGTTTTGAATTCTTTGTTATGGTCAACTTAAGTTTTCTTTTTATCCTTTAAAACAGTTAATTTAAGCTTGTGGTCGTCCTTCCAAGTGGATGCTCTTGGGCGACCAAGTCAAGATTTCCCTTTTACCAAGCGTTCGACTTCGAACCTTTGACTAATTCTCTTCATTACAGAAACAGATGATTTCACATATTTTTTTCTTATAATATCCAAAAATCTGCTTGTAAACCATTTTGGACTGCCTTATTATTAATACCTATCATTTTCAATAATTATAATCTTTTATAATTTCCATCTTAAATAGGTGGTATTTTTATAGCAGTCAACTATAACACTGATCTATAATACTGATTATCTTCAATACTTATCACCTTCAATACTTATATTCAATAACTATTATCTTTAATATTTAAAAAAAAAACACAGTACTTACTCAATTACCATGTCGAAAATAGTAATATATAAAAAAATACGAAAATTAATACAGTAGTAAATTATTCATAGTTAAAAGTAATTTTTTACAGAAAATTAAGGGGGATTGCATTAATAATGCTATACTAATAATGATCTGCAAAAATATACATTTTTCAGTTAAAATTAACAAAATGCATGGAGAGTATTGAAAAATGGATTTCTTCTTTCTTTCACTCTTGCCCCATTTTTTTCGCTCCTGGGTGTATACGCAACGGGTATTTTTTAAGAATATGTAGTCAAATTCTATATGAGACATTTGGCGGTAAAAAAATCACGTCTAAAAAAAGTAGCATATTTATAATCTTAAACTTTCTTTACATTATTAGACTCCAAATAGAAATGGAATATTACATTTTAGAGAGCATATTATGGCTGAGAAAGTCTATCCTCTCAAGAATAATTCCCAGACTAAAATATTATATAACAAATTCAAGTTAAAAAAATTTACTGAAACAGTAAATTAAAAGAAAAAAAGAAAATCGAATTTCTGAAGAATTAATATTTCTTCAAACTCATACATAAAGTGACAACAAGAACATTAATGTTGACGCATATGAAACTACTAATAATAATAACGATGATGTTGATGCGCATTTTAAAGTCGAAAATACGCGAGAACTGTACACAAAAAGAAATAGAAAACTCGATGTTTTAGTGATCGGAACTTTTGTCGAGTATTGCTATTCAATATAAAATACGCCAAAAAGTGTCATTGATGCAGAAAATTGGCAGATATGAAAAATAGCAATAGAACATGAAATATACGCGTTACGAGAAAATAAAACCTATTTGGTAGATTTCACCGAAAGCATAAAAAATGTAATTTCTTCTATATGTGAATTCACAAAAAAAATACATCCTCAGGTTTTGAATTGTAAAACGCAAAATTTGTAGAAAAAAGATTTTTTCTCAATCTTATAAGCGTGATTATTTTCTAACTTCTCGCCGATGATAAACACGATTACACGCAAAATTGTATTGCAACTCGCATCTCTGTATAAATTAAACATACACCAAAACTACTAAAAATGCTCATTGTAATGCTCAGATACAACAGAATATTTACATACCCCCTTAGGAGAAATTTCAAATAAAAATAGCTTAAGTTATAAATTGGTTTAAGCTAAATACATTACTGTATGGACTATGCACAATGTTATGAATTGGAGTCAAATAATTAATAATAATTTGATCGAATAATAATTTAATTTATCTGTGGGTGTACACTCAAAATGTAAGCAATAAATTACGGAGTTGTTTTCTTATATTCTAATATCAAGTAAATCGAATCAAATTGTAACGCTATGCTAATGGAATGAGTTTACTAAAACTGGAAAATGACGAATCCGGCCGGATATCATGTTTTCTTGGCGTACAATTTACTAACGAGAAAGTTAAGTAAGATGAATCCATAAGAGTTTATCGACAAAATCTTATTAAACTTTGATATGCAAAATTCCAAAAAAAGCATGTTACGTCGCTTGAAAATAAAATAAATATAATTGCAGACCTGGATTAAAAGAGAGCTTAAACTATCAATCGTTATCTGATACAAACTAGGGAGCAATCTTTCATGTTTATGAAATTTACGAATCCCTAAAAAAATACATTTTTTTAGATTCGATTAGGGATACTTACATAGTCTATCATAAGATCCGGTAATTCCCAAATGATCCAAACATATATTTCAGGAAAATCTAAAAACACAGCAAATTGTGGCACCTTGCCTAGTGAAGTTAAATTTGTCGCGACTCCTGCTTTATATAGACACCTCTATTATAATACATACATGCATAATGTTGCGATAACCACGAAAGCATATTCTATTAACGTAGGTTGCATAGAATCAAAGCAAAATAAAACCAGTATATTTAAATACCGGCGACAAAAACATGATTAAAACCTTAAGTTCTTTAGATTGGTGAATGTTATATATATATATATATATATATATATATATATATATATATATATATATATATATATATATATATATATATATATATGTATATATATATGTATATATATATATGTATATATATGTGTATATATATATATTTATATATATATATATTTATATATATATATATATATATATATATATATATATATATATGGGTGGGTGGGTGTATATATTTAAATATATATAGTATCTTTAAAACTTAAGCCAATTTGGGGCCCAAACATTTGAAACTTTACGTAAATGGCCTTCAGGCATACAGCCAGCTTTTTAGACAGTTTTTGGGCGACAATTTCGCTGGCAAGATGTCAAAGTTCACAGAGCTGACATTTGCAGACTCTACTAAAATCCCTCGTCAATTTTGGGTCTAAACAATTGAAATATTAGATATAGGTTACATGGAAATGCGTCAGACATTGTAATTCAATTTGAGCCCAAACAATAAATGTTAAGCGGTCAAAATTGGGGCCAATGTTAACAAAATATGACGTCTCCAGTCTCTACCTAATTTTCTCTATGGTAGTTAAGAATGCCTAATATATAGAAAACCATTACCGTACATGTCACACTTTTTGGTATAAACATATGCACATCAAGTTATAAACAGTACATAGGGCCCGAGCAAACCCGGGTCGTACTACTACTATATATATATATATATATATATATATATATATATATATATATGTATATATATATACAATTGAAAAAAAGATGCCTTCTGTTTTTATACGCTTACATATTAAGTTATGCATAAAACGTGATTTCTTTAAATCATACACTTTAACAAAAATAATTCAATTTAATTTTCTTGTGTTTTATATTTCTTTGTTTTGATTTGTTTATTTATTTTGACATATATATATATATATATATATATATATATATATATATATATTTGGATGAAATTTTAAACTGAAAACCTTCCAATATAAAAAAAAAATGAATAGGTGTTGTTATATGTTAAGTATAATGATAGTAGAAATAAATTGTTCTCTTTATAGACATATGTGATGTGAACTTGCTAATCAAATAAATTTAAGTTCTGCTATCGATGTCGCGTGGTAGCGTTAGTGCATTAACTAATCATAGAGAAAAATAGGAACTCCTTCCTTTGTTGATGTAGCGATTGTGATGGTGGTACTAATCAAGTGTAATGTAGCGATAAATTACTACGAGAAGCTGCGCCAGAAATGGAGTGTGTAGGCTGCATGAGATTGCGGCTATCAAGTAAGAGGTATTGAATTTGTAAGTAAGATCTACTATTGAAAACCTCGGCTACTTTGATTCAGAGGCATATTTTCAAAAATGATGTTATTATATAGGAGATAATTATTCAAATATATAGCCAGAATAGTAATTATAAGGTTTGCAAAAAAAACTTAATTATTTTACCACCACGCGTTAGGAATGTTAAGTGTCATGTTTAAATTTATTGAAACAAGACGAGGTGTATATATATATATATATATATATATATGTATATATATATATATATATATATACATGCATACATATATATATATATGTGTGCGTGTGTGTGTGTTTTGTATGTGTGTGCAAATGTATATATTCATATTTACATACAAGTATATATATGCATATATATATAAATATACAACTATATATATGCATATATATTTATAAATATACTAGTGTATATATACGTTTATGTATATATGTGTATAAATATACAAGTATATCTATGCATATATAGAGATATATCAATATATATCCATATGTACATATATTTATTGATACACAAGTATATATAAGCATAAATATAAGCATACGATTATATATATATATGCATATAGAGATATAAAACTAGGTACATATGTACACATGCATATATTATAAGATACACAAGTATATATATATATGTTTACGTATATGTCTATAGATATACATTTAGTAATTTATAAAATATATATCGCGATTAAGCTACACTGAATATTCCGCGTTTCATCCAATCTAGGACTCTTCAGGCTTATATATATATATATATATATATATATATATATATATATATATATATATATATATGACGAACCTCGACTGAACAGATGGAAATAACTTCAGCACAAAAGTAAAATAGAGCACATATATTGAGAGCAGGAAGGCATATACAATCTTTATATAGAGTCCATTCCAATAGTAATGGAGAGACTGCCCCCAGAAACCGTCTCTAGGTAGTCGCTGACTATGGATCTCGTTGTCTCTCTGAATCTTTTGTTGGGTTTCTTGTTGCGTCTCTACCGTCTCTACCGTACCCACTATATTTATAGTGTTGACAGCTCACATATGCTAATTGGTGGAGCATACCACAACAATATATATATATATACATATATATTTATATATATATATATTAATATATATAGTTGTGTTCAAGTCTAAAGTAAATAAGTTCTTGATGGGCCGTTCCATATAGGTTATTAACTTTCCCAAATTTTCATTACTAATGATTACTATATTGACCAATTTCTACTGTACACTCTTTAACCCTTATCCTTGAGTGCCCTCTGGGCCTTGATAATGTGGTGATGACTTTGTAAATATATATATATATATATATATATATATATATATATATATATATATACGTATTCATATATATATTCATATATATATGTATGTATTAATATATATATTCACAGATATATATATATACATATATATGTTATACATATTAGATTTATATATACATATATATATATATATATTATATACATGTACATATTAGAATTATAGTGCATATTTTCCATTGTCATATCTTTACGTTAAAGTATCCCTATTTGTTCACGAGTTGTTGCTCATAATCGATAATCACCAAACGTTATACAATTTCTACACTTATGTTTATCACTGAATATTATTTATTGAAAAGTGTTAATAATATTTTTAAATTATATAAAGTTCTCCACTATTAAACTCAGCTTTAATTTCCAATTAGTCAAAACGAGATATTGACTTTTATAAATATGCTCCATTCCTTGGATGGATTAAAATAGAACCGATATTCGCAAGGCTTTTTGGCTACTTGACCTTCGGGGAGTACTATTTTATCAACATACTGAATTCATATATTTATATTGTTTTTACATTTGCGACTTCAGTTCAATTAAATTTGTGATCTAACTTTGTTTAACCTGCATAAAAGTGCATTAAATAAGTTTGCATATATTTTGTATAAGTATTTAAATTGTCGCACACTCTACAACATCCAGTATGTCATTGCTATAAATCTTATGAAATCAGTAATCATCTTTAAAATTCCAAGTTGAAATCAACTGTAAGAGCAGGACCTGGAATATAGCCACGATTGTCACAGCTGATGAATTTTAAATATGTAATCTGAGCGCAAGGACATTTCAGAAGATAGATAGGTAATAACATTATGTTTAAAACTTTACAAAAAATGTCAAAAAACGTACGGAATTTTTCATACTGATTTTGAACCTTCTTGGATCGATTGAGTGTCAGCATTTGAGTTTTTTTTTTTTAATTCAATTTTCACCCCAAACAAGGCACAGTGCCACTTTGAAGCAGGGGGCGACTATTTGGGACTTAATTAGCGGGGTCATTATGAAGGGAGAAGAGTAAAAAGATGTTTGTTAACATTACACTTGAACTTCTGCATAAAATTGCAGTTGGGAAAGCAGAATCCCGGAAGGGAGTTCCAAAGACCCGCAGTTCTGGGGAAGAAACTATTGGAAAGTACCTAAAGTAAACAATGTATTTATATAAAAAAAATTCTCTGTGGGTGTGTTCGGCTAAAACTTTTAAAATAAAAATCGGTTAAAAACTGAATTGGTTACTGTCTTAAATGATAGGGACTCGGACGCATAATACGTGCAAGTTAG
This sequence comes from Euprymna scolopes, assembly GCF_053919585.1. Taxonomy (NCBI): domain Eukaryota; kingdom Metazoa; phylum Mollusca; class Cephalopoda; order Sepiida; family Sepiolidae; genus Euprymna; species Euprymna scolopes. Next base: position 33,720,490 of record NC_136504.1, on the reverse strand, counting down.
AAGAAAATATTTGTTTTCTATCTTAACGAGCACAGAATCTAATGGGGATCATGTAAATTCGTCTGTTTTTAAACGATTTTATTATCAGCGCAATCGTGATCTGCTTTACTGCACAGAATGCTTAAAGTGCATGCTTTGCGTTGTTATTGAATGACTGTCGCCGTGCCCGAATGCGTTAGAAAATGTTGTACCCATTTATGAGCGTGTATCGGTTAGTCATCTGTTTAGAAGCATCTACAGGCAACTTCAGTCAATATTGCTTATACAAAGCTTTAATGCGTAATTAAACGATTATGGGGGGTGTTTACAAGCACAAATACAAGCATTTTCAATGTTAATATCGCGATGCAGATCCATAAGACTTTTCTTTATCGAGGTAATTTTTAAATCTGATAGTTTTGTTATTTTTTAATTTTAATTTATTTTTAGTATGAATGATTTTATTGTTAATGCTTTTTTTTAAAATGATTGTTTAAATTATATATATATATATTATTATTTTATATATATATATATATGACCACACACACCCACACACACACAGACACACACACATATATATATATTTATATAATGCATGCCTTTGTAGATTGTGTTATCAGTACTTTTGCTATTTTTTTTCGTTCTCTTATTTTTGCTCTTCCCATCTTAGGTGTTATGCGGTACACCAAAAGGAATCGTAACCACATGGAGTGTCGTTTCCATATGTGCTTATGACACTTGCGACAATAATGTCTAAATCTGGTTTGTCCTGTGCCGGGCATAGTTCCCATGTGAGCACCTATTTTAGATTTTCCAACGTCCAATTGAATTCCGTGGTCCACCTTGTCTATCCTAAGCAATTCACTTATAGGTTCGCGCAATGCATGCTGGTAATTAGTAAAAAAGCTTCCTAGTGGTGTTATGTCGCGTGGCTAAAGTATATTTCTTTTTGCTATGAACCTTTCTGGAGCAGACCTCTTACCATTTCTATCTATTATGTGTCCTAGGTATTCATTTGGTCGAGGAAGAATTCAAATTTGGTGTCTTTAAGTGTGAAGTCGTAATCGTGTATGTCTTCGAACACCACTAAAACTTGTTTTCTATATTCCTTCAAAGATTCGATTTGCCATCGAATATCGGACAGGTATCTGATGGAAAAAAAGGCCACTTAACATCGTGTCAGTTATCTGTTGAAATATAGCTAGTGGGACTTTGATCCCGAACACTAACCTACTGAACTTAAATAGAGCATCGAGTGTTGTAATGCACAAAAGTTTTGAACTTTCTTCCTCAACGGACATCTGTCGATACGCGTCGCTCAGATTTCTTTTGGATAATATTTTCTCTCTTTTAATTTTCGTAAAAATTCCTCTGGGCTGCGTAGCGGGTAATGATAAACTTAAGTGCTGCCTTCAACCCAGTCGAGAAGTCTGTGCTAATTTTGATAGCCTTGGTCTTTTTTTACATACACAGAGTGGTCAACCCATACGTTGTAGTAGACTGGGGTCAACATTGCTTTAGCGAGTCTGTTTAGTTCTTCGTCAATCGTTTTGAAGACTGAAGTGGCATTGTCTTGTAACTTGAACTTCGCCTTCATTTTTTACAGCGGCCTAGTTTGTCCGAAAATCATAAGAAATCGACTCATTCAGGTCCTTTTACAATTTTACAGCTTCGACTATGAGAATGTTTACTTTTCGACAAACATCGCTAATAGGTAATATCCCGGGGTTCAAAATTGTATATCCAGTCTGTTTCAAACAGCTTATTAGTTTCTTTTAATACAAACATCTTGAGATTCCGTTTTTTTCCTTTATGCTTCCTTAGTGGAACCTTACTTTTCAAATCTTATTCTTTCACAAGTCCTTAAACGAGCAACTTTCTTGGTTCCCATCGTCTTCGGATTTTCTCATTTAGCACCAAGTATGGTGGTTTACGATGGACAAATTCGAAGAGCTGTCAAGTTTAAGTCTAACATTCTTGTTCCCAATTTTTATCGTCACATACTTCCATACATTGCCCTCCTCCTTGTATTTACATAGCTACATTAGAGACCTTTTGCTATGCAATGTGAGACTTTTTATCCATTGTTTCTGCACCGATCACATTTCCAGGACTCAATATTTTTGCTATAGATAACGCGGCTACTTAGGCTTCTTTTCTCATTTCTCCGGAAGGTTATGTTTGGTTTTGGCTTGACTGTTTTGAAAATATTTTTATTGTTATTTCGTACCTTTATAATTTATGCCACACCTGATTGTTCTATATTTATTATTATTGCTCCTTCGAGATGATTCTTTGGCATTCCTCAGCTAATTTTTGAAGGGTTATATTTGGTTATTTTTCCAATGTATTTAGTGCCCGCCGTCTTAGTTCAGCATTCTTGGTTGACATTAAACCTTGATTGAAAATCAGGACCCTAAAGTTTTCAGTCGTCAATGAGGATAGTCCGAATCTTCACAGTGTCTATTTACAACCGAAGCAAATGTGGTGTAATCTTGATCTTCTGTGTGTCCGGTTGTTGCATCTCCATCTTTTATGGATAAGCTGAATTTGTGACAGTATACTTCTGTATGATTTGACTTTCTCATCGAAATAGTTTAGCTCGACTCTTTTGGGATGATGTAGTCCACGAACTTATTATGGTTCGCAGCTTCCAATGTTTTAACTACAACACGAACCTTTACTGGCTTGCTTCATGACATACTATAAATTTGGAATACGTCTCGGAATCTTACAAACGAGGCTTCAAATGTCAACTCCTCTTCAGGACGATAGTGAAATGATTCTATTGCTGAGCTGACCGCCGTTTGGGAAAACATTTCGGGTCTTACTCGTTGCTGTCATTCTTCGTTGTTGCTTTAGTTAGTAATTTTAATTTTTGTTTGGCTTTGTATACATTTGCACCATTTGTGATACATTGCTGACTTTCTTCTTTTCTTCATCTTCTTCCCCTTACGCTTTCTCCTATTTCTTCTCTTATTCCGCTCCTCATTCTTCTTCTATTTTTCCTTTTTTCTCTCTCTTACTTTTATTTATTCTTCTATTTGTGTCTATAATTAAAATATCTGAATCTGCTTTAAGCATATACTTTCAAATAGTTGCTTTGAAGCTCTTCTATTTTGAAAAGAAATAACTAGATTCAAAAGACAAATATGGGTCTAAGAAATGGTAACCAGTAGAACCCCAACTATACAAGGAAAAAAAGTCCCGTATATGGGGTTTTAACAGAAAATGTTTAATTTTACACAGAGAACTAAAAGCAATTGAGAATTTATTTTAACTCTATAGAAGAAAATATGAAGAATTTGGAATTATTAAATGAATGGACATATCTTTTCGTAGCAAAAATCAAGTCGAATATTCACGTTGTTTTCATAAATTCTTGTAATGGAATGAATGCTGTTTAAATTTTTTATAGAGTTAGTATACTATTTTTCTTCGCATTGTCTAAGCGAGGAAACGAAAATCATGTAGACTACTGACAGAGAAATATTTAGGTCACAGTAAAAAATAATTTTACGGTATATACTGTATAAAATGGCTTCTTGCAAAAAAGAAAACTAAATATATTTGCATAGCCTAAAATCGGCCAGCTTGTAGAAAAAGCCATTCCCTATTTTATTTGTATCGTCTGTGTGTGTTTAAACAAACATTGTTCACTTTCAACGAACAGTTCTAACATAAAGGTTTTTGGATATTGGATAAAGAATATATTTAGATTAATAAACAATGTTTTATTTCCAAATCAAAAATTTTAGATGACTAGCATAAACTAAGCGTTAGAACTAAATTAGGCCAATTCTTTAGCAATAGACAACGTTGTAGATATTTTTATACTTACACCGTTTTGAAAAATAAAGTGAAGTCGTTTTCCGTGTTTGGAAACCCTCGTGGAGCTAATATTTACTTTTTCAAAGAAAGTAGAAAAATACGAGATTGTTGAACAAAAGTTGGTCGTTTATCAAAAGGAGATGAGTGTGGGACGTTTTCAGATCAATACGTCGTCAATGTCGTGGTCCTGTTTAGTGTGTCACAATATAAAGGTGAAAGAGTCCTGGTGTTCACTGTGAGTAGTTAAACTATGCTTGTGTTCTCTGCTCGACTGGCAGAAATGTCTGGCTTACATAGTCCCAGAGGAATCCATACTATCATAGTTATACGAGGGTTGACTACCCAATAAATATAGGTGAAAAATAAACAATGAAGCGATTAAAAAAGCAACGACATTTTCGAGGATACAGGCAATTAATCACGTTCACACCTTAGAAACATTTTATCTGTTTACAGCGAGAAGGCCTCCTGAACTGAACGTGAATAGTCTCCAGGAACTTAAGATTGAATGTTGAATGAGAACGACGAAGAATACAAAATGAATTAGTGTTGAGGTTTACTGCAGATAACGCGTTTGTAATGAGATGAATAGTTATTTAAGGCCCGTATGTATTGGCAAGTACTCCGTTGCTCGCTAGGTCACATTTCTGATCTTGCTAAGTATACGCTTTTTTACTCATCCATCCTTTGTTCAACGCACATACTTTGTACTTGTATCATTTTCTCACATATGTTACTTTTATATATGATTTCTGAATTAATTCCTTGATATATGCCGCTCTAACTAGGCCCCGTTTCTTTGAATGAAATGAAAATTTGGTCATAACTAGTTTATTATATGAAAAAATAACAGAATTACTAGGGTATTTGCCTTTTTTTCCATTGACTGTAAAATGCTCAGAAAAAGATTTGAATGCCCTCTGTTTTTTTTTTTGTTTTTTGTTTTTTTTTTTTTGGCTCACCCTGTATATGCAATGTTATATATCAATTTGAAGCGCGTTTTTTTCTCTATCGAATCGTGTTACGCGTTACGGTTCTTAATTTCTTCATTCATTTTTCGCAGGTTTTTCGACAGCATAGATAAAATTCTAATCCGCACGATGTTATTGGTCCAGTTTGTACTAGGTCGAACAGCTGCCTAGACAGCTCGTGATATCAGTAATGCGTATGGCACAACGGGGGTTCAAGAAATTTCGCAATGAAGACAAGAACCTCTAATATGAAGATGGTTGCGGCCGGCCGACTGCGGTAGATAACGAAGATTTGAAAGCCTTAATTTAACTCTATCCTTGCAAACCGACACGAGAAGTAGTTTTTTTTTTAACTCGAGGTAAACGAGTCACCAGTCGTTCGCCATTTAACGAAAATAGGGAAGTCAAAAATGTTGGATAAAAAGGTACAGCATGAATTGAACTATAATATAAAAATCGTCGTTTTGAGGTGTCTTCTACGCTACTTTGTCGCAACAGTTCTTGAATTTGTGCGAAACGATTTGGGCGGAGAAATACTGCCGACAAATTGACGAAATGCACCAGTAGCTACAACATTGATCAATATGAAGGGGCCGATTCACCTCCATGTCAATGCTCGCCTTCATGTTGTTCAACTGACCCTACAGAAGCTGAACAAATTGAGATAAGAGATCCTGCCTCATCCGCCATATTCACCGGGTCCTCCCTTGTGCATCACTACGTTTTAAATCTCGACAACTTCCTGCGCGAAAATTGATTCAAAAACCGAGATGATGCCGAGTCCATGTTCAATAACTTCATCGCTTCCAGAACTACGGATTTCACGGGAAAATAAACTTGTTTCTCGTTGGAAAAATGTGGCACTTCTAATGGTTTTTATTTCGATTAATAAGTTAATTTTGAAAGGAGTTATGATCTTTTAACGTTAAACGTAAAAAACGACATTATTTTTGCACCAACCTTATATATAAGAAGCCGAAAATACTACATCAATCATAAGCATGAGAGACCGACGCAATGGAGAGATATGAAATGAATGCACATGACAGACTTATAACAATATACAGCTATTTTATACATTCTATGACGCATATACGACACTGATCAATAAAGGATCATATTTGAGCACCTATTGTTGTTTAATACTCTACAATAAAATTTAATCGCTAAACGTATTTCCAAAACACACGAAGATAAAAGGATTTCATTGTCATTCTCGCAAAATACTAAAAAAAACAATTTCTTTTAGAAAATAAAGTAAATATTTTCTCGTAAGCATTTGATCATTTAGATAAATATTGGACCAAAATCGTTTTATCAAAGAAACAATGAACAGGAAAGAAATTTGACTCAGTTTCTTTTTTCTCTGGTATTTCCAATAACCTATTTCATTTTTCCTGGATATTTAAAAGGTTCACTTCTCTGGCTGCGCGTGATTGTTCGTCTCGACTATGACGACAACCACGTGTCTCGAACACGTGCCTTTCGGAATATGTCCCGGGCACCTTTCTCCCTTTGAACACCCCTCGAACACTTCTCCTACTCTTAAAATGTATCGAATAGCTATTTTCCTCCGAACACCTCTTGAACAGCTCTCGTTCTCTGAACAGGTCACGAATACCTCCGGTTCATCAAACATTTCTGAAACATGTGTTTCTCTAAACCTCATGTGTCCTATTGTTCTTTCTGTTACATCAATAAAACATTTTATTTTCGATATAATAAAAAAGAAAAATCTACATTTTCCAAACAATTCCATATGATAGGTCGTCTTTATTGTTTATGCTTGTATTTTTAAGGTTTGCTGTGAAATGAAACACTGTTTCTTTTGCAAATGATCAAGTACGCATTATATATGTATGTATAATAAGTTAAAGAGGTATGAGCAAAAATTACATAGGAACTGCATTAAATTATCAAGTCAATAAGTGTAACAGAAAGAGCGATAAGAGAGTATGCTATAATGGCAAGGCATTTCAAAACTAAATGTTTCTCGTCAGAAAAAAAACTAAAGCCGGCATTTTCCCAATCACTGCCCATAAAAATTATTTTGCTGAAAACATTTCCACATATTGTATCATAGCGTGGGCAGCTATATGTAATACCGAATCGTAAGCAAAATGAGATCACATTAAGGAAAAGGTAGACTATAAAAAAAGACGTCACCGACATAAGGGAATGCAAAATAATAAGGAAATAGATGTAGGTGTTACGAAAGAAAAATAAAAAAAGAACACGCGTTGTAGTTTATTTTTTAATCTCTTTCCTATTTTTTCTTGTCTGAGCGAATGAGTCTTCAACGTTTTGTCCCGTGTGTAAACCAGCTGAGAAATATATTTAACATTTTCGTATTACTTGTCGAATTATATATATTCGTCGTAATTTTATATTAATGTATAAAATTTAATTCCAAATTTTATACCTGCTATTGTTCTATCTCGGATCATAAGGGTTGGCTTAGAAATATTTATCCTAATTTATATGCAGTGTAAATGTGCAGTATTATATATTAAGATAAATGTTTTAAGAAGCGACTTATCTGGATTATACGAAGCTCAATAGATTGTGTCGGAGCTTATATATAAAGCAAAAAAGAAAGTAAATGATAATAGAATATATATATATATATAAATATATATAGATTTATTTATTTATGTATTCAATACGTATGCTACATCAATTAGAGGTGTAGAGTAAGTGAGAACACTTTATACCTTGTGCTTCGAAACCCAATTCTTCTCATCATTAGAAGAAAGAAGATGCTAGATAACATAGCAGAGATGCGACGTCAAGCGATAGTTACATTACCAGTAAAATAATTGTGCAGTGAGAGATAAAATATTGGTTGGGAGAAATAAATTGAACTCTGTGATATAGGAGGTGTATAGCTTTTATCATATAATGAAGGAAGATGTATAGCATATCGGCCATGATGTGGTTTAATATATGTTTGCTGTGATATAGGAGGAGTATAGATTTTATTATATAATGAAGGAAGATGTATATCATATCTGCCATGGTGGGTTTAATATATGTGTGTTGTGATATAGGAGGAGTATAGCTTTTATTATATAACTAACAGGGCCCGTTAACCGGCATCGCCCAGTGGAAGCATGCCCGAGCCTCTTAAAAAGTGTAAGTACGGCTGTTATTCATTTGTAATTTTGTTACCGTGCTGAAATAATGTTATTATTTTGAAAGCCATTTCTTATTACATGGAAGCCACGACTTATAAAGGCCCGGAGGTCACTCGGGGATAAGGGTTATTGCGCGTACAGTAATCAATGGGCCAACATCGTAGTAATCGTTAGTAATGGAAGTCTGATTAAGTGTCTTAATTAAGTGCGGTTCATCAGGAACTTGTTTGTGTTGGACTTGAAGACATGCAAATTGTAGTCAGGTGGGAGACAGGCGAACGGAAGAGAGGCCCACAGGCGTGTACTTCTACGAAAAAAAAGCTTTGTTCATGGAATCTACGTTTTGAACATGTTAGCGGAGAGTGTGTTGTAAGTAATCCGTTTTTGTAAGATATCCGTGTTGAATTTTAAGTCCACCTTTTTATTTATCAGGTATGCATCGGATCAAGAAAAAAAAACTATAGAGTGTCAGTTGCACAATGGTAAAAGTTATCCTGCATGATATGAATCTCATCCCAGTCGATTTGATAAACCTTAATATTTAAGACTATTGTGTAATTTACGTAGTTCCCCCATGATGATCATGATTATCATTTTAGTGTCTCTCCCCTATGGATTAGAATAAGGGACAGTGAGTTCAGCTTGTAAATGAAACATTTATAATTACAGAAAATGTTATATAAATACAATTAGATTAACAAGTATTACATTGCATGTATTTGCTTAAGTATAGTCATTTCTTCTCATTTAAGTGAGAGCGCTACATGGACATATCTATTTGTCCTGTAGATAAGGTTTACGATTATTACGTCATCAGCAGAAAATTGCATTTCCTTTTAAATGTATTCTCTCTGGAGACATTAATCAACCAATCTGATATCCGATTATATTCTATCTGCCTTCATTTTCCTGTGGCCGTGTCAATACCTCCTGAAACTTCCACACTTACCATCCAAAATCACATTCCGTTAACTTAATATAGTACATATGGAGCGGTTTATGGAATTTGCACTGTGTACGCGTCATTAACGTTGGACAGTCTCTTGAATTGGTATCGTCTGAACGGACGAAAGAAACGAATTACGAGAGAAAAAGATGTCATTTGAGATTTACGTGGAGACAATGAATTACGAGCGATCTAATCAAACCTGACGGTTCGTTCTCTATTAGCCAGGCATAAACACGGTGCTGCGTTGGTTGGGCATAAAGATTAGACGCGACACTAATGATTGCTTTTCTGAAAAGAAATAGAGGTCTACATTAGGAAAAGAGACGATAAATTGTAAGCTGATAGGCATAGGAGAAATAGTGGGCAGTGATTTTTCGGGATTTGTGAAAATGATGTTTAACCCCGATCTTTTATATTCTCCGATATAACAACATCAGTATATTAAAAAAATAATAAAATAATAGTAAGTGCTTAAAATCCAATGTTTTAAAAAAATGTGGTCTCAATATTTTATAATATTTACTCTTTTTAACCAGAAGTGTTATGAAGGCACATTTTCTTACATATGATATTGTATTTATGATGTACAAAATTGAACTAAATTTCTCAGTAGACTAGTTTCATTTTTTATTGTTAATTTTTATTTAATTTCCAGAATATAAAATGATTTATTATTTGCTATATAAATGCAGTCTCCAATTACGATTTTTTTTTTTCAATTTTAGGAGAGCTATCCCTTTTGCCCATAGGAATCGCCACTTATCAAGGCCTAGCGCCCGCTGCAGGATAAGGGTTATAGAGTGTTCAGTATTCAATGGGATACTAGTTTAGTAATCGTTAGTTATAGAGATATAGTAAATTAAAAAATGTTAAGGGGGTACCTAAAGAATTTGTTTATGTTAAACTTGAAGACAATCAAGTTGTAATCAGCTAGAAAGCAGCACATAGAAGGGAGATACATAGGCGCGAAGTTCTAAGAAAGAAGTTCTGTTCATGGAGTCTACTTTTGATTTAGACAAAGATAAAGATTGAGGAAAATTATTAACAGTGGTTTCACCTGGACGGGTGTATTTCATGAAAGAATGGAATGGGGGGACAAGAGGTTGGAGTCCAGGCGAGCATTTGCACTTCAGGTAATTTAAACAAAAAAAGAATGTTCCTACTCTCGTGTACATTCTCTGGGTAACTTTTAAGTGATCCTCCTAGCCCCTTTAAGAAATTCGTTTCTTATCGTTGAGCACTTTCCGTTGAATTAAAAAGTCGGTCAATTTAGCTCTTATGCGTAGATCATCGTATAACGATTTGATCACTGTCTGTCTGACGTAATGAACATTTAAATTAAAATGTTTAAAATTCAACGCTGTTTCACACGGTTAATAGTAGCCGAATGGATACGGCCTCCGCTAATCGAGCCAGAGATGTCTCGTGTCGCGGGGTTCGAATCGTTCGACTGGTAGTAATCGTGACACCCTGCACTGAAGAATCCCGAAAGGATGAAACACTAGTGTCTGTAGGTATTTAATTATTATAGTAAAAAAATAATTATATATATATATATATATATACATACATTATATATGCATATAAATATATATATATATATATATATATATATATGGAAAGATTATAATTTGATGATCTCATCCTTCCGCTGAATAGTATTCTTTGAAACTCCGCGAAATAAAAATTTCGTATATTGTTTTTTTTTCCGAGTATTTAGTCATACAATGAATTTGATTGAAAATTTCAAAACACAGTAAAATTTTCTTCCTCTTATAATAAGTTCAACTCTCTTTTGTGTGTGACCTTTAGACGTGTCCTTTACAGATCCTTGACCCCTGATCGCTGCCCAGTTATGATCTGCACCCTGATCGGTACAGTTATGATATGTCGACTGGGCAACCAGGTCTGCCAACCGTTAGTACGTCGCGTCACCCAGTGAGTTCTTCGTTAAGGCGTCGGGGATTCTTCTCGGATGCTCGGTCCTCAAGGTCTGTTCTCCGTGGATCGTCTAGTTATCCTGGGTGTTCGTTGACGGATACGGTGTCACAAATGGCAAATAAAGAATGTACATATATACGGATCAACGCACATCAGCAACAAAATTCCGGGGGTTTGTTAATATAATATATATTTCGGAAATTCATAAAAGAAGTATTTACAGCATATACATAGAGTTGACAATTAATTCAAGCAAGCAGTTAGTTTTACAACTGAGCTTCTGTTGTCGAAATACCTGGTCGGTATTGCGGACTTTGCGTAATTCTCGTTAAATAATCTACACGTTATAAGCGTTGTGTTATCAGGCAACAAGCGAGGGAGAGAGAGAGAGAGAGAGAGAGAGAGAGGTGATTCTGCCGAGACTTATCTCTCTTCTTCTGTTCTTCTGTTCTCTCTTACTCTTTTCCTTCTACACTACTCTGTTCTACTGACTTAATCTCTGATTTTTCATTTCTTTTATAATACAATTATGGAATGATGACGACACCCATGTTCGTCATCGACCAATCAAATTGCTTGATTATAATTCGACGGGACCTTTTCTCATTGGTTGATTATACTTCGACAGGGCCCTTTCACATTGGTCCATTTACAAAATTGGATTGACTCCTCCCTTAATTAACGCCCAACTTACACGTTGTATTAATTAACTCCTCCCTGGCTTACTAATGGAATTTCCCCCTATCCAGGAAAATTATTTTTCCTAAGAATTAAAGCAAATCACGCGATTTTATTTGTTTTAAAATTATCTATTGATCTCACCTTTCGCTTTGATAATTCAAAGGGATGTTAGTTTATCTTTGAATTAAGTTCTGGTTGCCGGCCATTTTATTATATCATACATTTTGTTTACGTCAAAAGACCAAGAATGCATTTGTCGCTTTGAACTTATCGGACAAAACATTTTCCCATCCGAGCAAAAATATTTCATAAATTCCCTTTTTTCGTTCGACCTGACTCACCAAATGATAATTCTCGATACGTTATTTTATTGTTTTAAATTTCGGACAATTCATTTTTTTCCTCTTCTTTGTTTTAAACACAATGCCGAGTCACTGCGTGTGTTTCTCTTAGATCAAAAACAACCCGACTTTTCAACTTGTCAAATTCACAGGTAAACTTTTGGCTCGTAGTTTTGCCAATTGCGGGTGTGAAATCCCCACCCCTCCGGCTACTGTACACTATGATTTCGTCCCTTGGAGATCAAACGCCTGTGTATTTTGGCTAACATATTTTATGCATTCTTTTTCGCTTTTGAAGTCCAGGATGTGATTTATCCTCTCGCTACAAAGGCACTCTTGCCGCCGCTACTTCAACAACAGACTTAGCTCAGAATTTATTCACAAATAAAAATTAATAATAATTTTTATTCCTTAAACCCGATTATCGTCCGGGAACAAAAAAATTACTTTTAACTAAAAGAAACGTCACATCAACCCTACAGGTCTGATGTGGCCTCTCTTTAGTGTTACATCTGTGCGTATTGAGCTTTTAATTTTGTTAGGATTGAAATATCTACATATAAATACTGGTATTTATGATAGATTGAAGTTTACCATTGCATATATCAGATAAACACTGCATCTGCTTTGATTTCAGAATATATATATATATATATATATATATATATTAAGTTGAGATGGTAATTAATAAAAACTGAAGAAAGTGATCAATACTTTTGTAGGGCAAATATGCGTTTTATTTTTTATTACTGTATCTTTCTGTTAAGTTACATTATTGTTTCGGCTACACGGCCGTTGTTTTTTTGGCCGGCTGTAGCGTCCTCAGACTTTTATATATATATATATATATATATATATATATATATATATATATACACACACATACATTTATGCACACACACACACACACACACACACACACACACATATATATATATATATATATATATATATATATATATATATATATATATATATGTATTATTGGGGTTGCGTTCCGAATATATATATAAATATATTTCTCTGGGGGTCGATGGTGGCTTTAAGACAGCGTTCAAATTCTTCGCCAGCGTTGATCATCCTCTCTTTACTGATAGTTGATTAGTTTATGCAGGTATTACAACGATTATATATATATATATATATATATATATATATATATAAATGTATACACTTAGCACAGTGATATTTTTATATAAATCTGTAATTTTGATGAGGGTTTACTAGTGTACAATATTTAAGAATATTTACCTAAAATTAGATCATCTTGATATCTAATATTTTAAACGCCGAAAACTATTTAGTGGTTTGCTGTTTTATTTTAGGAAAAAACTATTTTCGCATGAGTATCTTTAAAACATGTAGTTGGAAGAGAATAATAGCTCTTGATGCAACAGATGTCAAACTTAAACGCTAATTATAGTATAAAATATTCCTTCAAACGATGATTAGCCATACCTAGAATTAGAGAGCGTTGTCTACATTTCTGTGCGTTTTCTCACCATAAAGGATGCAAATCTACACAAAATTAAAAAAAAATAAAAACACTTCGCTAATTTACAAGGAAATCGTTGCTACTTATTTAAATCAACAAATACGATATCTCGGACAGAAAAATGTCCTCAAATAAATAAACAATTATCTAGGTGTGAACATATACTTTAACATTATATTCCTTATTCTACTTTGTATTTAACAACAATGACGAGGCGTTTTAGGGTATTTTTAATCGTTAAAATTATTGATAATTGATATTATTATACACATTACAAGATATATAACCATGCCAAGCATAAAATGTTAGTATATCTTATTAATATAAAATAATGAAACAATTTCGTAAAAGCTATGGACTATATTTGATTGTCTTTATAAAAAGCATTCAGAATGGTTGTTACTATGTAAGAAAATATGGGCTCGAAAACTCTCATTTCAAGCAGTTTTAAAAATACAGGGGGTGTTAATGTATGCTTCCTCGATGAAGGTGGGGAACCACTTTGGTTTTTGGATCTCGTCTTGTCGAACAAGATATTATTTAATAAGCTAGGATTTTTCAAGTTTTACTGATCTAAAAACAATAATACCCATTTTTTAATTATTAATATTGTTTTTTAAAATTTTATATTGATAATCTTTGTTAAGCTATTTTATTGATCTAAAACCAGTTTTATCTATTTTACCATCAATATAGCTAAGATTGTTTTACTTGTTTTGAAATAATATTGCTAATCTTTGTTAAGCCTTTTTATATATTTAATTTTTTTATGAAATAATACATTGCCTTTATTTCTATTAATGTGATACTAGTGTAACGTTTTAGATTCCAGATGTGCTTGCTGAATTCGAATCATTTATCACATCTGATTTACTCCATTTTTAGCTATTTAACTCCATTTTACATCTAGCCTTATACGCAAAAACCTTTCTTTACACAATATCCTTTTTTTCTTCAGTTGCGTTTTAGATATGATAAAAATATATTCCTATGAAGACATCCCTGCATAACATCCAGCATTTTATTTAATATTTCTTCGTTAGAATTCATAATTTAGAAGGCTTCCAGTAAACACAGATTGCATCTTTTTGATTTATCCGGCCTATACTTTTTACCCTTATCAACTATTGGCGATTTAAATTCAAAATAATTTTTGTTTTTATGAAGTTACCTAACTAAGGGGTGTTTTGTTCCTCTTTTAATTTCTAATATTGATTCTCTAATAGCTTCATTACCCGGTTCATTTTAGAGGGTTACAACATGTTTTTTGAATCATTTCTTAAGGACGCCTCCCATTGTTCCAAGATATACCCTCTTAATATTATCAGCCATAATCTCACAGTTGTTCACAATTTCTGAGATTAATCATTTGCCATTCAACGGAAAATTGCCTGGTATTCTGCTATTACTGTTTCTATCTAAAATATATCAAAAATTCAAATAAAAATATATATAGCAAAAATGCTATATAGCAAAAATGGTAATTACTAAACACCTGAAGTAAGTGCTCAATACTATTGCAAAGCAAATGTATTTATTTTTTATTACCGATTTATCTGCTTTGTTACATATTGTCCAATCATTTCAACGATCTAATAATTCATCGGACTTTACAAAAATAATTATTATGATTAGGAAATTAAGATATTAGAAAAAGCACATAAAGGGATAAAGAATTTCAATACCAATTCGAGAGCAGTAGCCGTTAAAGTGTAAGATTCAAGAAACATTGGAAGGAGGTAAAAGGCGACGGGGAGTTTAAAATATTATATCAAATATCAATAGTAATACGAGGTGAGAGAGAAAAAGAGAACGAGACACGCAAGCAGACAGAGAGAGATGTTGGAAAATAAGGGCGTAAGATGGGTAAAACTTTGAAGGCAGCGTTAATGGGAGAGGAAGAGGAGAATAAGAAATGAAGGAGAAGAAGAGCGCCAAGCAATTAAGCCTGGAGCTTGCTTATGAACTGCCGTAGACATAGCGGTTAGTAGTTAAATACATGTCATAAGGGTTTTGACACGTTAAACAATCATGCGGTTTTGGGCGGGGGCATTATTTGCAAAAACTAACATGCACCATTTCAAAGTTAGTTTAGTTACATCAAACGTAAGTGTATTTATCTATTTAAAGGAAAATAACTGAAGAGACTATAAAATTACTCTAGGAAATTAAGAAAATTAATAAAATTGCAAAATATGTATGGAATGTAAAGGATATAAAACCATTAAAATGTTCACGCAGAAGTATAGAAATACGGATAATAATAATAATAATAATAATAATAATAATAATAATAATAATAATAATAATAATAATAATAATAATAATAACTAATGGTTAAAATATTCGCTAAGAACTTTTATAAACACAGTGGGTATAAATTAAAAAATAAACAATAAAAGTAGAATATATAACTTAGTAATATAAATGAGACGTGATTAGGCAGATGTATGAAAAATTATGTTCCTAAAATATGGTTGGTTTTATATTTGGGAGAGTGTATCAGGTTTATCGGATATAAGGATTCATTGGGCTGAGGTTAATTTATAATGATTCGGAAACCTTAAGAGTTAAGGAAAGTTTAGATTAAAAGGAGCAAAAAGGTTAGGTCGAAGATAATGTGTTGGAGGTAATTACCTGGTTTAATACTTTAGTCAGGGGTCCTTGATATTAAGGGTTACTATGGTATAAGTGTGTACATACATACATACATACATACATACACGCGCGCACACACACATATATGTATACATATATTAACCACAAGTATGTAGATATATACTTACATATATATAGATATATATATGTGTCAGTTGTAAATTATCATATTGATGAAAGTAAAAAAAATTAAAATAATCAGTATAAGATTTTAATAAACGTAGTGAAAATGTAGGTAAGTATAGGGGTCAAGTATAATTCGCTAAGTAATTTAATAGATATAGTGGGTAAATGTATATAGTCATAAGAAATAGATATGTATATATATATGTGTGTGTGTGTATGTATATGATAGGTAAATATTATATTATTTGGGCGAGAGGATTCACCAGTTTGTAACGCTATCTTCCTAGTTATAAAGTTAACCCTCACCTTCCTTACTTTTAACTTTTAAGACTTCATGCCCCTGTGTATCTGTTTAACCTCATTTAAACTGCTAAATATTCTGCTAACGTTATATGTACACGAGTGTATTGTGCTTTTACGAACACTATGTATAATACGAAAAAAATTAGAGGAATTTACTTTTAATCGCATTCTTGACTATAAAATAGGTTACGCTGAGTATACTTTTACGCAAGCACCATTTCTCACATATAAAACTGTCTTTGACACTAGAAATAACATTATACATTTTTGATAAGATCATCTATCAATATAATAAAATATCAAATGACAATGATTTTTTCTCTAGCATTGAATTAATATATTAAGTTAGCTTAATATGAATCATTACCGGTCATTGAAAGAGGAGATCAGTTTACTTTCTATATGTACATTTCATTTAATATTTTCCTAATATATATTTAAATATATATATATATATATATATATATATATATATATATGCGAAAAAGTGTAATAACGAACAGAAACTCGCATACTCTTACACAATCTTGTTTTATTGACTTTTAATTTGATGTTAAAAACACAGCCAATTTAACAAAATAGTAATTAAGGATGTGCGTGAAAAAAGAACAATAAAGACATCTTTCGGCCGACACTTTTCGAAATCAAAATCAGAAACGCGAAGAATCAACACCAGTGTCAAAAGACGATACATTACAAGCGAGGGTAAAGCAAGATTTAAAAAATAAATTGTATGCAGTAAGAAAAACAAAGAAATTCATCGAACATCAGTTCCAAATTATGAAACCGCCTCGAGAATTTGTAAGTATATTTGTTACCTCCGCGTTAAATAGAAAAAGGTGTCCTCCGTGCATCATCCAGTACTAATCTGGAACTGCAATAAATGTTTACCAATAAACGATTACTTAGCATGCACACACCATTTTTGTGGCTAAGTATCGAAGTGGAAATATGTTGGGGAATTCTAAATTGCATGCTCTGAATGGTATGATCAACGTGGGCAGCGTCGTCCCACTGACAGTTTAATATATATATATATATATATATATATATTAATTAGTTTAATATATATACATATACATATATATATATGTATATACATATATATATATATATATATATACATCAGAATATAATTGTCTAACAAACAACTGGTATGCACACCTGTGATAGGTCTTACATAATATAATCGGCAGTAAGATTCTATAAGGATTAGCCATCTAAATAAAAATTGATCAATATACAAGGTAGAATAGATAAATTACATTTAAATCATTCAATATAATTAAAAATTCATGACGTGAAATAGTTAAATTTAAAATACAATGGGTTTAATTATTCTATCTAAAGCAAAGAGGACATTTTAAATATTATAACTTCTTATCCTATAGCCTTTGGATCTCTATCATCTCTTCAAAGAAAAATATTAGCAAATAATTATAATGGTTTACACCTTATTTGCTAAGATCAGGAAGACATGGAAAAACACAATTAAAAGTTGTTGTTTTTTTAGTATTTAAATATCATAGAGTAAGGGAAGTTAAAGGAAAGGGTGAGAAATTCATATCAAAATTGCATGGTAAAATCCGAAGTGAATGTCTTTGATAGCAGTGAGGTAATGTGATGCAATCTGTATTTTGATTAATCCACACAACAAGTTAACAGTCCGAAGTAGTCTTTTTTCTGTAAATTTTCTTTGTTTATATAATGAGTCCGATAAATAAACTATTATATATGTCAGCCTGATCTGTTCATTTATAAACATAAAATAATGCTATAAGATAAGGAGTAAAAATATTTCAAATGGATTCTTTGTCTTACATTGTTAAATGCTTTTTTTTGTAAAATTTAACCATTTCACGTCATAATTTTTTAATTTTATTGAATGACTAAAATTCTTATATGTTATTTTTCATGCTACGAACCATATGTGTTCAAGAACTGTGTCAACTAAATTAAAAGAATAAATGTAAATATGGTCAACATTATGAAATTTCGAATACACACTTTTGTTATTCATTATATATCTATCAATCTATCTCTCTCTCTCTCTCTCTCTCTCTCTATATATATATATATATATATATATATATATATATAAGAACATGTAGTTAATAAAACATGTTCAAAACATTTTGACAAAGAGTTAAAAACATATTTAATTTTAGAAAGGAAGCCCAAAATAAGTGGATAATCCTTAATCTGAGGAGTTTCTAAGAAATACTTTCCTTCTATTCAGAGTGTAGGATTAAGCGAAATGCGTTATAGGATATCAAATACTTTTGCAAGGAAAATCTGATTCAGCACTTTGCTAAATCCTACCCTCTGATGAGAAGGAAAGTATTTCTTCGAAACTCCGCGGATTAAGGACTATCACCTTATCTTGTTCTTTTTAAATTAAACATGTTTATAACTCTTTGCTAAAGTGTTTTTTAACATATTTTATTAACTACTTCTTCTTCTTGTATATATATATATATATATATATATATATATATATATATATATATATATATATATATATGGTTATGTGTTAACAGCGTCAGCATATATCGATGACTAGTGCTGTTCTGATTCCCATCAATCATTCACAGATAATTCAACTTAATTCAGCTTAATATTGATTAAAACAGTTTGCGGTTTATACTTCGAACAAACATGGGAATAAACGATTTTCTGTAACTGACGGCGTTGTATGAAAATTATCGATAAGGCAGACACTTTTGTGTTTCTGTTCTGTACAACAGATCCCATGACGTTGATTGGATGATGGTCTGAGAGTTTTCTTTGTTGAATTGTGTCGGTCAAATATGAACTTCGGACCTAAACATATGGTTTCGGTTGGTCGACTAACCTCAACCGGAATATCATTTCTATTTTCATTATGGAAATAAAAATAAGTAAAACATTCTTTAGAAGCGCCCTTTTATAGTTTGTGCATCTAGTGATGAAAACTTCATTGGCATTCAAGAATCCCAAACGTACGGTCCGATCTCAGGAATGGTAATAGATTGGTATTATTCGGCGTAATTCTACTTGGGTTTTGTTTTTACAATTTTTAGTCCGATATCTTCTCCGATCTACTGCAGAAGTATAGTTCCGAATGCAGGAACATACATTGAATATAATTTTTTATTATGAAATATTGATTGGGTAGCTATTCTTCATTGTTACATCCATCATTCAGTGTCATATAAAAAGTAAATTACAAATTACTTAAGACTTTTACTTAGTAATTGCTTAGAAATAAAAAAAGGCATGATACCACACGTTGACTTAATAGATTTCGTGCAGGTTAACGATTTCAGAAATAATTCTCTAGTTCCAAAATATGTACCTATTTAAAGTTGTAGATTACACCGGACGAAACCTCGTGGAAATAAGCCAATTAGGACATATTATCAGTCTTTATGTAAAGAAATTTCACAAAACAATTTAGCCTGTTTAGAGGATGTGACGCTCCAGGTAATAACATATTAAAACGTATGCATAAAATCTATACAGTACTTTCGGGTAATTACGCTAATTTCGGGGTAATTACGCCAACTAGTTAAACGTTCTCTTTTTGGCAACCACGCATAGAAAGAGCATTTTTTGTTGTTGGCGCAATTACCCCAAAGTACGGTACGAAAATGCAAGTTCAACAGAAAGTTTAATAACGGGTACTTCGAACTTAACCATAAGGAACTAACCACAGATTGTTGTATATAATTATTAAGCATACTGCCTTCACATATGCCACAATCACACTACAGATGCGATGATGAAAATGTTATTTTAAACAAGATTCAATAGGCCCACCACAGATGTTTATTTAAAACGAAATCTTACAGATCAATAAACAATTCAAAGTTAAACATGAATTCGTATTATTTGGAGTTAGCGTTCTATTGTTTACATCTTAAGTATTATTTTAACAACGTTTCCGACCATGTATCATTCCGGTGCATTGTGTTTACCATGGAAATTTTTTATCGAACTAAAAATCTGCATAAATTCCGAACGAAAAAATGTATTTAATGAACAGGTGTAACACACTCTCGTTCTATCAACTATGATTGAGAAGAACCACTAAGTAATTTACATTGTATTTTAGAATCATCCAATTAAAATTGAGTGCTTAATTTTAAAGAGGTTCTTCATCAGTAGCTACTCTGTATAAGTTTTTAGACGAAGAAAAAGATTGCACGAGGTGGCTAATCCGTATATGTCTTGAACTGTAACAGTTTTCGGGTGAAGAGCAAAAACGTTTCTCATGTGAACACTAAAAAATATGTAATTTTATAATGCCAGGTATTGTTGGTGTTATTCCAGTAGAAGGCGGCTCTATTTCAGTTGTCTGTTCTCATGACAAGTGTCTATAAATAGAACCTTTCAATTTTCAATAATCACATCCTCACATTATATGATAAAAATATTATGACACTTTTCACCTCCAGAAGATTGTACCTTATAATTTTATTTACAAGGTACTGCATCTAATATGCATTAATGAGCTCCGAGTTTTTATTAAGCAAGAACTTTTGAAAATAATCAATAAAACTTTATCGCAAAACTGAAGGAAAGAAATTGTAATTCATATACCCCATAAAAAGAAATGTTATTGTAAAATTAAGAATGTCTGAAAGTCTAGTCAACAGAACAAAGAATAGAAATGTTTGGATACATGGAAAATAGTATAAGTATATAAACTCTGCGCATTTTCGTATAGTTACCTTATCTCTGATAAAAACTGATTGATAGAAGCGAATATCGTATAAGGGATGCATATAGTTAAACAACAGACACATTGCATCATTGTCACGTGAAGACGTATAACGCAGACGTCACATGGATGTTGAGGTTGGTTGGTTCGTTGTTTTTGTTTTACGGCATATCAACCCTTTTCGGGTTATTTAATGCCGAATTCAAACATTTTGAAGAACACTTTTTTTAATAGAATATATTTGTTGTTTTCACGTCGGTTTCTATTTAACCCATAGTTGATACCCTAACAGGTACTACCACTCCGGGTCAGAGTGGACCTGGGAGCAATGGTAATAAAAGGGTAGCTCCACACTCCCCAAACTCCACAAGCCGGGGCCTCACCACTGGATGTAGTTTAAGGTCATATTCAGGACTCGCATTGAGGGACTTTTACCCTCTGCAGGGGGGTAGTCGGCGTATTCTATTGCCCCACCGACAGGGCCGTAGATGTTGAGAGCTACAAATCAAGTAACATATCGTACTGCGGTTTCTGTATGAAGTGAAGTAAATAGGTTTCTAGACATTTCTGTGCAGGCATTTGTAATTGTCGTATACGCTTGAAAAAAGTATGATATTGCTATACGCCTTATGAGATGACGGACCATATTTTTTTTATGATTTCAGATTCAAAGAAAAAGATGCAGCAGGAATAGGAATACACCCAACTAAAGCGTGAGGGCCAATCAGGTGAATTTCAATTCTGCAGTTTAAGCGTGAAGACACTTAAAGTAGCAGTATGCAATTACATTATGTTCTAAACCTGGAAAATGCCACAGAAACGTATGAAGTGTTCTTGACTGCATTTGAACCCCTTGTGTGGATCTAGCATCAGTTGTCGAGAGGCATAAGACATTCCAGAGAGGCAGGGTGTTAATGAGGGAAAATAAGAGGTTTGAGATTGGTAAAAAAGGGCACAATACCAGATTTGGTTGGTAAAATACCGAATTTCATGTCCTATGTCTTTAGAGGAAATACATATGCTGTTTGATATCAGTGTGGGAAGTGTTAAGGCACTTATTTACGAGGAACTAAAGATGCGGGAGATTTTCGCGAAGTTTGTCCTAAAGGTTTCCAGACAGAATCAGATGGAAATACGTTGTCATGGTTATCAGGTCAGTTTGTCACACTCTTTATAGTCTAAAACCTGCATCGCCTGATTTGCTTATTCTCTTTACATTGACGGCTGTTATTATATGACGATGCAGAGAGCAAAATAGCTGTGACGAGGGCCATTGACACTCACTAAAGGAAGCTTTCTATGACGCATTCCAGAAGTCGTTGGAACGGTACAGCATGTCATTGTAGCCGGATGGGGTTACTTCGAAGGGGACTAGAGTCTAGTCTGTGTACTATAAATAAAAGTACTGAGTCTGGATACCTATTGAATGCACGTAGTATATGAATATAGGAAAAATATTGAAAACAATGTCACACTTCTCTTATGTCCATTTCGTTATATTGCCGTTCTGATATTCTAGGACGAGCTAACTCTAGATTTCTTAATTATAAGCCGTTATTTCTCTATTGAATAGTGACAGTACATTTTTCGAGTTATACATAATTTAATTCTTAATATTTTATTTTTTGGCGTAAATAGAGCATCCGTGACCTACGTGTTACCTACTTTTAATATACAAATGAATGTGAATTGGTGATTTGCTTGCCATCTGATGATAATAGCAGATGCATTTAAAAGTAGTTATTTGAAGATCATAGACAGTAAAAGATAGTAGATAGTAGTATTTTTAAGATTTGCGATTTCCAAGTTCCCCATGCATGCAGTTCAATTTATAGAAGAAATATATATTCATAAATGCGTCACTAATTAATATTAAATTAGAGATAATCAGGTGGGCAATAGGTTTACTTGGGTCAGTCTTTTATAAACCTATTTCAAGTGTTACAAGGAAAACACAACACCTGAATAGAGTAGAAAATGTATCCACATGAAAGGAAAACAAATGTAAGTTTGTTTATCCATGCAACGAGCAAACCCTGTTTGCTCTCCTTATCTTGACATCGAATTAATACTTTCTCTTCCAGTAGTCATATATATGGATCACTTAATTCATGGGTAATTCCGCAATAAACTGAATCTCATTTTGAGCAGATTCCTCCGAAAAGTGTATCCGTATTCTTTTCTCTTTTTATAGATATTGAATTTATCTATGAACTTTCTTATTTTCTACTAGAAATGATTGTAGTTTGCCTTTAGGGGGTTGGATATCAAATGTCTCGAAGAGGATTTCAATAGTCTCTACTTTTTACTTGCGTAAATCACTTTGATACTAAGTTATACGTTTCCGTATCTGATTCACATGCCTTTTGTGTTCGGATGTCGAGCCCTAGCTCTTTTTAGATAACATTGTCTATCTTTTGTATTATCTTTCTCAGTTCCTGAAAATACGTTATTTCTAAGATGTTTGAGTGAAACTTGTTTCCAAAGTTGTACTTTTAATGTTATATTTTGTTTATTTTTTCTTGCCAACAGTTTATCGAACACTGATTTGATTTTAAGGCGAAACATGATTTTCACTGGTGATCCGCTTTAATCCTATGAACTTGATAACACATTTGTACAGATAGCTTTCCTTGTCGTAAGCCATTTTAGTGACCTTTTACTGTGTTCACAAAGCCTTTAGCAATTCTACGTGATTATACTAGGATGAGATTGCGATGTTGCGAGATGTTTTTGTACGGAATTGGCAATAACCGAAATGGGGGAAATAAAGAGCTTACCTCGGATACGTTTGTTTTTGTGTGGCGGGCCGAGCAGGAAAGAACTAGAAGATGACGTACATGAGTTTTTATTTCCGTTGACCCCATGCACTTATTGCAGAATCGCGTGTGCTCTCGCGCGATTATGCAAATATATAATTCCCGGCCGCTATAAAGGTAGGATGCTGTGAAGCAGTCTAGGAGTGTTTTACGGAATGTACGTAGGTGGTTCTGGCGGATGGATTGTTCTTTTTGACGAACCACAAATCTGCGAGAAGCGAGTTTTCTTCTGCCTTTTTCTTTTTTTCTGTCTCCTTCATCTTCTTTCTGTACTGTCATTACAGCCATGAAATCTCTCACTTCTAAAGGTGGGCGTTGCAGGGCGAAACTGACTATTTCCTATATTTGTTCCTGATTTTTGCCAACTACATTTTGCTACAGCTTTCTTTGTTATGTCTCGCAGAATTATTTGAACATTGAATGACTGAATAAGGAAACATTGTTTTTAATAAGGCGATATACGGCACAAAAACAATCGAAATAGTCATGTAGGAAATTAATGGTTACCGAGTGATAATTTCTCTAAATTTAGCTCTTCTGGCTATTTGGCGAAACTAATAAGTAAGAATTCTCTAGTGCTCCCGCCAGGTCTCTATGTATTCTGGACCATGGTTGCTCGGATTCTGGCAGTTATTTGAGTAAATAGTGTTGCATTTGCTGCTAATATATACTATTCATATATTTAACCATATTGTTTATATCTTCGTCAAAGGAGATCCAGAAAACAAGGTTGTGTCGGGATTGTCTATGTGGAACTGTTTTAAGTATTCTTTTTTCAGAGTTTTGAGATATCTATTTCACTATACAGAAGGACGTTGCTGCAGATTGAGTAAATGCGTGAAGTAAAATCTTCTTGTGCTAATCCATGCGTTGTGCTTTCAAGAATTCATCATTTGATTGCTTCTGTCTTTTTTTAAAAAATGATATCAGATAATAACCGGATTACGTTACATATCTCGTTTTTATTCCACAATCGCGTCATTGAGGACCTCATTTGGAATCGAAATCTATCTAGACAATCCGTCCGCATGTGCGATTTGTTTTGAAAATGGTAATTTTAATTATATCGCAGTTCAATAAAATTCTTACCCGAATCTTAATAAACGGCTGGCAGTAAAGCTTGGTAGCCTTTTTAGACTCGAAAATAATTAAAGTGTAAAGCGCCTACCGTGCAAATAACAGTGAAATTTCGAAGATGCGCTGAAAATGCCGAGACACTTTTTTTATCTATCTGCGAGTGGTGTTTTTTTTCTAAGAAATCAGGGTTTGGTTGCATAGGCGATTGTTTTTTTTTTTTTTTTTTTTTTTTTTCGAGCCATCTTCCATCTTGTTTCGCAAGTTTTGGCGGAAATCGTGTTAACAAGCGTTGCTTATAATTATGATGTATGGTTCGAGTTGAAATGTGTGAGGAAAAGATTTGGAGGTTGAATTTTTAAAAGCAGTCGATATTACAATGTTTATCTATTTTTAAAAACTGCGTTAATGGTGTGCGCAATTCGTACAATTTGGGGAGAAACCTTTGATAGTAATCAGCTAGACCGAAATAGGTAGCACTTATGCAGTATTTGAGGTGCATTCATTTCCTTATAGCAATCAACTTTATGAAGGCCTGGGCTTCAGTCATTATACTGTATCTTGTCTTTAATATTATATGTTTTGTAAGAAGAATCGCATTTTCTTTCTACAATTAAGAAAGAAAACTAATGTATTCATCTGGATACTTCCTAGATATATACTGAATGTTGTTCCATGTTTTGCTGGCTATAATAATGTTTTCGAAATATGTGATGGCAAAGTTCAGGGCGCCTAAAATAGTGTCCATTCGCAGTCGAACGATGGAAGCTCGAACTTGAATTCAAACTCTTGTTTTTCATATCTGTTAATCATTGATGAATATTTATACAAAGTAATTTAACACTCACGTGTTTTACTTGGATTTGGTGGTATGCGTCGCTTATGTCGAATTTCTATAAACACTTTTAGCTTTGTGTAGACTTCCTCTGAAGTTAGTAGGGAAGGAATGGATTTTATTTTTGATGGCACAATCAAATCAGTCGAGAAATCTGCTATTCCCATATATCTTTTTAACGTAAGATAGAGCATCCCATTTACTATATTATAATCCCGATAGAATACCGACACTTTCAAGTCTATCAACATTTAAAGGCTATCAAAGTCCTGACTGATTATTTTAAGGAAGCAAATGAGTTGTATTTTTTACCATTTGTACTGCAGAGGTGTTCGTATATTTTTAATACAAGGCGTGAACACTTCTCTTAATTTTTTAATCTGAATATAAATTATGTGTTTCTGATGAAAACAACTATGCGTTTCTGCAAAACGTAAATATTTGCAATCATAATTGATTCAATTCCTGCAGCCAGCATTGACTGAATGAATTCGCGGTAATCTTTAGTACACACACGTTTATATTTTTTAGTTCCCCAGCAGTGTGACGTAGGTTTTAAATTATTCTTCAAAGTTGATATGTGTGCTGTTATTAGATGTTTTGTGAGATATATAAATTGTGAGTCTACTAATTATTCTATGTATTTTAATTTAGTACTGAGACGTTTGGGTCTTAATCTAATTGAAATTTGAGTTGTCAAAAATGTTTATCATTGCATACTTACGTAAATGTTTTTCATGGTTTTCGCTTGGCAGACCTCACTGTTATTTCTATATATATTCCTGCAATGGAAAGATCTGTGTCCAATTTCTTACATACTAAACATTTTCAGACATATATGGGTAGTCCCTGACCCAAAGCAGGCCTTCACATCGGTTACAGAAAAAAAAGGTGATATTTCTTTTTTTAGATTATTCTTAAGATGAGTGGAGATATATGTAGTAAATTTTCCTATCCTATAGTTATATTTTTCGTTGTTGCTTAGCTATATTTTTATACGCGGGATCCCATATTCCATATATTTTTTAATGTTTTCTATATTATGTTAATATGTGTAGGGTTTTATTTGGTTCATTTCCTTAATTTGTGAAAACATATGCTCTGATTTGTGCATCTCTGCTTTCTGTAATCCATGTGCAAACCCTAGATGAGATAAGATCATTTACATTATTCGCAGTGTTTATTTACCACTGCTGTATTATTTGCAAAATGATCTTCGCTGTTTTTTTTATCAAATTAAAAGATTTCCACAATTTATGGAATAGAGTTAATTTCGTTCTGAAAAATTCTGTGAGGATTTTAGTAATTCCACTTTTTTGGGGGATTAAACTGACTTACAATCTGAAAAAATTATATAAGGAGTTGTTACTGTATCGGCGAAATATAGCCTATAAATTTGACGTAAAATAAATGGTCGAATCAATTATATTTAACTGTCACTATTTTGTGTACAGTATCCGAACCTTTTTCTGAACTGGCCAATGGTGTCCATCTATACTGAAAAATATCTTTGTACCATCTATAGTAAATCACAATTTTCTGAAAATGCGTACACGCCTTGTTTTTCACGGCTTGGGAAATACAAGTAATCGTTTCTTAGTACGCTGTTGACCATCGAATATATTCTTTTACTGTGCCTTGCTGTTCATCAAATAATTGTTCCTCACTGTATTGCTGTCGTTCGACTTTTTTTTTGTCATTTTAATTACTTGTTGCTGAATCTTTATTTTTAATAGTTGTACCATGTCTGCTTGGAATTCATCCATATTTTATAATTAGTAATGTAATATCCCAGGTGGTACAGGGTTAAGATAATAGAAAATAAACCCGGTGAACCAAGCATAAAGGATATAATAACAATGGCATTTAAAGAGACAGTTAATATCTTTAAAAGATTCGTCAGTTGGAATGTATACGATAGCGATTGAATATTTGGCGTCTGGTATGGGCACTAAGAAATCCTTTATTTAAAGGAAATCAGAAATTAAGCAAACGAGTATGTAAGGCTGAGATAGAATTAATAAGTCCAAAGAGAATTAAACACACTAGCACAGCAGAATTACAATTTCAGTATTCAATAATTCCAGTCACTACACTGAGTAATTGTGACAGCATTTTTACCCATTACAGCTACGTGGTGTGATGCGAGTCGATACCTACACTACAGTAGATTTTGCGGGGAGGGGAATATTTAGTTTACAGTTTTGAAGTTTTATGTGATGTTCCATTATTTTTTGTCTTATGTCTGTTGCATTTATTATGTGGCCGGTTTCCGGTTTTTGCTGATATGAAGTAATTTTAGCATTCGAGGTTTTCTCTTAATATTTCCATTGTTTTCTCAATCAATGCCCTTTGTTTAGTCTTAGTCTACGCCTTCCCCCTTGGTCCTTTAGTGCTTTTTTAAGTGTCCTTGGTATTGTTATCTGTGATCCTACAATTGTTTGTGATGAACTTTTAACGTCTCTGATATGTTCTGCGTATTTGGCTTTGGTTTATATAGTATTGTTGAGCAAGAAAAATACCTTACTTTTACAGTTTCCCCTACTATTAATTAATATGACGTACAGAGTGTCGATATGTGTATTAATTATTTTCTCAAAAGTCTACAGGAAAATGTTATCGAAGTGTAGTCAAATTTCGAACTCAGCACACAGAACCTACTGATCAAGTTTGTTTGTGTTGCACATTCATTCAGGAAATATAGAATTAAATTTAAATATCAAAGTCATATGCATATACATTATAAACATAGATTGTGATTAACGCACATACATATGCACAACACATATATATATATATATATATATCCAACTAACAACATACATATACCGATGTACACGTTCGACTGACTATGCACATGTGACATGTGCACGTACAAACAGATATATAAATACATATATATGATATAAAATGTAAAGGTTTAAAGGCCAAAACATTGCTAAATTTCTTTGAATAAATAAACATATATCGAGATATATAATTTAATTTTACTAAATAAGTGTGTTAATTGATTGAAAAGAAATATTTACTTATTTTGTAATGAAACATTTATACTTGAAAATGTGTATTCCAATATCAAAGGTGCCTCCAATATACAGTGTCTTTTCTATTATTTAGCATATACGCGCTCGACCAGTGATTCACATTTTATTGGCCATTTAAACTTCTCTTTTACCGACATCGGAAGACGTACCATTGCAATAACACGTAAAAAATATCAGGATGTTTTATGAATGTTTGGTTATAAATAAGAACATACAATTTTTATTAAAAAAAATGTTTATTTATGTTGAATACTATTCTGGGTAAGACCGGAATTATTGCCGGTTGTGAACACAAACATATGCAGCTGGATACACACACGCAAACATTGTGGACATCTTCAAACCAAAAAATTTCATCATAAGTCATAACAATTGAAAGAAGTGTGCAGAAGCTTTGAAATCAAGTTTTGAAAACAGTCATATTGAGATTAGGCCTTGGACAAATTTTATAACGGCCAGTCGAATGCAGCATGGACAAACGAAATTCCTATCTAAAGATTTTTTTGTAAATTGAAACAAATGCCAGTCAAGGAAGAATTCAGTAAGAGAAACAAGCAGCGAGACGACCAGTTGTCATTTTGTGTCACCCGCCACACTCCACAACCCCAATCCCTCTCTCTCTCTCTCTCTCTCTTTCTCTCTTTTTCCATAACACTTTGAGAAAGAATTGAAAAGAAAAGAAATTGTAATTTAGTTTTTATAAAAGTATGTCAATCATTGTTTTTAAACTACTAATTGTTTTATATAAATTCGTCAAGAACTTGAAACTCTATTAAACAGATTAAATAGACGACAGGGTTAAAAACGAAAGAGCTAAAGTATAACGTAACATTTACTGAAAAAAAGTATGCCCTATTTGGACCTTGGATTTTAACTGTTATATTCGAATATATAGGATTTTACACGTTATATTCCAATATCAATATTGCTTAATGTAAATGTAGGTTTTTATTATTAAAGACATATGCTCTCGATCAGCGCGTCACACTGTGTCACAAATATTAAAACCTGTAAGCTATCTACATCTGAAGATATGCCATGCATTGCCATCGCTATGCCACATAAAAAACCCGGATTTTCCTGATAAATCTGCTGTTATGCATGCAACTATAAAAGTTAATATTTTTAATTTATTGACACTAGGTGTTGGTTTAAAACAGGTAAATTTTGAATAGTTTTATTGCAACATCAACCCTGCTTACTATAGATAGTGAATTGTCAATTATTTAATAAACGTGTATATATATATATAATATATATGCATATATATATATATATATACATATATATCGTTGCATATTTCAGTTATTGAATCGACAATGAATGCAATGAAACTTTTTGGAAAGCCAATCCATAGCAGACACAGGTGTCCAGCTTATCACGCAATTAATTGCCTCTCGTTAAGCGATAAATACCAGGTGTCGTTTGCACAGGCAAATATACGTTTCACCATTTTCTAAAGCTAAAAGCATATCATAATAATAGAAGTATCCCCTACCTCCTCAACCAAAAACAACAGGGCGTGTATCGAATTCGCTGTATTATTCAAGCATAAGTGTTTCCATTTTACTGATTTATTCGTTGTTTGTGTTTTCCTTTGATAATCAATATGCTGATGTGTATATGGAGTCTAAAAAACAGTAGTTTGGAATTTGAAATTGCATTCTAACTATCACGCCGTCTCACTTCAAGTAATTGCTGTTTGCAATTGTAAAAAGTTATCTAGTACTGTCTCGGTTCACACATGTCGCGTTATCGATACTTTGTAAAAAGATTACAATACCTAGTAAGAATATACGTTCCAATCACACATACACTCAGGTCAATTTCCTTTTTCTACACGGTACACTTATAAAATCGTCGCCTAGACGGAAACAACATTACAACTTTATTTATAAGCTTTAATCGATGAAATCAATCCAAGGAAAATTGATTATATTGTAAAGCTGACATCATGTAATGTAACATCCGTCAGACTCAATAACCGCCTTGATACAATTCCGGGACTGGTAGCATGCCTTCTCCACGTGCGCGGATGGGAGTTCGGCGAATACTCGGCGATGTTGGAGATCAGGCTGGCTTTGGAGTTGGAGGAGGTCATGTTGGTGATGTTCATGACGTATGACCAAACGAAGTAGTCCAGCGGCGCAGCATGAAAATAGAGCGGGGACCAGTGAGAGGAGGATATACAGTTGAAGCACTAGTTCTGAAGCCAAGCCTTGGTCTCTTTCGACTTGTGGCCTGCGCGGAGTCCTGCTGCAACAGCCAGAGTCTGCCAGCAGCCACATGATAGCCCCAGGGGATTACCACACTCTTCAGCCAATCCATAGTCAATTTGGTGTTGAATATATATATATATATATATATATATATATATATATATATATATATATGTATATAAATAACAAAGTTCTCTCTAATTCTCTCTTCTCTGATCTCGAGCGCGTGGTTCAGTGAGGGAAGACACGGCCGGTTACCTTCAATGCATCTAAAACCAAACTCCTGTCTTTGCATAATCAACGCTCTGATCCCGATCTGGTATCAATTGAAATTGATGGCTCCAATCTAGGACAAGCTCCATGTTTTTACAAGCTTCTGGGATTGACCTGTATTCCTGATCTGAAATGGAACGCGTACATCAAGTCTGTTGCCAAGGTCGCTGGAAAGATGGTGGGATCCTTGTACCGCTCCAGAAGATATCTCACTACTGATGCAATTCTCAATCTATATAAAAGCCAAGTACGTCCAAGGATGGCATATTACTGCCATATCCGGGCAGGAGCTGCTAAAAACAGCCTATCCTGCCTTGACAGAGTACAACAGTAGACTTCGTGACTTAGGTGGGGTGGCCTTTTCCCTCCCCTGCAATCTCTTTCTCCCAGAAGAGACGTTGCGAGCCTATCTTTGCTTTATCATTATTTCCATGGCAGGGGACTCGTCGGAACTCTAATCCCTCGCCAATCTTTTACGAAAAACACCCGTCTAGCTGAATGCACTGTCAAAAATTGTACCCACTCTTTATCTGCGCCTAAATAAAAACGTAGATTTCATGAAAAAAGCTTATTTCTTAGAACTGCACGCCTGTGGAACTCTGTTCCGTCTGCCTGCTTCACACCTGACTACAACCTGGATTTATTCAAGTCCAACGTAAACAAATTCCTGATGAACCTCCCCTTTTAGTAAACACTTAATTAAATCTCCACACTAAGGTACTGCACTTGCAATAACCCTTATCCATAAGTGACTTCCGGGCCTTGATATGTGGTGACCACCTTGTAAAAAAAAAAAAGAAGAATTTTGCAAAGCCAACTTTTATCGGCCATTATCAAAGCCAGTTCAGCATCATGTACACACAGAAATATCAACAGATTCGCTCTAAGTTCAAATAAAGGCTGAATTACTTTACCATATGATAGTCATCTAACCCTCATATGAAACAGCAGACTTCAATATTCAGCCCCTATCTCGCCACAGAGTATTGCAAAGAAACGACTAGTTGTCTGGTTTTAATTAAATTTATCACTTTAATAAAAAAAAATAGCATAACTTCGGACAAAGAATTATCCATTTTATTTGGCAACCAAAGCTTCTCGATTAATCATGCAATGTGTTGCAGTGATATTAGGTGTTATTTTCTTAACATGCTCCACAGCACCTGAGTGAATACTGGTCATTGACGCTGCCCCAACTGTACATATGCCAATACACTGGCTCCATAACAAACCTGATTAATAAAGTACAGAGTCCAATGCATAGAAATATGTAAATGTAAGGTCATGATTATAAATCTATATCAATAAACATCATAAAATAAAAGGATTAAAATAGTAAAAGCTTTATAGATTCCAGGATAAATAGAGCGTGGATGATTTACGATAGGGAGAAAAAATGAAGGTGTTAATTATGTTGAGGCAAAACATTGTCTTTATGTTTACAATAGGAAATAAGTTCATTTTTTTAATTTATATCTTTACTAGCGGGGCTACACGGCGTTGCTCGGGGCCGTATAAACAATGAAAAAATTGAATTTGGTTTTGTAATATATTTGTTATTCTTATGAGAGAGGAATGTTGTATGTTTATGTATCATTTGTTATTTCGAACAAAAGGATATTTTACCTACATATTATATCGTTATTATTATTTACATGAATAAATTATTAAATTCTCAAATATAGAGTAAGCAGAATTTCGAACGAAGTGCATGTGCCTTTACTACATAGATAACCTTATGTAGATAGGTATATTATTGGAATTGAGGCGCCTTATAAGTGTAGTTCCAAATTCTTTAATTTTTATATTAGTTAAATATAAATCATTTGTGGAACAGAAAGGTCACTATAAGATTAAACGTTCATTGAGATTAATATATCTATTATATTGGTGTCCTTGTCTGTATGTAGTGGAAAAATGTAGCTTTACTAAAATAAATTATAACTAATGGGTGAATACACTTGCAGAGTAACATCATTATAACAGTATATCAGGTGAAAATTACTGTTGAGCGCTTTCGAGGAAAATATTATTTTCACTGCTTTTCATAAAGAATTTTGCATTTCTCTACAACTCTCTTTTAGTAAATGCCATTTGTCTTTGGGAACAATCAGGTATTGATAAACATCTGGGACTAACCTTCTCTGCTAATTAGAAAGTGAACCCGTACATCATATCTGTTTCTGAGATTGCTGGCAAAAGTCGTTAAATCGTTCTGCTGATCCTGTAGGTATCTCACTGCTATGCACTCTTTTATCTGTATAAAGCTAAGTACATGCTAACATTGTGTACTGTTGCCACATCTGAGTGAAAGTGTCTAGGCGCACTATATCGTTCCGTAATAGAGTTCGTAACATGCTTCAAAACCTAGGACGTGATGCTTCTTTTTTCTCTTATTTGTAACCTATTTTCCACAGAAAAGACGTTGCGATCTTGTCTCTCCTCTATCGCAATTTCATGGCAAGTACTAGTCTGAGCTCAATGCTACGACCCCCTTGCTAAACATAATATTGCTTCATACTGTAATTTACTTCTGCATCCCTCAAATATTCTTTTTACCAACATTTTAACTTTCTTCACACCGCTGTTTGCATGCCGTTTTTCTCTATATTTCTAAACTAATGCATTTAAGCTAGATTATTCTAGAGACTAGTGACGTGCATGCTACTTCGATTTGAATTGTATGTAGACTGTTATTCTTTTTTTATCGTATCTTTATCCTTAAGTAATATAGTTTTATTTTATATTAAATCTAATTCTTTTGTATATATATATATATATATATATATATATATATATATATATGTATATATATATGTTAAACATTGTGTATGAGAGAGAAAAAGATCTTTTCTCATACGTTCCGAATCAGCTGGCTTATCTTTTGAACATTTCACACAAAGCTAATCTAAATGTCTGGCAGTGTTCTTAAATATTATTTGT
Source organism: Euprymna scolopes (assembly GCF_053919585.1). Lineage (NCBI taxonomy): Eukaryota > Metazoa > Mollusca > Cephalopoda > Sepiida > Sepiolidae > Euprymna > Euprymna scolopes. The sequence continues at coordinate 33,686,163 of NC_136504.1, read as the reverse complement.
GCAGAAATTCATCTGATTAGTATCGAAAACTGAAATAAATCTGATCTTAAATTAATTTTTCTCTTTTAGATAAAATGAATAATTTTTAGAGGGGAATATTGTACGTTACCCCGGCTTGACAGAGGATAAAATTTCAGAAGATCATGCGGCTACAAACAGAGTTTGCCAGCGTCTAATTGACTGCACCAACGGATAACCACACAATACAGCCCATCCAGGTAAACTTTAGTGTTCAGTTTCAAACCGACTTTAAAGACTTGATGTGGCATGATGCGGCCCTCACTTGAAACAACACCAAAGATCATAACCGTGGCCTGAAATTTTGTACGTCTCTGTTATTAACGGGTACAGTCTGGGCACGCCCCTGTTGTCTGCGGCAATTCAGCAATGAATTTTGAGGGTACTGGCGATTGTTTTGTTGTCATAATCAGATCGTTATAGAGCATGAGTTTTACAGCGACACATCCCCGATCTCTCTTTCTCTCTCTTTGAACATTGTGCCACTTTTAGGATCATAGAAAGCTCCTATTTCTCTGCATCAAATAAAGAAACCCATTTGTTATCAAACGGAAATAAACCAGGTTGTTTTTTATAGGGCGCCAATTTTCTGAGTCAAATCTATATCAATTATGCATTTCCTTATGACATTCGTCTTGCTAAAATTTTACACACATCGGTAATAGTTGAACTTTATATTAAGAAACATCACCTATATTTAATATCCCTATTAGACATACTATACTTTACTGAAATTTCTCTGATGCTGGGCAGTTGTTTTTTTTTAATGCTAATAGTGATCGTTTTACTGGTTTTTGAATCATATTCATATAAATATATGAAAGTTTATCGATATATATTTAGAGAAAGATAATACCAAACACGTATTTATTTTTTGACATATGATTAATTTGGAAGTATCTTCTAGCTTGATATTTTTACGCACACACTTGTTGGGCGGAATTGATATATAGATTATCATATTTTAAAGTATCTATGAAAATCAATTTTCAATAAAAACCACTGAGAATTTATTCATAAACATTGAAATTAATGTTAAATTGCGGTCAAAGACAGTCGTTAGATTTTCTGATAATTGTTTTTATCTTCAAAGTGAGTTATTCCTGAGAGAAGTCGGACAGTATACCTTATTGTTACTGATTGAATGATTAAAGAAAACAAACGTCGAGTCAGTTGATTAATTGCTCATAAGTGTAGCAAAAGTCAGACGATGATTATACCGGAAGATTAAAAAAAATAGAAACGTTTCTGATTGATCTATATAAATTGTAATTTCAGCAGATAAATTTAGAGAGCCACCAAAAATTCAACATTTTATTTTTTATAACTAGAAAGTCGTTCGAAAAGATAAGCAACTTATTGTTTTAACTTAGCGTGTTTACGAGTTTCGAAGACGGGAGTGTTACCATTAAAAGAGCGACCTTTTGTGCTTCGCAATTTATTTTAAAACATAGTCACCGCAGTTTCTGCCGGTGATGATTAATTACTCCGTCTGAATGTCCAGAAGTTGCGTTGTAATACTAAGGTCACTCCAAAAGTAAGGTCTTTTATTGAACAAAAAAACGTTAACAGTTATGAAAGCGGGAGTCGTGTTCTCCAATTTATATTTCTACATAGTTATCACCATTTTCGCGTTACGTGACAAATTTCTGTTATTGACGCCGTCTGTGACAAGCATAGTTTTTTTAAAGTCTCATCTTAAATATAAAAAATAAACAGATATACGAAAGCGAAACAATCTCTCTCGGGTACCAACCCTCCTGTATTATATATATATATATATATATATATATATATATATATATATATATATATATATATATATATATGTACATATATATATAAATATATATGTGTACATATATACATATATATATGTACATATATATACATATATATATATATATGTACATATATATATAATACATTTGGTATTTAAGGTGAGACTTTAAGAAAACTATGTACATATACATATATATATATATATATATATATATATATATATATATATATATGTAATACATTTGGTATCAAAGGTGAGACTTTAAGAAAACTATGTTTTTCACAGCCGGCGTCAATACACACACACACACACACACACACACACACACACACATATATATATATATATATGTATATATATATATATATATATATATATATATATATATATATATATATATATAGTCTAAAGAAGCTTTGTATAAAAAGATGCAAAAAGTAAAAATAAAGAATGCAGTTTAAATTCCCGGAAGGAAAAAATATTAACTTTAACCTATCGCAGCCTAAGCACCTACATAATCCGACTTTTAAAAATTTGATAATGACAAAAGAGAAGCACTTGCATAAGCTGATTTCTCAAATGTCTTCAATTTTAAACCAGAATTTAACTACATAAGGAGGAAAAGAGACAACCTTAACTAAAAGTTTGTAAATAGAAAACGGAATATATATATATATATATATATATATAGAGAGAGAGAGAGAGAGAGCGAGCGAGACAAAATAGAATAGAACAAACCGTATTATGTCTCCATCAACGTTTTCTCTTTATTTCGAGACTTCCTCTCGATTAATGCGAGTAAGAAACAAAAAGTATCAGTACAAAATATTTGAAAATGTTTCACGTGCAAATCGTAACGCTGTTCTATTTCAGAAAAAAACAGAAAAAGATGTTGGAAATTCAAAAAGGAGGGGGGGTCTTGCGCACTTAACGAGAGGGAAATTTTAGTGACGTCATATAGTCGTTAATGTAATTTTAACAGATATGAACGCAGTTAATATTCTTGCTGGAGAGAAATATATCTGTTGAAATTCAAATATACTTTTGTGACAGAAATGAAATGAGTGTTATGTAATTCATTGATTGAGACTATAAGTATTAATTATTATAGGGTTTTTTTGAATAGGGTGAGAGGGTTAACCTGTGTCTATAGTTAAATTCTGTTCTTTTAATAAACGCTTACTTATTAATGGGGCTATGTTATAGACACCTGAATGCTGTTTAATTGTGTTTGAATTTGCGATAAGCGCAGATACAAGAACTCTCCGGCGCGGTTTATTTGAAATAAATTTAACTACTTTTTCTTGTTTAATGTCAAAGATGTGATTATGCTGCAATAAATGAGAGAATAATGCACTTAGAGAATTGCTATTTTTTATATCTCTTTTATGTTCACTGAGCCTTTTTTCCAATTTTCGCTGGGTTTCACCAACGTATTTATGATGGCAATTTTGGCAAGGAATAGTGTGCATACCTCCATTGGAAACTGGTTTGTTTTTGAGATGTTTCGTAGTTCTTAATATTTGCCTTATGATTAGTGATGTAGTTTGTACGATAGGAATTTCTAGTTTGTTGAGTGCGTTACATATTATTATATTATTGGTGTGTGTAGGTAAAAGAAGATGTATGTTTATGAGAGAAGAGTCTAGTGTATATGATTCTTTATTATTTATCTTGAAAAATATTTGTGTGGCTTTTCTCTTAGCATTCAATATGAAATATGTCGGATATTGCAAGGTTTTCAAAATGTTTGTGAGGTATTTGAATTCTTCAAAAGAGAGACCGAAGCTCGCAGACCATTATGCTTGAATATCTCAAAACATGCGCCCCCCTGCAGCAGTTTTTTTAGTGATAGGGCGCATTTTTCTTGTGTGGCACAGTAAATAAGTTAATAATACTGTGCTGAGTTGCATGAACACTCGTTGCATTGTCCTCGCATGACTGTATAGTGTACTGTGGCAGAATTGGTTTATGGACTGCGTACTTCTTCGAAACAGACTACTCTAACGTGACTGTGAGTCTTAGTTTATATTGTGACATGCTACAACCTTTTCTCAGACAAAAATTCGATACACTCCACGATACAGACAATATTTAATTTCAACAGGATGGGGCAACAACCCACATTGCTCGACGTGCGAAAGGGATGTTGCGGAAGATGTTCCTGGTTATTTAATCTTATTGGGTGGTTCAGCTGTTTGGATTTCGTACGATTTTTTCTTAGAGAATACAAGTCAAAGTTATGCATTAATCCTCCTCGAATTTTGAAAAACTTAAATATGCAATTCGCCGGGAAATTACTGCCATTTCGCATGAAATTAGCTACCGAGGTATAGATAACTTTGTGAACGCCTTTGACAGTGTGTAAACAATAACGACTCCTATGTGACTGATTTAATATGAAACCCTAATGAAACAGAATGACATTATATGTACGTTTAGGAAAGAAACAACTCTTTTTTGTAGTTAAAAGGGGTTTTATATTTATGAAGGAGAGCATAGTAGAGTTGATAATGCATAAGACCATCT
>NC_136504.1:33556833-33676833 GCF_053919585.1 Euprymna scolopes | reverse complement strand
TCTTCAGGCTTATGCGCGAATTCTGTGGTTGTTTATATGCGCATCTTCTATTGAGATTTTAGTAAGCCAATCAGCTTTCTAGTATTCACCGCGCCCTTCCTATCAGCCAATGAGCATACATTTATCGGACATAGACCTATTTGACCTCTGGTTGATATGTTCCTTTGTGTGTGCTCTATTTAGCCTGGATATTTAGTTTCTTGATATGTTTTAAATCTAGGTTAGTGTTTTTTTATTAATGTTTGTTTATATAAATATATATATATATGTATATGTGTGTGTGTACACACATATATGCACATATATATACATGCATATATATATATATATATATATATATATATATATATATATTAAGAGTAATGGCTATACCCCCTCCTCTTTATTTGTGATATATATATATATATATATATATATATATATATATATATATATATATATATATATATATTAATCAAGCAGATAACCCCCACACTCTCATATCACAATCAGTCGTAGTTAAAGCGAGACCAGACAGGATGACCCAGTTTTCCGCGTTGTTATGGCAACAGTATATCGAGATTACACCCCCCAACCCAGCCTTGAGCGGATATCATTGATACAACATCTCTATTCCCATCCCCAACCGGTCTGGAAGCAAAGAAAAAGCGGGAAATTTAATCAGTCGGACTGAGAGCGCAGACGCGATCACACGCGTGGCGATTCTTCTCTTCAACCTATAGACACCGCGGCCCAGGTCGCATGGTGAAAAACACCAGTCGACTCACATCGCACCGATAAGGAAACAATGGATATACCTTGGCACGAGATAGTTGGATTGAGATCGCACGGTGAAAAAAATAACCCAGTCGACTCACATCGTGCCGATAAGGTGACAATGGTCGCAACGGTTGGAATTTAAAAGTCAGTCATGAGAATTGCTTATCAACATACAAAAGGGAAAGGAAAACGAAAAGCAAGAAACTAATATTAGCGAAACTTCACGCCGTCGGAATACGGACCAGCAACTCCGGAAAAAGGAAAGATAAGTTCACTTTTCAAATTGTCCAACTCCAATCTCGTACAAATAGCTAACTAAGTTGAACTATTATGTGTTTCATATAAAAAGAAAAAGAAAGAGATAAAGAAGCAACTCTCTAAATTATTTTTCCCATCACTGGACCATCCCTTTGGCCGGCCCATGAACAATCTATTATTGACGCCTAAAAGAAAAAGTAGTGAAAAGAGACAATCTTTATTTTCTTGAAATTTCTCATTATAACCCCCCCCCCCTGAAACATTACTTACGCACCTCATCGATTTCCATTTGAAAAAGAAAAGGAAGGAAAAGAGAATAAGAGACGATATTCTTTAAACAATTATAAGTATCACATATCCCCACTTTTCTTTATCCCATAACATTGTCTGCATGATTTTTTTTGTTTGAATTATTGTCTTGTTGCCCTGTTTTGTTTTCCGTTATTTTCTCTCCAGCCTTGTTTTATAAATAAATTGTCGTGTTTATAACACTTATATAAATGTCGTCGTGTTCCTCATCATTTTTCGTTGTCTTGCATTCGTTAACGTGGATATCACCGAAGTATTCCACGACGATATCACTGATCCGAACTTGGACAGGTGCTATCTCGGCTGAATAACTTTCAGCTGGCACCCTATATTTATTTTTTTCAAGACGCACTCTCGGTGTTGGAATTTTCTTAGGAGACCACTACCCGAGGGTACCGTCACGATATATATATATATATGTGTGTGTGTGGGGGTGTGCGTGTGTGTGTGTGTGTGTGTGGGTGTGTGTGTGTGTGGTCGCTTATGTATATTGATGTTTATTTAATTTATTTATTTGTTTATTTTCTATTGTTTTTGTTAGTTTTAAAACTATTTCATATCCCTATCCTAGAGTAAATTTTATCTTGTGAACACAGTTGTTTGCTCTTTGTCTTCTACAGTTTAATACATGTTGGGGTTCTTTAAATTACAGGATAGCAAATTCTTCATGAAGGCATAATCTACATGGGTCGTCTAGGTCCCTACACGTGGTAGCTTGTCTCATTATTTTTCATTCGACTACCGGCGAATGCCCGCTTTCCTTCAGTTCCCGAATAAATACTGGGAACTCAAGGAAAGCGGACATTGTGTGTGACCTTAAGTGAATTGCTACTACCCCCCCCCCCTCTGGTTTTTGACGGTCGGGGCCCGATTCTTTTTTCTTTATTTATTTCAGTATCAAAAATGTAATTGTCTAGGTTAGATGCTTGAAAACACCATAAGGTTTAAATAAAATATTGCATCGACAATTATGTAATTTCCGTGTTATATATATATATATATATATATATATATATATATATATATATATATATATATATATGAATGTCTGCGTATGTGGGTGTCTTTTCACGAATAGGCCCCTATAGGGTTGACTATTTAAAAAAACTGATTACATATAATGATAGACGATGTATCGAGACACGGGGATGGGTATGTTTGATCTGGCAGGACGGTGGTTCATTAAAATTGTGGGGTCTGCTTTGATAATTATGTTTCTGTTTGAGGAAATATGGTATAATAAAATTATTGGGTGTGCGTTCGCGCATGACCTACATAGAATGGAAATATGTCACAAAGCTTAACAAGGTTTTTTTTAATATAGATCCACAGAATATTGTGATAAGTGTTTCAGTGTAAACAGGTAAGGCATAATAAATTATGGGGTGCATCTATTCAATTTTTAATTTCATAATATTTTGCTTTGGTTTTGATAACCCTTCCTTTTCATAACCTATCATACTTTCATAAATCAGAGTCCATTTTCTGTAGGGTGGTTTTGTAACCCAATCAAGGACGGGTACTGTTGCTAGTATGTATATATATATGTATATATATATATATATATATATATATGAAGTAGAGATAATTTTATAAATCCTAATATATATATAAATATAAATACATATATATATATATATATACATATAAATCCAAATATATATGTATAAATATAAATCTTAATATATATATATGTATATAAATATAAATCCATATATATATATACATATATATATAAGTGTGTGTGTGTATAACTGCAAAGGTATGCATACATAAATATAACTACATACATGAATATAAATATATAGAAAAATATAAATACTATATATATATATATATATATATATATATGTGTGTGTGTGTGTGTGTGTGTATTTACGGAGATATAGAGAGATATATGGGTAGATATACATTTGTTCCATAATGTTCACAACGCAATTCTTAGTATTATAACCATTTATCTAAGTAGTTTTACATTCTATAATTTGCATAGATAATGAATACGAGAATAATAATTATTCTCTTGCATTTTAGTTTTATTTGTGATGCTTATAAATATTCATTGAATTATTTACATCAAACTCACGGCAGTTTAATTGATGTGAACGATTGACAAAATATTCGAATATCATAACAAGTACAGAATTTATTTAATCTTTGTGTCAATCCTTTAACAGCAATCTCATCCTGGCATATCCGACCGCATTATGAATTAATTTATTGGTAACTTGACCAGTTATCTTATTCCATTCTTCAATAAGTGCTCAATCTGGATTTACAACATTCTACAGTTTTTCACAAGTTTTTCAATAGATCTCAATAGATCTGGGCTTGGCAGTGGCACACCCATAACAGTAATTACTCCTGTCTTAAGGAATTTGTCACAACGTTAACTTTTTGACATGGGGCATATCCTGCATAAATATAGAATATTGCTTAGTTTAACTTGTTATGATCTTCTACTAGTTGCTTATAAACTTTTTGTTTTTACCTTCCATTATATTGACACCTAAAGCGCTAACAGCATCGTCTGATATCATCCTACAAACCCTGATTTTCTTTTTACCGAATTTAACCCTATCCTTGAGGCATTTAGGCGACAATTCATCAAGTACTTTTTGACAAACGATTAACAAAAAATTCGATTCATCACTCAATGTATTGTTTGCTATTTTCTTTGAGATCATAACAAATGTTTGTTTGCAAAACCAAGAAAGATTTTATTATTAGAGAATTATCAGTGGTTACATATTATCTTTCACTCGAAGCCTAATAATCTGCTGACAAATTGGTAATGGTGTACGAGTCATTATTTTAACGAAGCGCACCGCAGAAATTCTTACTAAAGTTTTGCAGACGGAGAGTCACTTAAAAAAACCCAAACAAACCAATATGTCTGTTAAATAAAGTAAAATATAGAGCAAAAACAATCGTTCTGATCATTTGGGTATTTAAATATGTTATATTATAGTTTTCCTGTATGATTCCAGAAAAAAATAATTAATCTAGTTTGGTAGAATAATAAACACCTTGATATTACTCTGGGTAACACTAACATGAGAAGGTGAACCATTAATCTATCACGTCAGTGCTTTCTAATATAGGTGTGCTGGGCCACCTTATTTGGGTTGTGAATGCTATTTGATATTGGATATTAAGTCAAAATTTTGCTATAGAGGAACGTATCCTCATGCAAATTTATCCTTACCAAACCCCATTCAGAGAGAGAGAGAGAGAGAGAGAGAGAGAGAGCTAACACTCCAAAATCGCATTTATTAGTCTCTCAGCGGTTGTATTCTGACGTAAAGTTTGCGTAGCCAACTGACCGTTACCGACGTTTCAAAATACAACCGCTGAGAGACAACGTGCGGACATTTAATATGTACTACATGAAATATATATATATATATATATATATATATATATATATATATATATATATATAGGCTTACTATATGGATGCCCTCTCTCTCCCACTCTCTCTCTCTCTCTCTCTCTCTATATATATATATATATATACATATATATATATATATATATATATATATATATATATATATATATATATATAATAGAACCCCGGAATACGGAATTTAAAATTAGTACCGTATATTATATAGTACTCATTTATATGATCAAATAACATTATAAATAACACCGTAGTGCTGGTAAATACTGACATCAGTGACCAGAAACTTCGTATTTTACATCGTAATCTTTAAAAACCGCATCCTAATGCAACCGTTACCAAGTATGTACTGTATATATGTAATATATATTTGCACTAGAAAAATGGTGTTATCTAGCATAAATATCATATAAAAGTCTGAGTCAAAAATATGTTATTATTTTCGTAAAAGAGGCGATAATGTGTACACATATATCTATTAAATCAAGTTCACTATACTATACATATGACAAACTTTGTGTGTGTAATAAATATACTTTATAAAATCTGACACTGCTTTCTTTGGTTAGATCGCATTTATTTCTTCTACTTTTCCATACATTTTTAATCTCTGGTATATATAGTATAGAAAGACTTTCAATGCAAAATTACAAATATTCAATCAATTAGAATACACTATGGTACTACTTGAAGTATTAAATATAACAATTCCAGACTTCGAAAAACATATTGTTTAATTAAACGAAAAGGAAAAAATATTTCGATACGACTTTATGTAACACACTATTTTGTCCGGGTGCTATATATATATATATATATATATATATATATATATATATATATATATATATATATATAGTCTTTGAAGTTTTCTAACATTTGAAACTACACAAAAAATCACTTTTTATCATTCGTAAAAAAAAACACTTAGTCAGTAAGTCATTTAATCACCTGCAATCACTGCATCAACTCTCTCGAATTTACTATAATACCAATTTTTTTATTTTTCAAGGGATCATCGGTTGTTTACCATGAAACACTGTTTCGGGGATTTAAAAACAAAACAGTATATTACTTCATGGCTCCCCAGCAGTGTTGATCAAACACCGCCACCCTTAATCTAAGGAAGAAGATATGTTACAAAAAATTTTAATCCAATTTCCTATTCTTAATTGCAATTACTAACCTTTTCATAGTATAAACATGAATTTCTTACCTGTGCGATTCATCAATTTCCACATGTAAAAAGGATACATTTTTTAATTTATCAGTCTTGTACTTATAAGCTTTGGATTAATCCATTTAACTACTTATCACCCCCAATATAATTAATATTTTTTATATTTACAATCTTATTTATTTAAAATTAGATATATAAAGGTTAAAAATATTTTATTTTTACATATATACATTTTTTTATGTATATAAATTTATTATATGTAATTATAAATACATTTTATACATTGCTAATATAGTTTTCGATTTCCTTTATTAATATAGTCTGGTTTATCTTAAACGATTGAAAAGAATCAGGATAACGAACAAATGCTTTATTTAACTGTTTAAATATTTTATTTTTATCCCCCACCTTGTTTTATCATCCTTATTACTAAGCTAGAAACTGGTGGCATAAATATATACATATGTGTGTGTGTGTGTGTGTGTGTGTGTAGTCAGCACCAACCCTATTCAGGGTTTAACCGGCTTCCTGCGAAGGAGAAAGTTTCATGTGAGTATGACATTCACAAGCGGTTCTCAGTAGCATGTATATCTCCGTTAGGGGAGATGGCGACGTTAGGTTTTTGCAACTTTTTGCAGGGAGGTGTCAACGTTCTCCTACATACAGTACCTGGACTTCCCAAATTGGTCACCCATTTTTGTAATAACCAGGTTCAACGTTGCTTAACTTCGGTGATCTGACGGGAACCATTGTGTCAACGTGATTATGCCGTATATATACTATACGTGCTATATACTATGTTATAATTCAATATGTATTTCATCTTGTTAAAATTCATGGTTTACAATAATTAACGTTACAAACTTTGTTTGTGTTCATTGGAGAAATAAAACAATAAAGATCACCGAAATGTAAGTATATACAGTTGCATCACCAGATTCCACGTAACCAATCTTTATTCAATGTAACCAACCTGTGCATCATTAACCTGCTGTAAACGCTTGGTGAATGCTCTAGAAGAGTAACGAATGATTTATTTTGGGACTTTGACATTTCTTTTTATGACCCTCCAAATCGGAATGGTGGTAAGCTGAGATTTTACCATCGAAGATAGAACAAATATGCTTATCTCACTCTGAAACAGTTTGGTGCTCTCCACACAAACGTTCGGTTCACATTGAAGCTCTTCGCAATGGCTCCTGCAGACTTTCCGGATTCGAATAGCCCTACAATAACAATTCGTTTTTCTAAATCATTGGACATATTGTCCAAAGGATTATTCAAGTAAAGCGTTATCCATATACACCTGAAAAAGATTTTTAATGAATCATATATAGATAATAGTAGAAAAAGCATTACAGACAGATATTATATTAACATAATGTATATTAATAGATCAATACGTTTATAATCAAATGAAATTAGTGGGATATTTAAGTTCGTGTTAATTGCATATATATTACACGTGCATCATTGGGAATGCTATTATTTAAAATATAGATTGGCAAGTAAATATGAGTAAAAACGAAATAATGTAGCCTCATTTAATATTAGTATTAATTATCAGTTATTAAAATGCATCCTTTATTCATGCATCTTTCGGGAACATCGATACAAGAAAATTGTAATATTAACGATTTTATCAAAAAAAATGCCTGTCCTTTTCTCTCTTACTTTCCCTCTCTATCGTGATCTAACTAGTATGCCGACCTGTTCCACAAATACTAAAACCTCAACATGAAACATCTCCAGAAAAACAAACTCGAATAAACCTAGAACCCCATCTTCCAACGTAGACCCCTACTACCATGTCTCCTTCTCCAACATCAGGGGTCTACGTTCCAACCTTCCAGAGGTTGAAACCCAATTAACCAGAAGAAAAAACCGGGCGTATTCTTTCCAAGCGAAACTGGAATAGAGCCGACCACTTCCCTAGATGAGTTCATAATCAACGGATACTCTAACTTAACATCGAAATCTGACCCCCAAGATCGCCATGGGCATGGAATATGTGCCTACATTAAAGATGACTTCCTATTTGGAAGGGATATTTTTAGAGAAGATCCTAATTTACCTTATATCTGCTTCGGGTTGCCCTTGCTTACACCACTGCATTTATATGTGTCCCCTATCGGCCCCATAACAGCGGAGTTACCATCTTTAAGAGCATATCTGAGAAAATAGACCACATCCTGTCTGCACATCCCTCTGCTAACATCCACATCTGTGGTTACTTCAACGTCCATGACGTGGAATGGCTGACCCATTCAAATAAGACGGACGATGAGGGGAGGTTCTGTCATGATTTTGCCATTGCTTATGACCTCACTCAGATTGTTGGCTAGCCCACCCGTGTGCCCGATACTACAGGTCAATATGCCAGTCTTCTAGACCTTTTTCTCTAAACTACTACTGAGCTATGTTCATATTCCGTTCTTTCTCCTCTATGATCCTCCGACCACTCCGTCGTATCAGTTAAGATAAAAATTAAATGTAATAAGCCCCCAGGCCTACCCCTCCACCATACTGTATACCGATACTCCATGACTGACTGGGATAGCTTCCGTACATTTATATCTGATCTACCTCTGAATTTCATGTTTAAAAAGGATGTGTTCTCTATAGTATCAGATCTGACCGAATGGTTAATTGTACGCATAGACCAATTCATACCATCTAAACAATTCCAACAAAAACCTACCAGCTAGTCATGGTTCTCCCCAGAATGTGCTGCTTTCGCGCACAGAAATCACTTTTTCCATAGCAACCAACAAAATAGATGCACGTAGACTAAAGCTGTTTTCAGGAACGCTAGGAACCATTGTAAAAGAGTAATAAAAATGCAGGAGAGCTATATGCCCAGTCTGTTAAATGCAAAGTAGCTGATCAATGGCGTGGTTCAGTCGTGGTAGACGTGGCTGGTTACCTTTAAAGCATCTAATACCAAACGCCTGCCTCTACATCGTCAACGCTCTGATCCCCATCTGACATCAATTGAAATGGATGGCTCTCGGGTAGGAGGAGCCCCATGTTTTGACAAGCTTCTGGGCTTGACCTTTACTCGTGATCTGAAATAGAACACGTACATCAAGTCTGTTGGCAAGGTCGCTGGAAAGATGGTGGGATCCTTGTACCGCTCCAGAAGATATCTCACTACTGATGCAATTCTCTATCTATATAAAATCAAAGTACGTCCAAGGATGGCATACTGCTGCCATATCTGGGCAGGAGCTACTAAAAACAGCCTATCCTGCCTTGACAGAGTACAAAATAGACTCCGTGGCTTAGTGGGATGCCCTTTTCTCTTCCCTGCAACCTCTCTCCCACAGAAGAGACGTTGAAAACCTATCTTTGTTTTATCGTTATTTCCATAGGGGGTGGCCGCCTGAACTCCAATCTCTGGTCCCCCCTCACCAATATTTTACGAAAAACAGTCGTTTAGCTGAATCCACCGTCAAAAACATTCCCCACTCTTTATTTATGCCTAAATCAAAACGTAGATTCCATGAACAAAGTTTCTTTCTTAGAATTGCACGGTTGTGGCACTCTGTTCCGTCTGCCTGCTTCCAACCTGACTACAACCTGGATGTCTTCATGTCCAACGTTTACTAATTCCTGATTAACCACCCCTTTAAGTAGACACTTTATTAAATCTCCACACTAAAGTACTGTACTTTAAATAATCCTTATCCCTGAGTCGTTCCCGGGCCTTGATAAGTCGTGAACACCTTGTAAAAAGGGTGAAGTTTATAGTGTCCATGAAGATTTTAAAAAGAAAGACAATATTGATACAGTACCGAACTTATATATATATATATATATATATATATATATATAAATATATATATATATATATATATATATAAAGAGAGATAGATAGATAGATATATAAATAGATATAAGTATTATGGCATTTAATTAGTATAGGTAAAATAATTATATATATATATATATATATATATATATATACATATATATATACATGCTTATATATAATAGTAATGGTATTTAATTATTACAGTAAAAAAAAATTATATATATATATATATATATATATATATATATATATATATAAAGAGAGAGAGTGAGAAAGAAAGAGAGACAGTGGTAGAGACTGATACATAACTGTAAGGGAATGGGAGAAACATGTAGGATAAATGACTAAGTATTTACACTTTTTTTATTTGTGAGTTTACACATAGATATTTATTTAACTCTGTGACTGCTAATAAACATTAAGCTACATAAATGATATAGATGCCGATGTCTGACGTCAAACTGAAGCCATAGTAGATAGGGATGATTTCGTTAACGGAGCAACGACGCTAATATTTGCAGAGATGTCAAATCAAGTATGAGCCATTGAAATGCTCATCTACGTACGCCATCAGGTCTGCATTATAGAGAATTACCCTGATTACACAGAAAATGTCCGATTATCCTAAGTGTTTAGGCTAAATCGTACATTCAAAAGATTTTTGAAAACCAAAGTGAATACCCATAGACCTACATTTGTGGGGAAATATGTTTATCGATTAAATCAGATACTGATAGAGTGATGGCTGTGACAGGTCACGTGGGATAATTTATTCCGATAAGTATAAACACATCCGCATATATGCATACATGCCTGTGTGTGTATGAATCTAGAGAAAGGGAGAGAGAGAGAATGAGAGAGGTGTTAAAAGAGAAATAATATATTGAGGTAGATAAGTATTATTGAGAGAGTAAGTAAAAGTGCAAAGAGATGCAAGAGCAATATATATATATATATATATATATATATATATATATATATATATATATACTAGCAGTTTAGCCCGTTTTTTGCTCGGGCCCTATGTACTGTTGATAAGGCCATATGCATATGCATATATTAAAAAGTGTCAATATATAAAGTAATGCCTTTCTGTATATTAGTCTTCCTTAACTACCATAGAGAAAAAGACAGACATACATTTTAACTTATATATATATATATATATATATATATATATATATATATATATATAGAGAGAGAGAGAGAGAGAGAGAGAGAGAGATTGGATACAGTATATAGTAATGATTTAAAACGTATAATAAAAAGAACTCATGCGCCACCATCGAGAATCGAAACCAGAATCTTCAGCTCCCGATCTATTTTGCCCCTTCCGTAAATGACTGGACTATGAAAACATGGTCACTGTAAGGCTAAACATTAAAACATGAATCAATAGCTACTAGGTTTTGCATTCGTAATGCCGGCGTTCGACCTTCACTTAGCATATTTAATTTTTTTTTTTTTAATTTTCACATATTTGCGCCGATTTTTCCGGGCTTAAAGCCAAATATAAAGTTTTGCATTGATTCAAATACCTTATATAGGAAGTTTCATCTCTGTAGATCAAAAGTTCTAGGAGGAGTTTAGTAGGGAAAATTTGTTAAACTAAAATATATACGTATACGCAATATATATATGGAAACACTTTTCTGTTTACTATAAACTTTTAACGCAAATGTTATGCAAGTATAACTCATGTAGAATATCTGCATGAATATAATTACACGTAATAGTTAACTAAATATCAACATCGCATTAGAAACCCGAATCAACTAATAGGGAATTAATTAAAAGAGTAAGCAAATTAGCTAGATCGTTTGCTAGTGAATGCAAATTTACACCCCATATATAAGAAAATATTATTTTCTTTTTAAATAAATAAAAAAGAGGGTGTTAATAGGAATATCAATACACACAAAAGAGAAACGAATTCATAGGAGTACTAGCATGTCAGCCCGGCGTTGCCCGGGTGTTTGGAGGTGTATGTTGAGCAAAATGTGCGTTTTTTTTTTAATTCGACTCCTATTATGACCTCCCTTATATTTATTGTTTGGGGCTCGAATCAAGTTATTAAGTTGCATTTGAACCCATATCTAATCTTTCAAGTGTTTAGACCCAAAATTGTCGGTGGAGTTTGGTAGAGTTCTAAAAGGTCAAATCGTAGAAATTTGACCCCTTAACAGCAGAAATTCTGGCCGAAGACCGACCACAAAGATATTTCAAAATCTTAGTACTCTATATATCAAATTCCGAGTCTGTAGCCTTAAAATTGAGAGAGTTATTGTGTAGGGAAATGTACGCAGACACACACACACAGACACACACACGGACACGTTCACACACACACACACACACACATATATATATATATTCACACAGTTAATATATATATATATATATATATATATATATATATTCACACATTTAACTTATTTTCATGGTAAATTTATACTCCACAGAATTTTCCTTTAGCTTTCCTAACCCATATCAGATATAATGAAACGTAAACGGCGCTGTCATTTTAATGGTGTACTACGAAGGAGAAACTCACTCTTTATATATATATATATATATATATATATATATATATATATATATATATATATATATATATATATATATATATATATATATATATATAAATATAAAGAGAGAGAGTTTCTCCTTCGTAGTACACCATTAAAATGACAGAGCCGTTTATGTTGTTCTTCCTTATATCTGATATGGGTTAGGAAAGCTAATGGAAAATTCTGGGGAGTATAACTTTATCATGAAAATGAGTTAAATGTGTGAAAACGTGCACTCGTAACTCTTGTAAGTGTCAGATATTCACGCTTTAGGTAGAAGCGGGATATCCAATTTCAGAAAATTTGGTACTATAAGAAATGCCAACCTACGTCCAAATCGCGAGCGGAATATACTGCAATACAATCAAACAGACGATATCATTTTCAACCTTTGCCTAAATTATGCGCTACCGTCTCGTAATTACGATAGATTGTACGGCAGCGTTACATACGAGGTAATTTTGTGATTTTAAACGTAGAAATGTTAAATTTTATAAGTAAGAAAAATACGAACACCGTTTTTTAAAATAAATTTGTAAACTAAAAAGCTCATGACGATTTGTGTTTTATTGATAGACTAGCAGTGGGTGTCACCCTTTCTTGTCGGCCGTAGAACAAGCTTACCTATATTTTACTTCATGAAGATTTCGTTTTTATTTTTCAATGTCTATTCTCTAGTAATATATGTGTGTATATATATATATATATATATATATATATATATATATACTAGCAAAAGTATCCGTCTTTGACTGGGTTTAAAATAGCCTACAGAAAATGGACTCTGATTTATTAAAGTATGATAGGTTATTAAAAGGATGGGTGTAAAGAGATAGCTTCGAATCTGGGTGTATCAAAACCAAGCAAAATATTATGAAAGTAAATATAACATAGATAAACCTCATAATTTATTATACCATACATGTTCACACTGAAACTCTTATCACAGTATTCTGTGGATCTATATTAAAAAAACTTGTTAAACTTTGTGACATATTTCCATTCTATAGAGGTCAGGCGCGAACGAACACCCCATAATTTTATTATACCATATTTCTTCAAACTGAAACACAATCATCAAAGTATATTTACGCAGATAGATATGAAAAGTATTTATTAAAGTGTGTGCCTATTTCCATTCTATGGAGGCCAGGCGCGAACGCATATCCGATAATTTTATCATACCATCCCTATTTAAGTCAAAAAATACTTATCAACTTATTATGTACATCTATATGAAAAACACTTGTAAACGTTTTTTTTTTTTTACTTTTAATTTTTTTTATTTCCATACTTTGTGGACCAGGCGCGAACGCAACCCCACAATTTTAATGAACCACCGTTATGTCCGATCAAACATACGCATTCCTCTGTCTCTATACATCTTCTATCATTATATGTAATCAGTTCTTTTTCAAATAGTCACCCCTATAGGACCCTATTGGTGACCATACACACATACACATACACACACACATACACACACACACTCCACTTCAGCTTTATATTATATATATATACATATGTATGTATATATATATATATATATCATAAATTTCAAGTGCCTTTTTAGACAATGACGTCAGTGCTATCAGCTAAATAAAAACACACACACAAAACATTTACCCCTCCAGCTGCATTATCGACTGTTTCAGCTTACCTGAAAGATCAATAAAACAAGATTGTAAATGAAAACATTTCTAGGTATGATTGTCTCTGCGTATGTATAAAATTAATAGAAATATATCTTGAGGTTTCTTCAGTATAAAAATACGCTTATAATTCTGTTTGTCAATATTAGCTCTTTAAATTCACCTTATGTTCGTAATTACTCGCCAAATAACATCGATATGTTTTTTCCTTCCTATGATGAATGTGTATTTTTTAGATGAGAATTTAAAATTTATCTTTTGAGTGTACTATATTACTATTATTCTCATCTTGGTTATTTTTTTTATTTATTCTTTGAAAAAAAACAATAAAAAACCACCAAGATAATAATAATAATAATAGTCTAAATAGTACTCACAAAAAATATGTTTTATTCTTTGTTTGCTAATATTTTAACAAAGTTAACTGGATTTATCAATGTTGGATATCAAATCAACGCTTGTCGGTGTTATTGCGAATTCTTGTCAGTGCATACTTGGAATCTTCGCTTGCCAGTGTTGTATCATTTTTAAATGTTATAAGGAAAACTGGACACGGAAATAACTTAAAAAATGTATCAACAAAACCATACTAAAATGTGAATTGGTCGTAAAACCAACGATAAACCTTTGTTGGCTCACTGGATATAGACGCATGCATTAACTTTTTTTTTTTTTCTGAATGTATCGTGTATTGACCAGTTTGTTAGTAAGTAACGCAATTAATTCCGGCACGACAATCATATAACTTATACTACACATAATGTACAAAAAGCTTTCAATAATTTTCCAGACTTTTCCAGCCATTTTCACATCCACAATTGTTTCTAAACGACACCGTAAAATGTTACAGGGAGCAAACTATTGACTATAGAGAGGGAAGAGAGTGTCTTAATGTCTATCATTGGTCGACTAATGTGTTGGAATAACACGACAACGTCTTTCCGTCTGTACTTCTTTGGGAACAATCTTCGACAATTTTCGAGCAAATGTACCGTGTCTTCAATTTCCTGCGTATAATCATATATGCAGTTCACACACTGACATCAAGCTGTGCGATTATTTTATTTATAGATAAATGGCGAGTCATATAAATAAAATTCTTTATTTGTTCAATACCTGCACGGTTCTGACACCATTACTACTATACCTGCACGGTTCTGACACCATTACTACTTCCAACACCTCTAACCAACCCACACCGACTTCCCGCCTTCCTGTAATATCTTAAGCCCATCAAAAATTCATGCTCGCTTCATGCAAGATAGACCAAATCAATTTAAATGATCCCATAGGTTCTGTGGATTTTTTCCTATGTTTAAACGGAATCATCAAGTCAAGACTGCACTTTTTCATTAACCTGCTACCACAATCAGCCTTTTATAAGGTGCATTCCAATTCCTATTGAAACTGTTCATTTGAATCTGAAATTACAAAAAGTGGTATGTCATCTTATAAAATGTACAGTAATAACATACTGAATTTGGAACCCTCTACGAAAAATGTAAATGCCAGTAGAAAAAAAACTGTTTTGGAACTTATTTTAGGAACCTTGTAAATTAATTACATGAAATTTTTCATATAACAGTTCTTTCCTATGCTGAAGCTCTACATATGAAAATTCAAACTCAACCTTCGATCGGGAATGTCTCCTCTAAACCAAAAAATGCCGATCAAAATGTTCTAACTTAAATATCAAACCGTTTTACCGTACTATTTCTTTGAGTAATAAGAAATTATATGATGATTCAGTGATGCGTAATCTCTTATTTCAACTATGCACTAAAAAAGTAGTCATTTCAGATGGACACAAATTAGCGTAATTTAGGGATGACCTCATCCAATTCGCACAACTAAATATCGTTGATACAACCACCTATTTTAGAAACTAACTTTTATATTTACTCTCATGGATGAATATGTTTCTAAAATATAATTTATCGAATTAGAAATATATATTCATATTCATAACTTTTATCATATAATCTTCATATATATGCAATCAAATACACTAGCATATTTACACGCAAATAAAAAGTTTGTTCAAAATGCAATGCATCCCATTTTTAACCCAGAATATTAAAGGCCTACGAAGAGTAGAGTGGTACTATTTAACATGCAGTCTTTTATGCTACACATTTTATTTTCAACATAGGCACAAACATTACCAATTAATTTTACCCTATATAAAATTAAACATCTCTGTGTTTTTACCCACCGTCACCATTAGCAATACTGACACACGACTTTTTGATTATATTTGCATACATTTCTACAATAATACAATTTACAACACTCTCTGATCTATTGGTGCGGAATCTAATAGGTCATATCACTTTTAGAATCTCTTATATGCATATACATATGTATATATATATATATATATATATATATATATATATATATATATATATATATATATATATATACCCGCATTAAGCTGGTCTGCAGTTTAACTTGTTGCTGGTTATCTTGCTTGTTGCTGGATCTCAACATTTGGAACCGAGAGAGAACCTTAGCTGCCGTACAAAGCTAAGACTCTGTAACATCATCTGTGTATAGATACTCCCTCAGGCAATTGTCTATAAAAATGGTCCTGTGGCGATGGAAGTCATTTTTGGACTCATGCCTGAGGAAGTGGCACTCGTCTGACAAGATGTTGCAGTCATCATGTATATACGTATGTATGTGTGTTTGTGTGTCTGTGCTGTGCGTGTGTATTTGAGTGACTTTTAAAAAGTGTTATAAATATATATTTATATATGTAGTAATAACTAAGAAAAGTAACATTTACATACGACAAATACATCAGTATATAAAAAGCTCTACACGCTTAAGAAGAGAAAATTAATTATATATATGTAAATATATATATAAGTATATGTATACATATATATATATATATATATATATATATATACATATATATATATATATATATATACAGGGAGAGAACAAAATAAAAAAAAATATTTCATTGTATAATTTGCTCCTCGTAACTCCAGTAGAGCTTTTAATATCCTGAAATATTTGTTGTATTGAAATGCTTTTATCCCGTTATTCATTTATTACCATATATATATATATATATATGTATATATATATATCTATCTATATATATATATATATATATATATATATATATATATATATAGAGAGAGAGAGAGAGAGAGAGAGAGGGGGGGCGGAGAGAGAGAGCAACAGAGAGATAGAGATAAGCACTAACACACATATAGGAGTACACACACCAGGATACATCCCGAAATTAACAGGGTTTATACGTTTATTATTTTGAAGTGTTCTTGTCAAATCGATATGTATCTGAATACTGCGTTGGAATTACGGAGAACTCATAACATCAATAATATTTCGAT
The DNA here is from genome assembly GCF_053919585.1 of Euprymna scolopes. Taxonomy (NCBI): domain Eukaryota; kingdom Metazoa; phylum Mollusca; class Cephalopoda; order Sepiida; family Sepiolidae; genus Euprymna; species Euprymna scolopes. The sequence continues at coordinate 33,659,508 of NC_136504.1, read as the reverse complement.
TTGTTTTTCTTTCCGAGGCGCATTTGCAATCATTCAAAGACGGATTATTGCACATAACGAATGTTTTGAAATGAATTCAACGTATCTCGATTTGATAGACATAATTACGTTATCCTTAATGGATTCTTTTGTTATAAGATTGAAACCGACACATTAATTTTTTTTATTCATATTATTTATTATACTCTAAAAAAGACACAATTGATGAGGTATTATGTTAGATGCTAGGTTTTGCAACTAGGCCACTTTTAACAATATTCTTCTGTATTTTAATATATTTACCACCAATATTGAAGTAATTTGCGAGTTGTATATTATTTGTTATGGAGACTGTCTAGGACCATGTATATATATATATTTTTTTGTTTTTTGCATGGAAGTAAACACTTATTAAGGTCCGGAAGCCGATCGGAAATAATGGTTATTGCGTGCACAGTAATGAGTCGTATAGTATCGTAGTAATCGTTAGTATTGGTGATTTGATATGTGTCTTACTTAAGGGGGCGGTTCAGCAGAAATTTATTTATGTTGGACTTGAAGATGTTCAAGTTGTGGTAAGGTGGGAAACAGGGAAACAGAAGAGAGTTCCACAGGCGTAAACTTATAAGAAAGAAGCTTTGTTCATGGAATCCACGTTTTAGTTTTGGCACAATTAAAGAGTGGGGAAATTTTTACAGTTTTTAAGCTAGACGGGTGTTTATCGTGAAAGATTGTCGAGGGTGGACAAGGGATTGGATCTCAGACAGGCACTTGCCATGGAAATAAGAACAAAACAAAGAGGCTCGCAACGTCTCTTCTGTGGGAGAGAGGTTGTAAGGAAGGGAAAAGGGCATCCCCCACTAAGCCAGGAAGTCTATTGTGTACTCTGTCAATACGGGATATCTTATTCGTCTTACAGATTTAGGTCCCTACGCCAGAAGAGATTAAGTTAACCAGTTTGATGATTGCGAAGTTTCAAATGTAGTGATTTCTAAGCGTGATTTGTAAAAGAGATTTTTTAGTTGAATGACAGATGGTTCTAATAAAATGAGTCGCGTTCAAATACCGTTAACATAAAAGAGAGATAATTAAAATTACGTCACGGTTTTAGTTTATTGGACACTAGTGTTATCAGAACTGTTCATACAGATACCTCACCAATGTAGAGTAATCTAAGGTAAATGTTCCGTCCGTATGTATTCGTCACCCTTATGGTGGTAAGTTCAGTTTAAAAGTAAGCAATTAGCTAAGATACGTTCCTGCCCCTCGTTCCTAAATACATCCTCTCTAAATAAAACATTGAAGAACACCCAGCGAACATCTCCCTGTGCAATTTATACATGAACAGTTTTAATTGTCTAGGCTAAAAAGACAGGATGATCAACGGACACACAGGTGTAGTAACGACAAAGAGAATAAAAAGACACCGTACAAACACCACGCTACGCATAAGGGCATTTATATGTGTTCGAGAATATCCCAAGCGAAAAAACAGTGTTAATAAGTTTTTGTCCGCAATTTTCGACGAGTCGTTTGTAAAATATAAACTTTGATCGTTTATTTTGATCACGGTGAATTTTAAAACATCCAAATTTTAATATAAGCTTATATTAAAATACAGACCGTGTCGTATAGCGCTAGAAGTGTAACATTTCCATTAGCGCAAATAAAATATTCATACATAAATGTAGGTCTTTTATCGACTTGTCTGGCGCCGTTTCTCTTCGCCACGTGGACTATGTCTCCTTTGATCGCTTCGAAAATCCATTTGAGACAAACAAAAATTATATGCCGGAAAGACACAACGGGTGCCGCTAATTTTTCTACGTGGTTTTATTTGGAAAGAATGGATTAAAGACAAAGATACGCCTGCTATTCCATCAAGATACGTTAACAGGATTATTAATATGAAGTAAATACAATCAACGATAATAAACATGCGTCGGCGAAATTTATGAATCAAAATGACATACATTCGGTTGAATTCTGGTTCTTGTGTTTAAACTCGACTTGAACGCTGCAATAAAATTATTCGTTCTTTAAACTTCAATGCATGCAGTAACACTATCTCAAATATTGCTATGTTGCAATTGTAAGTTTCTTTTTCGGATGTATATCGATAGGAGCTGCATTACTTATTTGGTTTAATTACTTTTACACGTCGGTCTTTCTGTCCTTATGTCCTCGTGGTTGCCTTGGTTTCCTCTCCGGAGTTATCTCTGAGACTTATGTTTGATTTAAACAACAAAAATCAAAATCACTTTTTTAATGTAAATGGAACATGGGTATCTGTGTTAACAGAGGAGATTACGAGAAACTTAATAAAGGTATAAGACAAGATTTAATCAATAAAATACATAAGATGAAAAGAATAATATCGAAATTACAGGATTTACGTATTACGTATTGTAATATCTTCACATATAAAAACTTGTTTATATGAATGTATATACGATCAAAATTACGTTTTTGTAATATATACCGGGCATTTCTTAATAGTGTTGTATACTGTTACAAAAATGTATGCCCTTAAATGTGTGTATAAAGTTGCGCAGTATCACTAGTTTGCGAATGTGTAATAATGTATACAAGTGTATAAGCAAAAGCACTGTTCAGAGAAAATCAATAACATGCTAATAAAACCAAAACAAATAAACGTATGGTCTGCGTAGTTTACAGATAAAAAAGATATATCTTGGCTTATATATTGTTCCTTTGTTTAAAATAGACTTGAACGCTCTAATATAATTATTCTAACTTTTAATTATGATGCATTCATCAACACCAGCATAAGTTTTGTTATATTTCAATTGTAACTTTATTTCATGGATGTGCGCTAGTACGAGTTTCACTACCAAGTTGTTTTAGTGAATTTTACATTTCAACAGAAAAAGTCTTATGGTTTCCTGGGATGTAACGTCGACAATCACTAGCAAGGAAAATTACGCAGCAACTGAAAAACCAATTCTACTATGGATCTGCTTCTTAACATAATATAATTAAAGTATTTGTTTCGTTTAAAATTGACTGCTTTCTATTTCGTCGTTGATTGATATCACCTTGTTATGTTTTTTATTTTTCATTAGTGTAAAATATTTACCCTGTATTGTTACATTTGGGGGTATGATAAGAAATTTCCGAGAAGAATGAAAACTAATCTTTGTAACACGTTGCCCATTAGGGGGGGGGGTACAAGGGAATTTCCGGGAAATCAAAAACTCAATTATTTTCTCTTTATCGCATATGTGATACAGCAAAAATAAATTAATAAAGCAAGTGGATGGAAAAGCAAGGACGAACACAATAAAAAAGCAAGAAAATAACGAAATAACAAACACTTTTCTAAACAATACAAAAATAGATGTAATTAAGAAAAAAAAAAACGAGGATTTATCTGTCGCTTTCGTGAGGGATAATATATCACATCGTGCGTTCGAGAAGGTCGCGTCGTTAACGCCTCGTATATCGGTATCACCTTTTCGTATGAGGGGAAGAGGTAGTACCTCTCCTCTGACGAGGGGAGAGACCTCCTAACAGGTCGGCGGCTCAAACCGAAAAGAGCGACTTCCGCTAGTGTTAAAAAAAGGGAAAAGGGGAAGCGATAACTCTCTCTCTCTCTCTCTCTCTCTCTCTCTCTCTCTCTCTCTCTATATATATATATATATATATATATATATATATATATATATATATATATCGTGGGAATCCTGTTTTGTTTAATCTCGGTGACGAAATACGAAAAACAAAAACGATATATCTCGTCAGCCTTAAATTAAGTATTTAAATTTTGATTTAAATGCATAGTCCAATTTAATGATCATGTCACAGTCTTTATTAAACTTTTTATTATTAGTTTAAATATCATGTCACATCATTCCACCAGAAAAAAAATGAAAAAGGTAATATGCTGCGCTTTTTCATAAAGCTTAGGAGAAGTAGGTAAATTATCTCGCTAAGCTTCATTCTAATAACTGTCACCGTCTTCATCATTTACGTCGCTTGGCGTATCTTTATTAATAGCATGCACATCGTTGCCGTCGTTATTCTCTTCTTCGTCATCCTCACTATCATCGTATACCACAACTTCTTTTCTCATCTGGTCTTCATTGATTCAACCTATCATCGTCGTAATCATTATTACTGTCGCCTTCACAGTCAACATTATCGTCGTTCACGTGGACTTCACCAATGTTCTTTCCAACAATGGAAAGTTTAGTCTCACTGTCTTCCTTAATCAATTTCTCCCCCTCACATATCCTTTTACTACCGGCGTCGTCATTATCAGTATCATCTAGCTTATAACTGTCGTTCTCCTTGTATTTTGATATATTACCGTGGTCCTTATCACCTTTATCGTAAAATTTCTCCTTACTGTCGTTTTTAGATTTTTCTTTCAATTTATTCCCACTAATATGACCGTCTCTGAAGTTTATTTTATTTATTCCGTCCTCGCTATTATTTAATTCATTCGGACAATTGTCATTCTTCATTTCGGTAACTATTCCTGGATAAACTATGGATAAACTTCCATATCCGTTTCACTCATATTTGCATCTACGTTAAGCTTGGTATTACATTCGTGGGATTCCTGACTTTTAGGTGACGTTAAAATAGTACTCGTTGTCCTTAATTTAACTGGATTGGATTAAACTAACTGGAGTGGAATGTTTGTAGAGCTATTTGCAAACATGGCGATTGCACCAATATGTTCGTCTATTATCTCGCTTATTTCTTCGATACTCGTCGCTTGTCTTATTTTAGTATTAGTATTTTCAGTCTCTGTATGAATCTTTTTTCCGCAGACGGTACTAATTTTAACGTGGCTTCATCGAATACGAGTTTCCACTAAGTATATTGCTACTATTCTTTACAATTGAGTCTTCCGCATACTGGATGCGACAGCTAAGTCATAATGTTTTCTAATTAATATATTGCCGTCATCATTTAAACGACGTAGCCCTTCGAACGTGGGAGATCCTATGAAGCTATCTACCCCTGTCATAACGTTTTTATTTCGGCTTTTAAGATACTCCTCCACTATAAAAATTAATTGTGCTCTACGAAGAGCAGGTTTAACGTCTAGTCAATAATGTCTACCTATCGTAACAATGTCGTCCTTGAGTAATTTTTTGAAGGCATTCCCACGAAGGCGACTTTAAAAATACTTCTACACAAGTCATTTTTCTACCCCATAATCCTATCAACTTCGTTATTTCTCGCTTGTGTTCGTCTATCCCGCGTGTCTGACCCACAAACAGATGATATGGCTCGGAGCCCTCGGTGGTTTAACTCACAACTAGATTAATAATCCAGGACGAATGCACCATTTTTTTTAGAAATGGGCGTAAAAGGTGGGAATTAAAGCAACCAATAACGTAGGGGTATGATAAGAATTTTCCGAGAAGACTGAAAACAGTTTATTTTTATAACACGTTGCCCAAAAGGGGGGTACAATAAAAATGTGAGAGAATAAAGAAATAACACTTTTCCAAACAGTACAAAAATAGATGTAATTAAGAAAAAAAGAAGAGTTTAACGAAGGAAAACTAAATGTATTAAAATTATGGGATCTGGAGTATATCTACGCGTATGGAAATTAGCGAAAGTCCTTTTGGGGGGGGGTGTAATCAAAGTCTTTGCACTTAGAAGTTTCTTTTGTTTTCCCTTTTTTTTTGTTTCTTTTGCTAGGGGGTTTCACAAGACGACGACGGAGTTAATCCAATATATTTTCTTCGGTGTGGAAAAAGTTCACATAGCCATCTCCCGTGTTCTCTTTTCTTGCTCAGCGTTATATATATATATATATATGTCGCTTTCCTGAGGGATAACATATCACATATCCATATCTCTTTCGCATGGTGGAAAAAGCCATCGTCTTTTTCGTGAGGAAGTAAATTCATCGCATTCTCTCGCATGACGGAGAAGGTCGCGTCGTTAACGCCTCGTATATTGGTATTCCCTTTTCGCATGAGGGGAAGAGGTCGTGCCCCTCCTCCGACGAGGAGAGAGCCATCAGAACTCGTCGGCGGCCCAACCCGAAAAGAGCGACTTCCATTAGTGTCTAGTTAAAAAAAAAGGGAAAAGGGGAAGCGATACCTCTTCTGGTCTCCTCTCTTCATCCCTACTTCACAATCCGGTCTAAAAACAGACTTGACGAAGTCTCTGGCCGGTAAAGTCTCTGCACGTGTTAAAGGGGAGGGGGTACATTAGTAGGCTCTTGCACCGTTCCAAAACGACTACTGCACTAGCCTATCTTGTGGGAATCCTGTTCTGTTTTTTCTATGTGGCGAAATATGAAAAACAAGAACGATATATCTCGTCAACCATAACTTAAATATTTAAATTTTGATTTAAATACATGGTACAATTTAAAGATCATTTCAAAGTCTTTATTAAACTTTTTATTATTAGTTTAAATATTACATTTGTCTTAATTATTCTTGTTTCAGTTATCCTATTACCTGCCACATAATTTGCATGTCTTTATCAGACACACGCATGCAAACTGCATAGTGAAATAATTAATGCATTGTAAGAGTCTAATTTGTTACATTTGCTATTGTTCTTAATTTATGAACAACCGGTTTGTTTGTTATTTTCTTAACTTTAATAATATATAGCAGTTTTCATAATATTGCCTAGGTTTACCAAAGAGCAAAACCGAACCTGGGGTATATACAATAAATATAATTTGGAGCCGTAGCAACCTGACCACAACGCAAGGGTGAGTTAAAAAAAAAGAAAAAATCTTCGGTTTCCACGGAAAAATAAAAAAACAACACAACGTTTTAAAAGGGTCGAAGATAATTAATAAGTAAATAAATAATACCACGAAAAAAAAACATAACACGATCACAGAAATGCGAGCAAAAAGAAAAAAAATTGAACACACACGCACACAGAAAACTAAAGTTTACAAGAAAATATTAAAAAAGAAAAAAAAGGCCGATATGCCGTAATGAATGAGATACGGTCGGTTCAAAAAAAGCTACCCACGAATATTTAATTCATAAATAAAATAAAAACAAATAGAAAATAGGACAGTGCCATTCATAAAAATGTGTGTTACTGTCTGAATTGTTTAGAGATGCTGTCAATCATAATAAATAACAAATTAGTGTCAAAAGTCGAAAGTACATTTAAAATTCTCGAGTATTAAAAGGAAGAATAAATGAATAAATACATAAAATAAAATACACTATAGAAAAAAGAACGATGCAGAAATGAAATCAAATTTATACATTGTGTATAATTTGCGGCTTTTTAGTGTGTTTTAATTGTTCCGGTCTTTGAAAAAGGGACAATTTTTTGTTTTTTGTCAACGGACTTTTGAAATGTATAATGTAACGAATTAAAAAAAAAAATTGTGTGTGTTTTGTTGCAAAATGTTTAAATGTATTAAGGTATTTTCTTTTGAAAATGTGTTTTAAACAATATTGTAAATTTATACTTAATGTAAATGTTATTGATGTTCACAGCGAGAATTCAATGTCATCAGTAAATATACATTAGATTTAAACAGTCTAGGAGCAAATAAAACTAGTTAAGACGTATGGTTGGCTTACAGATTCAGTTAGAATTTTAGAAGAGGAAAAGAATTAAAATTACGTAAACGGATATTTAGAGAGTTTTTAGATGTGATAAGCCGTGAGAAGATGTTGCTTTTTTAGCATTTTGTTTTTGTTTGTTTTTTTTCAGAGATCCTTTATTTTTTTCAAGAAAAGTGACTTGGTAGGGATTGATAAGCTCAAGATGTGTCCCTATTCGAAAATTTTGGGAACCTGGTTAATTAAGTCTTTAAAATAAGCTGGTTGCACGTAACGACTCCAAGCAAGTGGTAAAACTTGCCTTAAGTAATAAGCAGGCGTTGGAAAGATTAGGAAAATTCTAAAGGGGACCAGTAAATCGATGATAGGTAGTCCCGAGGCAATCACATATAGCTTAATGAAGTAAGAGGCAGGCAAAAATATGCCGTAGATTAAGTAAGAAATATATAACCTTGTATTTTTGTTTTAAGAGACGCATGAATGTGGGATATATTTGCTGAATCTTGGAAGCTCTGGTGAGAAAAAAGAAAAATCAAAAAAAAATCAGGCAATTAGATAGAATTGTGCGCGATTAAGGTGTTGAAGCGCAAAAGGTGTCAGTTAGTTAGGGGTGATATTGCTAAATCCTCGTCGAAGTTTCAAGAATCCAAGCAAGGAAATCCGAGTGAATCTGTATGAGAGAAAAAAGGTATATCTTGATAGTTAAAGCCAACCAAGAAGATTGGTTATGAGCTTTGGTATGTCCCGTATAAGATAGTTAGAGAATAAAAAAAACAAAGCCATACTTGATAAGACTAACCATGCGGAAAGAGACGATCAGGACGCTTTTGGGGCGCAGGAAGTCGTCCATTTCGAGAAAAGTGAGAAACCTCTAGTCTGCGGCATATGGGTGACTGGAAAATAGCTTATGTGAATAATTGGTAAAGACCCTGAACCCAAAAAGTAAATGCCAAGAAGATCAGAAAGCTTCTGATCTTATAAAATAATAATTGTGAAGTCGGCCGAGGAGGGATGACTGAAAGAGATTTTTTAAGCCTGATCTTTCCTAGCTGTGTAGTTGTGTAAATGTAGAAAAAATGTACTAAATTTAAAAATGCATACATTTTTCTTGTGAAATATGGAAGGAAGGGATGTTACATGATAAGGGCTCTCCCCTTTTCATGTAAGTATAAAAATAGAGAGATTAAGTTAAAATGAAAATGAAATAGCATAGACGACATTCGAACCTCGTAATTTAGGTTTAGAAATATATTACGTGTGAGAATAAGAACATGGAATGTAAAAAAAAAAACGATTGTTTAGCTTAGAGATAAAATAGTTTAAAGAAAAGAATGTGCACTGTCAATTTTGTTATGAAAATTCAATTGAAAGAATGCAGCTACAAGATAATTTAATAAACGTGTTTTTAACATATTGGGAATATAAGGTTACTGAGAATATAAGTAAAAACTCCTTTTGTAAATAAAAGGAAAAGTTTTGGACACGCATGTTTCGAACACATGAAAGAAGACACATGTGTATGTATTACGTCATGGAAAAATGAAAAGTTCTAGATATAGTTAGTAATCTTTAGAGTTAAGAACGGGGAAACTGGGAGAAACTGAGAGAGAGTCTAAAGGGGACAGACGACAGTCGAGTTGGCATTCGAACGTGTACAAGCGAGACGGTGTTTTGAAACTTAGAACGAAGCTTGGATTTCTTGATGATGAAAACCACGGCCGGTCGTGAGAAGAAATAACCCTATCATTTGTTTGTATAAACGTCGTATTTGTATTGTGATTCTACCGAAGGGAAAGTGAAAATTGTTATTATATGTCTATATATCTGTGTTATAAAATGTCATGGCATACATATCTCATATCTACACTAAGACTGTCTGAACACTATCTCCTCACTCAAAGAACTTCCATCTATTACACATCTAAGTATGAACATTTTAATATATATGAATATCTTCATAATACGAGCAATCTCTTCATAACAGAAACAACGACATTCTTTATAAAACGAACAATCTTTATAACAACAACATCTCTCTTTTACAATAAACGCTCAATAAGACTCTCTCTAAGTCTTTAAACATCATACTTAATAAGACTCTAAGACTCTCACTATTAAAAAGTCCTAACAACGAACGATAAAATAACAACAAAAGAAACAAAGAATAATAATGATAATAATAATAATAATGAAACCCCTATATATTACATACCTACTTCATTTAATCACATAACATTAATATACAAAAGTATAGATTTATGCGTGAACTTTAAGTATTTACTTCAAAAGTGCTCAATACGTAGGTAGAGCTAGTTACTAATTTATAAAATATATATGGCGATTAAGCTACGCTGAATATTCGGCGTTTCATCCACTCTAGGATTCGCCAGGCTTATGGGCTAATTCTGTGGTTGTTTATCGTTTTTTATGACCACAAAAGTGCATTCAACAATAAAAAAAACACCGTATCAAAACAATACTAGCGAATATATACTAGACACTCAAAGAAAGCGAACATTCGCCGGTAGTCGAATTGAAAATAATAAGACAATCTACCACGTGTAGGCATTTAGACGACCAATGGAAATTATGCCTTTATGAAAAATTTGCTGCCCTGTACTTTAAAGAACCCCAAAATGTATTAAACTGTAGAAGACAAATAGCAAATAACTGTGTTCACAAAATAAAATTTACTCTAGTATATCGATAAAAAATACTTTTAACACTAACAAAAACAATAGAAAATGAACAAATACATGAATTAAATAAACATGAATATGCATAAACGATCACATATATATGTATATATATATAAGAGTATATATATATAAGTGCATATATGTATGTACACATATGTATATTTATATAAGAAAAAAGAAAATGTCGTCCTTATACCACTAAATTAGTTTTAAAACAGATCCTTTGCTCGATAAAGTGCATGCCCATTGGCTGAGAGGAAGGGTCGCGGTGGATACTAGAAAGCTGATTGGCTAACTAAAGTCCTCAACAGAAAAGGGCCATATAAAAACGATAAACAACCACAGTATTCGCGCATAAGCTTGGCGAATCCTAGAGTTGATTAAACGCCGAATATTCAGTGCAGCTTAATTGCCATATACATTTTATAAATTACTATATATATAAATATACATATATATGCATATATACACATGTGTATATATGTATACATGCATATATATATATATATATATATGGTGACTGCCACTTCTTTACAGAAGACGGCCAACCCTCACGATACGATGGCGTGTGAGTGAGTCCGCATATGATTCCACATAGCCCCACCCGGCCTGCACAGTTTGCCGCATATTCTCCAGGATAACCTTGTTGGTGAGGCCCCTCCCTCCCGTGCTCCCAGTTCATGTCCCGCGTGCGTAGTTCCATGACTCTTGAGGCCTACCTTTGACAGGCACACCCTGCCGCGTATCCCGCACGAGTACGCGGGGTCGAGATCAAAGTCCTCTGTATCCTCTCGCTTTCGTAAGGCTCGCTTTATAGTGGTGTGCTCGACTCTCAAGACCTCAAAATTCTCACATCCCGCGTAGACGTTGCGCCTCCAACTTTCCCGGTCTTCAGCTATCTCTTCCCACCTTGTTATTTCTATGCCAAGTGCCCGCAGGTTTCCCTTAACTACATCTTTGTATCTTTTCCGAGGTTTGTGATTGGGTCGTTTGCCACATTCAAGCCCCCCATAGAACAATTGCTTAGGAATCCTATAATCCTCCATCCTCACTACGTGACCCGCCCATCGAGTCTGGTTTCGAAAGACTCGAGCCTCTATGCTGAATGTGCTCGCCTTCTTGAGCACCTCTTCATCGGACAAGAGAGCTTGTTTGGTGACATTAAATATCCTACGTAGGCATGTCTGGTGGAATCTTTCCAGAGCCTTGATATGACAGCGATATGTCGTCCATGTTTCCGAGGCATATAGGAGGACAGGTAGCACACAAGTCTCGTATACCTTTATCTTTGTTTTGAAGGTCAGGGCTCTGTCTGCCCACAATCGTTTTTCGAGATTACCAAAGGCCTTACTTGCCTTATTGATCCTCCTAAGATTTCCTTATCGAGGGTTCCGTCGCTCGATATAGTACTGCCAAGATATACAAAGTCATCAACTGTGCCCAGTTTCGTTCCATTTACACAGATGACCGGTTCCTCGTAGCGGCTGTTTGGAGCTGGGGTGAACATTACCTTGGTTTTCTCCAGGCTAATTGTGAGGCCAAAGGCAGTGCACGCCCTGGAGAAACGGTCCATGATGCCCTGCGTATCTTCTGCCGTGTGTGCGACGAAGTCTACATCGTCAGCATACAGCAGCTCCCTGACAAGTGAGTGAAATGTTTTCAATCTGGCCCTGAAACGAGTAAGCTTGAATAACTTGCCCGTTGTCCGAAATCGAAAGAGCACTCCCGTTTCACAGTTTCTAAATGCGAACGCGAGTGTTGTTGCGAAATAGATTGAGAACAACGTTGGAGCTAGAATATCTCCCTGTTTAACCCCGTTTTCGATGGCAATGCCCTCTGAAACTGTGCCGTTTGGCTGAAGACGCGCTTTCATGTTTTCATGCAGTTGTCTGATCATATTTACGAAACCAGGTGGACATTTATGTTTCCCCAATATTATCCACAGGGCAGTTCGGTTTACAGTGTCGAAGGCTTTTTTCAGATCTACAAACACCTGGTATAGAGCTAGCCTTTGTTCTTTGCATTTTTCCTGTATCTGACGGACTGAGAAGATCATGTCCATTGTGCTACGCCCGGGTCTGAACCCACTTTGGGCTTCGGGCAGTACTGAGGGGCAAATATATTCATTTAGTCTGTTTAGTAGGAGTCTGGCAAATACCTTACCGACTACCTCCAACAGACTTATACCCCTGTAGTTCCCACATAGGACTTTTTGTCCTTTTCCCTTATACAGTGGGATTAGTATTGCGTCAATGCAATCTTGGGGTACAGGAGACCCAGACCAGACCTTAGATATCAATCGGTGTACTTCAGCTGTAATTTGATTGCCCCCATATCGGAGAATCCCGACAGGAATGCCGTCCAGCCCCGGCGACTTTCCCGTATTTATCTCGCTAATAGCTTTGCTGATATCATGTTGAGTCGGGTGAGCCAGCATCTTTTGTCTGATTTCCTGCTGTGGCAGATTCCTGATGACTTCCTCATCAATAGTTGAGGGGTTGTCGAACAGATCTCTGAAGTGTTCTATCCAGAGCTGCATGATTTTGTCCGGGCTCCTATTTAGCGACGCCCCATCCTTTGATCTGAGGGGCACCATCAGTAAGGATTGAGGTCCAAATACCTGTCTGATAAGGTGGTACATAGTTTTTGCATCTTTGCTATCAAACGTCAGTTGCATCTGGTTGGATATATTCTTCCACCATTTATTCTTCATGCTTCGTATGTTGCGTTGTATCGATGCTTTCGCTTCCTTGAACTCCTGCTTTAGTCTCGGCCGGTCCCTTTTGGGCGCTCTGAGCATCTTCTGGAGTGCGTTATTTTTTTGCTCTATAAGTTCATTGATTATGGCATCATTTTCGTCGAACCAGTCTTGATTCTTTTGTTTCACTACACCTAGTACTTCACAGCTGACACTGTGTACGGTCGACTTAAATTTCTCCCATGAACCATCGTAGTCCGCACTTCCGAGAGCGACTTGTAGTTCTTTCTGCACGGCCTTGGACTTTAGCTTACCTGTGGCTAGTCTTTTGGGTGGCTGAGAGGTGGCTAGAGAGGGTGAGCAGTGCTGTCCTCAAAAGGGCTGCTCAGACACTCAAGACCTCGCCGAGGCAAGCTACTGTTCATTCAACTAAACAACGACGTTAGATGGGTCGAGAGTCGCACACGTGTGGAGTCATGACTGTCCACTTTTTTTACACATATACACATATGTAAATATATGCAATGGTGCTAGTTGGCCGTTGACCCCCCAAAGAAGGGTTCATCCGCCCTTTGAAAGGTCTTGTTTTTAATCCTTCAGGGAGACTAGCCTACCTCCTCACCAGACAAGCTGGTGGGGGAACCGGTTTAGTCGCCGATGGCCCGACCATGTGGCAGGTAGTACTGGGTTACATGGTACCAATAGCATATAGCATGACCTGACATATATATATATATATATAGGTTGTTATTTTTGTGTGTATCCGTTGGAAGCGTTGAGTGAAATTTTAGAATAAAACATGTATAAATACATTTGAAGCCAAAACTGCAACATGAACTTTTTTTTAATAAAATAAATTGGTATTTATTTTTAAAGAAATATATTTTGGAGTAAGACTCCTTTATCAATCTTTTTTTCTCTTCTTCCTCGATAGGATGTAGTGGAAGATAGTTCGATGAAGAATCAACGTGATGTTGTTAACTGCGGTGTTTTTTATTAAGCCGGATGGGTGACGCGTTGTCGCGCATTTTGAAAATCTGGGTAGTTATTTTTATGTGTATCCGTTAGAAGCGTTGAGTGAAATGTACGGTAACATTGAATAGTGCAGTTTAAACATTTTCACACTTATGTCTGTTTGTGGCATTATTTAAGAGGGTGTAGAAAGTTTTATTTCATAAGCAATACTTTCGACAGTCTCGTAACTTGCCTTTGTTATTTAGTATGTCATTCCTCATTTTCCTGAGCGATGTTTCTGAGTAAAAACGAATATTGTTTTTCTTTTCTATCTCGAAATCTACCTATACGCACTTAATGTTTGTAGTCTTCCGTTACCTTGAAATATTTCAAGTTGTTTTTTTTGTTTTTTTTTTTTTTAATATTTAAGCTCCTTTCATGACTTGCTGGTAGAAATTTTTATAAATCAATACAAAAGATTCGAAGCTATTGTATAAAATTAGTTTTCATATCAAATCGTTTAAATAAACATTGCGAATACCTGATATTCAGGGATATATTTTACAAGACTTCGAGTAAAACTTCTCAGAGGTAATCGCCTTATATATATATATTTTAATCGTCTTATATGTATTTTATCAGAGGTAATCGTCTTATATGTATTTTAATATATGTAATTAATTATACGTAATTAATTATATGTAATCGTCTTATATGTATTTTAATCGTCTTATATGTATTTTATCAGAGGTAATCGTCTTATATGTATTTTAATCGTCTTATATGTATTTTATCAGAGGTAATCGTCTTATATGTATTTTAATCGTCTTATATGTATTTTATCAGAGGTAATCGTCTTATATGTATTTTAATCGTCTTATATGTTTTTTAATCGTCTTATATGTATTTTATTAGGCATTTGGGATTCAGAATAAAACACTGTCTCCTCAGGTGCGTAGCTAATCTTTTAAGAATTGCCAGAATTAGCTACAAATACGAGGTGATTTACAACATACCACAGCTGGTAGTAAAAACTATACAGATAAGAGAGTATGATATAAATATCTTTATTTAACTTTTCCCAATATGTAGATTATTTATGTCAACATGTAACTTTAAAATAACCGCCATTTTTTAAAACACAAAACCAAAATAAACAACACTTCGTCGTCAAAAATTGTATTATATTTTATACTGTGTTTGTTAATAGAAGGAAACTTTAAAGCGGTTTTGTCTCATTTAAAATAATAAATCAACAAGAGTTCTCCAAAAACATAATTATTTCTTAAAATCCGTTAAAGGGATACATGTTCTTATTTTTTTTTTATATTTAAAAAAAAAGTCATGCAATCTTTTCCAAAATGTGACTGGCGTTGTCAACACCGAATAGTCTCTTCGCTGAATCGGCCACACCGTCGTATCGGCCAGGCCGAAACAGCCAGGCCGAAACGGCCAAGTCAAAACCTTTTATAAGAATATATATATATATATATATATATATATATATATATATATATATATATATATATATATATATATATATATATATATATATATATTCAAGCATGTCTGATTTAACACTAGTGGGTTTTTCCCCCATTTACCGAGCTGCATCCTTTATTTCGGCTGGCATCTTTATAGTATGGCGCCCAGTAGTGTTCGGTCATGTACTCCTAAAGCACTTTATTTAGGTATATCCCATCGTCGACAGGAGTGTTTTTTTTTTGTTATTGTCATTCTTTTCTTTATTAAGGCTCAGTGGATTTGTAGTTAGTTCTCCTTTTCTATTTTATATTATACTAGCAGGGCTACCCGGCGTTGCTCGGGACCGTATAAACAATGAAAAAACAAAAGCAGATATTGAACATATGTTTGATTCTTAGGGGAGAGGAATCTTTCATCTCTATGTATTATTTGTTTTATCTACCCTAGGACTGATATTGTTCATGTTTTATCCCTAGCATAGGTAATTTACAGCATGTATATGAAATTGTTTTACCTTAGGGAGAAGAGAACAGGTAATATACAACATAATGTGTCTATATTACATCCCTGGCAACGCCTAGAAACCAGCTAGAACATGTATTTCAGTCAATCTTTATTATATCCTGGGCTATGCCGGGAAACCAGCTAATCTCTTTTTAGTGACTTGACCACCAAAATACCTCCCTAAGTGTGTCCTTTCTTTTGAACTTATTAGATATAGGTATCTAGAAATGTGTGTGAAATTTTGTTGAATGCATTGTTCACTATGATTTTCTTATTGTTCTACACAATATCAACTGTAGCGAAATAACACAGTAAACTTAGTGTAGTGTTAGAATAAAGAGCAAAGGAAAAAATTAGAATCATATTTTGTAATTGCAAATCTAAATTTGCTAGCATGTACCAGTATTTGCCAGGTTGTGGAAATTTGGAACTTATAACATATGTAGTGGCCTTTTCCTAGATACCTATTGCTAAAAATTATACTTTCATTTTGTTAGAAAAATCTCTCTTCAGATGCCCTGCATCATTCAAAATAAAAACAAATATTTTTATAATTGTTTCAGTATATTGCTACACAATGTGAAAGTTTTTAACGTTTGTAAAAAAAATCATGAATGTGCTTATATTGCAAAAAAGAAAATATCAGTGCACAGTATTGAAAGTGTTTGAGATTCAAAAGTCTGTAACATTTCTACTAACTTCATAAGATGTCATGTGAGAAACTGAATTGAATATCAAGACATTATCTGAAGCGTTTTTATTTTGGTGTAACATATGTGTTTACAGTGAACCTTAACTTTTAATAAACAGATTGGTATGCAATGACATAGGCTAAGAATCTTTAAAATATATATAAATTGGAAAAATGTGTGAACAAATGAAAAAAAAATGATCCGCTCCACTTGATGACATCAAGCACAGTAATATTTTAGTGAAGAAAATATGAAATTGATGTTCAGTGATTAGTTTGGATGAATGAGAAAATGTAATTGTTTGATGCATAAAAATAACTCAGTTGCTGTATTTGATATTAAGCAGCAAAATATAGTGATTTGAATATTTGGGAAAACATCAAACCAGATTATGTAAAAAGAAAGAAAAAAGATGAAATTAGAAAATATATATTTTATGTTTATGAGTTCTGCCAATCAAAATTTTGTGGCAGAAATTGGGTGATTACCATGCAATTTTATTTTGGTAAAATTCTTAAATTATTAGAATGTTTATTATAATTTCTAATTAGTGACTTGTTATAATCAAAATCCGCCCTAAAGAGTGTCCTTTCTTTTATTAGGTATCAGAGTAGGTATCAAGATTTTTACTTCTATACAAATGTGATATTTCAGATCTGTACATAAAAAATTTGTTGAATATATAGGTTGAGAATTGTTCTGTGTCGCTCTCTCTCACACACACACGCATTCTCACTTTTATAGATATAATAGATAGATTACTCTAGATATATTTCCATATGTCTGAATACCCTATATACAAATTTTCAAATCTGTAGATAAAAAAATTTGTTGAGTATATAGGTTGAAAATTGTTCTCTCTCTCTCACACACACATTCTCAATTTTAGAGATATAATAGATAGATTATGCTAGATATATTTCCATATGTCTGAATACCCTATATACAAATTTTCTAATCTGTAGATCAAATATTTGTTGAATATATAGGTTGAAAATTGTTCTTACTCTCTCTCTCTCTCTCTCTCTCTGGCTACCTCACACACACATTCTAACTTTTATAGATATAATAGATAGATTATGCTAGATATATTTCCATATGTGTGAATACCCTATATACAAATTTTCTAATTTGTAGATAAAAAATTTGTAGAGTGCATAGGTTGAGAATTGTTCTCTCTATCTCTCACACACACACATTCTAACTTTTAAAGATATAATAGATTATGCTAGATATATTTCGATATTTCTGAATACCCTATATATAAAAATTTGTTGAATGTATAGGTTGAGAACTGTTCTCTCTCTCTCTCTCTCTCTCTCGCTCACACACACACACATTCTCACTTTTATAGATATAATAGAAAGATTATCCTAGATATATTTCTATTTGTATGAATACTCTATATACAAATTTTAAAATCTGTAGATAAAGAATTTGTTGAGTATATGGGTTGAGAATTGTTCTCTCTCTCTCTCTCTCTCTCTCACACACACACACACATTCTCACTTTTATAGATATAATAGATTATGCTAGATATATTTCCATATGTCTGAATACCCTATATACAAATTTTCAAATCTGTAGATAAAAAATTTGTTGAGTATATAGGTTGAGAATTGTTCTCTCTCTCTCTATCACACACATTCTCACTTTTATAGATATAATAGACAGATTATGCCAGATATATTAAAATATGTCTGAATGCCCAATATACAAATTTTGAAATCTGTAGATAAAAAATTTGTTGTATACATAGGTTGACAATTGTCCTCTCTCTCACACACACACACATTCTCACTTTTATACATATAATAGATAGATTATGCTACATATATTTTTATATGTCTGAACACCCTATATACAAATGTTCAAATCTGTGGATAAAAAATTTGTTGAATGTATAGGTTGAGAATTTTTATCTCTCTCTTTTTCTCTCTCTCTCTCTCGCTATCTCACACACACGCATTCTCACTTTTATAGATAAAATAGATAGATTATGCTAGATATATTTCCATATGTCTGAATACCCTATATACAAAGTTTCAAATCTGTAGATAAAAAATTTGTTGAATATATAGGTTTAGAATTGTTCTCTCTCTCTCTCACACACACATTCTAACTTTTGTAGTTATAATAGATAGATTATGCTAGATATATTTCCATATGTCTGAATACCCTATATACAAATTTTCTAAACTGTAGGTAAAAAATTTGTTGAGTATGTAGGTTAAGAATTGTTCTCTCTCTCTCTCACACACACACACACACAAGTTCTCACTTTTATAGATATAATAGATAGATTATGCTAGATATATTTCTATATGTCTGCCTACCCTATATACAAATTTCCAAATCTGTGCCCAAAAATGTGTGGAATATATAGGTTGAGAATTGTTCTCTCTCTCTCTCTCTCACACATATTCTCACTTTTATAGGTTATATAGGTTGAGAATTTTTTGCTCTTTCCATCACTCACATTCACACTTTTATAGATATAATACATAGATTATGCCAGATATATTTACATATGTCTGAATACCCAATATACACATTTTCAAATCTGTAGATAAAAAATTAGTTGAATATATAGGTTGAGAATTGTTCTCTCTCTCTCTCTTTCTCTCTCTCTCACACACACATTCTCACTTTTATAGATATAATAGATAGATTATGCTAGATATATTTCCATACGTCTGAATACCCTATATCCAAATTTTCTAATATGTAGAGAAAAAATTTGTTGAATATATAGGGTGAGAATTTTCCTTCCTCTCTTTCTCTCTCTCTCTTTCTCACACACACACAAGCTGAAAATTGTTCTCTCTCTCTCTCTGACTCTCTCTCTCTCTCTCTCACACACACACACATGGTCATTTTATAGATATAATAGATAGGTTATGCTAGATATATTTCTATATGTCTGAATACCCTATATACAAATTTTTAAATCTGTAGATAAAAAATTTGTTGAGTATATAGGTTGAGAATTGTTCTTTCTCTCTCTCTCACACACACATTCTCACTTTTATAGATATAATAGATTATGCTAGATATATTTCCAAATGTCTGAATACCCTATATACAAATTTTCAAATCTGTAAAGATAGAATTTGTTGAATATATAGGTTGAGAATTGTTCTCTCTCTCTCTCTTTCACACACATTCTCACTTTTATAGATATAATAGATAGATTATGCTAGATATATTTCCTTATGTCTGAATACCCTATATACAAATTATCAAATCTGTAGATACAAAATTTGTTGAGTATATAGGTTGAGAATTGTTCTCTCTCTCTCTCTCTCTCTCACTCACTCACTCACTCACTCACTCACTCACACACACACACACACATTCTACCTTTTATAGATATAATAGATTATGCTAGATATATTTCCATATGTCTGAATACCCTGTATACAAATTTTCAGATCTGTACATAAAAATTAGTTGAATATATAGGTTGAGAATTGTTCTCTCTCTCTCTCTCTTCTCTCTCTCTCTTTCACACACATTCTCACTTTTCTAGATATAATAGATAGATTATGCTAGATATATTTCCATATGTCTGAATACCCTATATACAAATTTTCTAATCGGTAGATAAAAAATTTGTTGAATATATAGGGTGAGAATTGTACTTACTCTCTCTCTCTCTCTCTCTCTCTCTCACGCACACATTCTCACTTTTATGGATATAATAGATAGATTATGCTGGATATATTTCCATATGTCTGAATACCCTATATACAAATGGTCAAATCTGTAGATAACAAATTTATTGAATAGATAGGTTGAGAATTGTTCTCTCTCTCTCTCTCGCAACCTTACACACACAACCACACGCAAACATTCTGACTTTTATAGATATAATAGATCGATTATGCTAGATATATTTCCATATGTCTGAATACCCAATATACAAATTTTCAAATCTGTAGGTAAAAAATTTGTTGAATATATAGGTTGAGAATTGTTCTCTCTCTCTCACACACTCACATTCTCACTTTTATAGATATAATGTATAGATTATGCTAGATATATTTCTATATGTCTGAATACCCTATATACAAAGTTTAAAATCCGTAGATAAAAATACGTTGAGTATATAGGTTGAGAATTGTTCTCTCTCTCTCTCTTACGCACACACACACACACACACAAACATTTTCACTTTTATAGATATAATAGATAGATTATGCTAGATATATTTCCATATGTCTGAATACCCTATATACAAATTTTCAAAGCTGTAGATAAAAAATGTATTGAATATATAGGTTGAGAATTGTTCTCTCTCTCTCTCTCTCTCTCTCTCTCTGGCTACCTCACACACACACACATTTTCACTTTTATAGATATAATAGATAGATTATGCTAGATATATTTCCATATGTCTGAATACCCTATATACAAACTTTCAAATCTGTAGATAAAAAATTTGTTGCGTATATAGGTTGAGAATTGTTCTCTCTCTCTCACACGAAACTGTGCGCTCGGCTTCTTCCCCCCCTTCCCACCCCAAATGCTTGGGAAACTGTGCACTGTTTTTGTTGGTTTTCAAGCTGCCTCTTCCCCCCCCCACACACACACACAGTTTAACAGTAGTAGGAGGTCAAGAGAAAGAGGGTGAGAGAGAGAGAAGAGTAAGTTGGTGAGAGAGAGAGAAAAGAGAAAGAGGGTGTTGGTTTTATATTTTTATTATCGTCTAATATTTTGAAAGCTGAATTTCTAATAAAATGTGCATCTATAGGAGATAATGCCTGGGAATGTGTTCCCCCCCCCACAGTTTAACAGTGGTGTGACGTCAAGAGAAAGAGGGTGAGAGAGAGGGAAGAGTAAGTGGGTGAGAGAGAGAAAAAAAAGAAAGACGGTGTTGGTTTTGTGAAAAAAGTTGTTATTTACAATTGTTCGCATTCTTGGCCTTTTGGTCAAGATCAAAGTGTAGTATCTGTTCTTCAGATGCTGCACTTCTATTTCTTGTTCTCTTTCGGTGGAGGAGAAATCCTCCACGACTGAGACAATTTTTATTTTTGTACCTTTTCTCCACGTTAAAAAACGACCCTGGTGTCTAACTCTGTCCCGTGGGGAGGCATAGTAAATAGGTACAATTGTTCGCCATTAGTGGATGGTGACGTCACGTCACGTGACATGACTAAGCGTTTTTTTTTTTTAGTATGAATAACATTTTTTGTTATAATTATAAAGTCTACACTTAATTTTATAGAAAATGATGTATATATAATAGAAAAAAAAAATTACTGGTTTTGTTGGATTCAAGTGGATCCCCCCCCTCCAGTTTAAGAGATAGCAGGTCACGTGGTAATATACAAAATGGCTAGCGTAAATATAAAGATCGGTTTTTTTATCGACGAATATTTTGAAAGCTGAATTTTTTTTTATTCCTGTACATTTTTTCCTGATATTTTTCGTTAAAACTCTTGTATAAATACTATTTTTAACCAGTTAAATACGTTGGAGACATTGTCATGGAGTTTAATAATCTCTAGAACAAAGCAGAAGAGAAATTACAAAAGTATCGGTAAAACAAAGTGTTTGTTTACATTTGTTCGCCATTACTGGATGTTGACGTCACGTCACGTGACATGACTAAGCGTTTTTGGATTATGTAATATTAACATTAAAATGACAGGTTTTTTTGGGGGCCCCCCTAGGAGAGAAATGATCAGTTCACCCCCTTTTAATGGTCCGTTTGGTGTGGAATTTCGATATTTGTCATGCGGGTGATCAAGGTTCAATATGATACATAATTTGTCAACTTTGGTTGTGTCTGTCAAAAGTTTGAGCTGACGTCGCGTCACGTGACACGTATTGAATAACGTTAAAATGACAGGTTTTTTGGGGGCCCCCCCTAGGAGAAAAACGATCAGTTGACCCCTTTCTACTGGTCCGTTTGACGTGAAATTTCGATATTTGTCATCCGGGTGATCAAGGTGCAATATGATACCAAATTTGTCAACTCTGGTTCCGTCTTTCAAAAGTTTTAGCGTTACAAACAAACATACATACATACATACATACATACACACCGATTTTTGCCTTTTATATATATAGATATAAAGTTTGGTGCAGGATGCGTAGGGGTGAGTTATTTATTTTTATATTTAATTTTGATTTTCTTATTTTATATTTTATTTATTTGTTTTTACTTGTTAAATATGGTTAGTATATTTGTTCAGGGATTCGGTTAATAAGTTGCTGTAGTATTTAAATAAGTATAGCTTCTATTAATTGTGCGTTAAAAGTACAGTAAAATTTGGATGCGGCAGTATAATGGTATGGGGCATGATATCTTCAAAAGGAACTGGCCCCCTTGTGAGAATTCATGGAAAAGTTTATCACCGAATGTACAGAGAATTGATTAGAAAACATGTGGTACCTTATCTTTCTAATTCTGATATTTTTATGCAAGACAAGGCACCGTGCCATAAAGCAAAAATAGTTTTAGAAGAGCTAAATAGATCCAATATTTGCGTTATGGATTGGCAAGCTCAGAGCTCAGACCTGAATCCAATTGAAAATGTTTGGAAAATTATTGGTGATAAGATCACAGAAAACACCCCCAAAAATCTGGATGATTTATGGACATGTATAAAAACATCCTGGAATAATACTTCACCTATAACATATGAAGGATTGGTTCTGTCTTGCAGCAAAATATGCCATAGCGTGATTGAAAACAAGGGCCTTTTCACTAAATACTGAAAGGCTTCTTTATTTATTCATAATGACTTTCCCTCGTTCCTTAAATTTTGGACGCCTGTAATTTAATTAAATTTATTTATATGTAAAAAAAAAAAAAAACTAAAATGTATTAAAATAAAAAAAAATCATTTTTTTTCTTTAACTACCATTATTAAACATTGGAAAATTCACCATTTTTTTTTCTTTTTCATAGATAAAGTTAGAAGCCATTAAAAAATGATCGATCGTTCCTTACTTTTGGACGCTACTGTATAGGAATATATATGTATATATGTCTATATATGTATATGTATATATGTATATATGTATATATATGTATATATATATATGTATATATATGCATATAGGTATGTAGATATATGTGCATGTATATATTGGTATATATGTACACATATTTATATATATGTATATGTATATGCATATATACATATATATATACATATATATGTATATATGTTTATATATGTATATATACATATATACGTATATATACACATATGTATATATGCATATATATGTATAGATGTATATATGTGTATATATGCATATGTATATATGTGTATATCTATGTATATATAAATATGTATATGTATATATATGTATATATTCATGCATATATATATATATATACGTATATATATACATATATATACCTCTCTCTCCCTCTCTCTCTATATATATATATATATACATATATATATATATATATATATATATATATATATATATACGTTTGGGCGTTTATAATGGTCTGTTACTATCGGTCAGATATCAGTTGTATGCCTATAGATAGATACACAATTATATCAACATAGAATATATTAATTATTTAAAATAGGTTACACCTGTACATTGGTTTATACTTTTCCTAGGCTAATTTTATTCATAGGTTTACATTTTATAAATAGTGAATGGGATTGGATATTTCAGAGGATCATAAAATTGTTCACCCTAAAAAATATAGCTAGATATTCTAAGATAGTGCCATAGTCACCTTCCTAATAGAAATGTTTTTTTAAATAAAATAATATTTTACATTTATATGTACATTCTATTACAAGTTTCATAAGGAATACTTATCTTTATAAACCCTACAATTTAATACATTACCGATATTTCATATCACATAAGCGATTTGTAAATATGTAGAAAGATATTATATATATATATACATACATATAGTATATATATATATCTGTATATATACATATATTATATATGTACTATATATATATATATATATATATATATATATATATATATATATATATATATAAATTAATAAATTTGTATTTTACTTTTATATTTACATGAGCAAAACTCTTCTCTGTTAAGAATAGCTTGTATATATCCGGCACAATTATTTGCTACTCAGGATTTTGCTTAACCTATTTACTAAAAAAATATTCAATACAGAAGTTAAAAAGGAAGTTTTATACCATATGAGTTTCATCAAAGAAAATAATACATACGTTATACATTAATGAAAAAAATCTTTCCCGTGTTAATAAATATGTAATATGTGTATATATATATATATATATATATATATATATATATATATATATATATGTATATATATATATAATTTCATACCGTGTATGTATATTATATATATAATTTCATATCTTGTATATAATATATATAATTTCCTATCTTGTAAGTATATTTACTTATATTTAACTATATGCATTTACTTACTTTCTATATTGTTTCCTCCGTAATTTGCAGATACCGGCCATCCTCTTACCTTAATTGTTTTTGATTTTTTTTTTAATATTTTATTGTTTAATTTTTTATTTATTTATCTATTGTTTATTTATTATTTATTTTTTTACTTATGTATTAATTAATTAATTTATTTATTTCCCATTTAGTTTCTTTTTACAACTCTTGCTGAAGTTTTCTTAAGTAATAACATGCACATTTCAGTAAATCTATATTATTTTGCCCCACATATTTTTCGCGCCATTTCTATTTGTATGCGTCATTTTAACATTTGTTTTTCTATTTTATATGTAATTCTATCACCATTTAATGTTTGTTCTATTCTTCTTCTTCCCTGATCTTTCTTATTTATATTTATGTCTCAGCAGCAGTGTTAAAAGCATATCTTATTTTTCGTTCATTAATATTATTGGAATTTTCACCTTTCCCTTGTACATATTTGGGAATTATTCCATGGATTTCGGCCTTTTACTCATTTTGGACTATCTTCCAATTACGGGAATTTATTGGATTACTTGTGCAAATGGAAATTCTTTTTACTTTCTTTAAGTTATATTTTTGGATTTTACCGTCATTGGAGTATTTACCTTTCACCAGACTATCCATTCACGTGTAATTGCCTTTTTCTTCACCATATTCCCTCTCCTTCACTTGTTGTTATCAAGTAAGATCTTTGACGTATTGCAGTGTCATCAAATACATTTGTATAAAAAATCCGATCCCGCATTTTTCTAATTCCTACCCTCTGATGAGAAGAGAAGTATTTCTTGGAAACTCCGCAAATCAATGACTATCCACTTATCAAGAGTTTCCTTTTCAGATTAAATATGTGTTTAACTCTTTTTCAAAGTGCTTTTTTAACATGTTTTATTTACTATATATATATATATATATATATATATATTTAATCCCATGAATTTATATACAAAAGTACAATTTTATGCGTAAAACTTAAGTATTTACTTCAACAGTGCTCAATACATAGGTAGAGCTTGTTAGTAATTTATATATATATATATATATACATATAAACAAACATAGTATAAAAAGTATGCATTTAACTTCACCTAGGTTTTAAGTAGGTAATACCACGAGATATCTACTCTTGGTCCTCAAAAATGACGCATAAAAGAAGGTTTAAACCTAATGTCAACCGGGCCTTTGTCCCGTAAGCGCCTGCCCATTGGCTGATTCGGAAGGGAGCGGTAGGAACTAGCTAATTGGCTAACTAAAACTCAATATAATATGCGTATATAAAAACGCGATATAACAAGGCTTTGCATAAGCCTAACGAATCCTAACTTGAAGGAAACGCATAGCTTAATTGCCATATATGTTTTTATAACTTATATATATATATATGTATAAAGTGTGTGTTTCATTTATTTTCACATATATTATTATCGATCTATAAAAGCGAAAATGTATGTATGTATGTGTGTTCGCTTTTTGTGTATGTCTACAAAAGGCTTTTTTTGGCCGTGATTCTCGGTTGGCTCGCTCCTTCTTTAAACTTTTTGTATGCTGTCTAAATAATAATATCTACGACTAAGGAACTCTCGTTGCAGCTATTTTTAATTTACCCGACTTTTACAAGCTATTTTCGAGATATTTTTTTGATTGCCGTGCAGTGGGGAAAACAGAAACTGGCTTCCAGCGCAAAACTAGGTCAAACATCATGCGACTTAAACTTTCTCGCACCTGTTTTTTTGGCTTTATAAACGTCAACTTAACGCACTTATAAATTTATCTATTCCCGAGGTCGAAATGGTTAGGTCGCAGTTTTTCTTACATTTCCTTTCCAACTTCGCCTCAAAGGTTCGAGGTTCAAGTCTTCCTTTCTACTAATTTTTTTTTTACACCTCCAAACACCCGGCTAACGTCTTTTTTTAAACAGGGTTCTACCCCCTAACACACACACACTTCCTAACACCCGGGCAACGCCGTAAACCCCCGCTAGTATATAAATATAAAAACAAAACCGTGTGTATGTATGTACGCATTTTTGTATGTATGTATGTGTGTTTGCGTGCCCGCTAAAAACTTTCGACAGACAGAACAAAAATTGACAAACCTGGTATCATATTTTAGCTCCATCATTCGCCCGAAAACGTTAACTTTTTCACCCCGAAATCGACAATTTTCTACAGGGGGGCCAACAAAAACCGTCCTCTCATGAGACGACCGGTTCTGCACATGCGTCAGATGACGTCATGACCTGATTTAGTTTAAATAGTTGAAGAACTGACTGAACTTCATGACCACTGTGTTAGGTCAGTTTGTTAGAGTGTTGGTCTATTATCCAAACGATTTGGGTTCGAATCGTGGTGTGAGATGCCTTTTTGTTTCGATTTTTTAAGCCATTGTTATTCAAGCAATTTTTCACTTAGCGTTCGTTTTTCTACTTTGTTGTTTTTCCTTCGCTTATTCTTAGGTTGTCATTAACGCCCCCGACAGACCATACTCACCCCCAAACACCCGGCTACCCACCGATTTTTTTAATTTGAATATCGAAACCGGCTCATTGAAACCATTTTTACGTGTGTTTTTTTTTGGGGGGGGGGGTTTAACGTTCGTTTTTCTGTTGTCTTTTTTGTTTTAGCGATTTTTACATTTACCATTCTTCGTTTGCCTTATATTAGTTTTTTTGTGTGTTTTTCGAGGTTTTGATTATCCCCCACCCCCCAACGCCCGTGTTCCACCTGCTTTCTGTTTTCTTATTTTACTTCACTTATTCTTAGTTTTTCATTAACAACCACACACACCTAAAAGCACTCGGGTAATGGCGGGTACCCCCTCCCGCTAAGCTGGGGTTTTTAACTTTTGTTTTTCTGTTTTTGCTTTTTTTTTTACTTCGCTTATTCTTAGGTTTTCTTTAACAACCACCCCGCCCGAACACACACCGAAAAACACCTCGCTAGTCTATATATATATAAAAGGCAAAATGTGTGTGTGTGTGTTTGTGCGTGTTAGTGTGGGCATATGTCTTTGTATGTCCCGCAAAAACTTTCGACAGAGGCAACAGATTTTCACAGCAGTAGTATCATTTTTGAAGCGCGATCCTTCCGGCGACAGATATTGAAAAAATTGGTTAATATATATATATATATATATATATATATATATATATATATATATATATATATATATATATATATATACCTTCAGCCTAACTGGACACTTTTCTACGGGGAGGGGTAGCAAAAAATCGTTCCTTCATGACAACTTAGCAATATACACATGCGCAAAAACGTTCTTTCTTGAATTAGTTTTAATATAAAAACAAGTCAATTCAGCTGACACGGTAATAATTCAGTCAGTATAATAGCAGCTTCGTTATCTACGGATTGCATGTCCTGGCTGAGGTGTCATATAAATATGTTTTTCGATGTTTTAAGTTTTAATATTGAAACAGACTTAGTTATGCACTTTTTTTCATTTTTCCCCATCACGTTCGCTGTATTTTTGTTGTTCCAATTTTTTAACGAAGTTTTAACATCGTTTATTTATTCTTGATTTTGCATCATGTTCGGTTGATTGTGTTTTTCTTCCATCCCGTTCTTCTTTTTCCGATTTTTTTAAAAAAAAGTTCTAACGTTTGTTCGCGATTTTGCATCACGTTCGTTTTGTTTTTCGTTATAATATTTAAATAGAGTTATTTTGTTTGCTTATTCTTTGTTTTCCATTTGTTTTGATTTGCCCCTCCCATACACCACACCTCCAAACACTCAGACAACGCCGGGTACCCTCGCTAGTCTATTATATAAATCTCACCTGTCTGTTTAAATGTATGGATGTATGTATGTCTGCCTAAAACTTTCAACAGAGGTGACAGATTTTCACGAGACCGCTATCATTTTGAAGCTTGACCCTTCGAACGACAAATATCGGAAAATTGGCAAAAACACATTAATGCATCCACCCTAAACTGGGCACTTTTCTTCATGGAGGAGTCGCTTTTTTCGCCAATATTTTCGAAAGTCATATCTCTTTCGATTGTCTAGCCTTAATTTAAACCAACGTCACTTCCGGTTTGGTGATGGGCTGAACAGCAAATACGTCACATCTTGTTTTTCAAATTTTTCCTTCTTGCCGGTACAGATTCGAGCTTGCTGGCTAATACCACTTTTCTTTACTCAACGCTCACCTGTAAACGCCCGGGAAACGCCGGCCATCCAGGCTAGTCTCCTATATAAAGTGCAAAATGCGCATCAGTGTTTGTGTATGCCCATTATTTTTTTGGTATTGGGGTTCTCCCGTCGGTTAGATTCTAGACAAGATTTGCATACTCCCCATATTGTAATATCTCACATTCGCAAACAGACAATGTCTCCATCCTTTTTTTATTGAGGTAAACAAAAATTTCCACCGTGCCATCATTTCTAGTTTTTCTTGTCTTTTCCATATAAACAAAACAAAACTAATCGAACGCAACCGCTTCGCTTTCGGGCCAAGATCACAGTGTTCTGATGCTTCTCTTAAATGAAGACATTAGTCAATTTATGGGAAACCCTTCATACTGAGACAATTACTATTTATTTGGATACTGTCAGAGTTACTCATTTTAGGGGGAGCTGGTTATCCCTCCACATTAAAAACGACCTTGGGTCTAATTAGCATCCGTGTAAGTTTAAAAACAACCCCATATCTGAAATGACTAGATTAAATTTGAATTCTTTAAAGTTCATGGAGTAGCGGTAAGACGACGTCAGATTTTCTGTCATTTTCTTTCCGCCTTAACATCATGGGTTACAGCCTGCCTACTACCACTTTTTTTATGCTCAACACAAACCTCCAGACACCATAGCAATGCCGGACACCCAGGCTAATATATAATAAATACAACATACTATAATAATTTCTTCCGATTGACACGAAAATATCACTTGTTTATATCTAGGAAACTAACGCATTAGCATCAGTGTCTATCAATACATATATATATATATATATACATATATATATATATATGTGTGTGTGTGTATATGTGTGTATATATATATATATATATGTATAAAAGTGAACGTTTGTCTGTGTGTGTGTGTGTGTCTGTGGGTTTACATTTCCCTACGCAATAACTTCATTTAACAGACTCAAAATGTGATATACACGGTACTGAGATTTGGGAAAATCTTTGAGATCGGTTTTTGGCCAGGAATTTAGCTGTCAATGGGTCAAAGTTCAACGATTTAACCTTTGAGAACTCTACTGAACTCTCCGCCAATTTTGCGTCTGAACACTTGGAATTTTAGATATAGAACCCTTGGACATGGGTTTAACTTAATAAATTGATTTGAGCCATAAACAATAAATGTTTAGAGGTTATAATAGGGGTCAAATTTCAAAAAATTGACTGCCCTTTTTTATTTTCTAAACACGCATCTCCAAACACGCGGGCAACGTCGGACACCCATGCTAGTATATATATATATATATATATATATATATATATATATATATATATATATATATATAGTAAGGATTTAAGTTGTTTACTTCAAGGACTAACAAAGTGGGTCTGTTAAGTTAGAATCAAGTTTCTTTGGTTGAAATAATCGTCGTCCCTATTGTAATCCTTGGTGGTTTTGTGGAAATATTGTTAGCAAAATATCTCGGAAACCAATGGCAATAATAGAATCTTAGGAGTCATACATAATAATGATTTTGATCAATGATTTTAAATGAAGTACCATATGCGCTCTTGCATAAACCTCAGAATTATAAGCCTGCGATATGTATAGCGCACAGTATTACCCCTTCTCGAGAATGAAAAATAAGCGATCATGTGAAAGTATTCAACCCCCCCCAAATATTCTGTGTCTAAGGAAATATATCTGGTGTAAATTATTTAAATTAAAGATTACAATAAATCGATTACAGGCATTCGTATACAAGAGAGTTCAAATAGAATTAAAAAAAAAAACTAACTTTCTCCTGATAGTTCAAGGATAGTATTCCTCGCAAGATTTGAATTCGTCTTTTTATACATGTGAGATATAACCAGGTATCGGACACTATTTCCGGAAATTGTGTATTTCCTTCTAATTAGAGGTGAACTGTCTCCACGAAGTATTCTTTTTCTTGGTTCACTTCTGTCTCCTCAAATTAGAAACAAACCCCATCAGTTGTAAAACCTTATAAGTTAAAGATCATGACTGATTGGAGTGGCTTTTCTATTACAGTTTAGTCGAAACAATTATAGTTTGGAACTCATGATTCAGTCTTATTAATCTTTTGTAAGTATTGATTGTAGAGAAAGAACAAAAAGAAAGCCAGCATTAGTGTAAACTAATAGTAACTTTCAAATAGAATGCAGACATATTTTTCTCGGATGTGAATTGTGTATAATTAAATGTTTAGTGGAAACACGTAGAGGATAAAAATGATTTTCGTAGGCATAAAATAATTCAAATAAAATAAATAATAAAAAAATGAAAAATAATGAAACTGTAAAATAAAAATCATAATTAAATGCATTACTCGACAGAATACTACTGTAAACAATGTAAATGGGTGTATGTGTGTGTATGTATCGAGAATAGTTTGGAACACTCTTTTTAATTGCAATGTAAATGTATGTGCAAAATAATGTGTTATATACATATGTATGTCACCCCCACACATACACACACACACACACACACATATATATATATATATATATATATATATATATATATATGTATATATTTCTCACCCACATATGGTACTGTTTCGATGTATAACAACTCATCAGTGTGGCTACACAGACAGCATTCCCCAGCCGTGGATCGAACATGCAACCGTTGCGTTGACAATCGACAGCTCCAACCGTCACACCACGAATCAATGTTGTAAATATATCCACTCGAGTGTGTATTAAATCCACACCGACCCGTCGCAAACAGTGTTCAAACGATCATTTGTCTACAAACAAATAGTGGTCTTCTCTTAATTGCTTGAGTATGTGTCGGGTGAAAGTTTATTTACAAAGTGCTCAACACAAAGAGGGGCAGGGATTTAATTATTTATCAACAAACAGTACTGTTTTGTTGTATCACAACTCTTCTGTGCGGCTAGACATACACCTTTCCCCAACCGGGAATCGAACCTACATCCATCACATTGTCAGTTGAATGCTCTAACCATAGGATCATGAATCAGTGCTGCAAATATTTCTACTTGAGTATGTATTAAATCCATACCCGCCCGTTGCAGACAGTCCTTCAACCAATCATTTGTTTACAAACAAATAAATAGTGGGAATGAAAATAATAAATAGTGTTTTACCTCTTATTATTCTACAATTAGGATTTACCAGTAAAGAACCAATAATAGTACTGTAGTCTTTTTTTTTTCAACCTCCAACACTGGTACCTGTAAAATCCAAAGCTTGCTCTATGCTTTTCAACAATGTTTAGGAGATCAGGGAACAGTGGACAGAACATCATTTCTATAACCGTTTGAAGTAAATAATATAATTATTGATAATCTCCCTCAAAAAGAGGTCGATGATGAGATGATGACTGATCCCAACATTGATTAGACAAAAATAACATTAACAGAGATAATGAAAAGGAAATCACTCGGATCTTCTGAGATATCTGTAAAATTATTAATATTTGGAGGTGATAGCGTTATAAACGAAATCCATACACTTATAAGGGCTGTTTTGTATAATAATACTATCTATCAAAATAAAATAATCCAATATTGATCCCAATTTATATGAGAAAAAGGGGTCAAAATCTTTGTATTATTAAGGCATTAGTTTGCTTGAAGCAGTGGGAAAGATTCAAGCAAAGATGTGATTAAAACATTTATTGTGTTAAATGTCGAGATATAATGTTGGACAAATATAGCAATAGTAAATTAAATTAGCTAAGAATCAATGAAATCACGGTCTCGAATGCTGAGTAATTCTTAATAACAAAGATGTTGGCGAAGAATCAATATAGTCACGATCTTGAGTGCTGAGTAATTCTAAATAACAAGTATGTTGGCGAAGAATCAACGTAGTCACGATCTCGAGTGCTTAGTAATTCTTATAACAAAGATGGCGGTGTAGAATAAGTGTAGTCACGAGTCAATCGTTTCAATACGTAGTTCACATTGAATTGACTTGAACATTTTTATAATCAGGTCGGAAGATTCTCCTGGATTGGTTGTCCTAACCGCAGTTATAAATGAAATCGTAGAACTCATTTGCGGCCTGTCCTATTAATGATCTAAAACATTTTAACACATTATATACATATATATATATATATATATATATATATATATATATATATATATATATATATATATAACGCTATGGGAATTTAATGAAAATACCCAAATGTAATATATATATATATATATATATATATATATATATATATATATATATATATATATATACATATATATATATATATTCATTTTAATATGTATGAATAAAAAATCAATACGAAAAAATATAAATGTTTATATCTTTTCTGTATTTATTTCCTGTGTGTTGGCGTGTAGAAATAGAAAAAAAGTCTTTTGATAAAAAAAACAAAAATGTTTCCTTCAAAAGCACATATTTTCGACCGATCCTTCGATCTTCCTCAGTGTGAATGATTGAAAACTTGACTCGGAATGGTCAGCAACTTGTGTTGCCTACATTTAAAACTAAGTCTTTCATAAAACTTTGATTTGGACACTCGCGTATCCAAAATACATGCTCGTATATGGGAACACACATGTATATGTTACATGATAAGGGCTGTCCCCTTTTCATGTAAGTATAAAATGGAGAATTTAGTTGAAAATGGAAATGAGATAGCAATAGAGAAATTCGAACCTCGTAATCTTGGTTTAGAAATAGAGTACATGTGAGAATTTAAAAATGTAAAACGAAACATTTGTTTAGAATATAGATAAATATTCAAGAAAAGAATGTGAGCTGTCAAGTTTATTATGAAATTTTAAATTGAAATAATGCAGCTTATAAGATAATGTTTCAACATATTGAATATAGGTTAAAATTCCTTTTGTAGAAATAGGAAAAGTTTTGGACACGTATGTCCAGGACACGTGAAAGAATGCACATGTTTTAACATGTGTATGATTTCACGGAAAATAGAATGTTCGAGGTATAGAGAAAAACTTTAGAGTTAAGTCAGTCAGTGAGAAAAACTCGGAGAGGAACAGTCCGACGTCTAGAAGCGAGACGTCACTTCAAGGAAAAATGTGAGACTTTGAATTCTTGATGATGGAATCACGGCCGTGTGAAATAAACCATCAAGTGTTTTTTGTAAAGCTCGTATTGTGTATTATGTTTCTTATAAAAGGGTAAAGTCCAATTGTATTATATATTTGTGTTATATGTATTTACATACACGTCTCAACATCATCATGTCTACACAATGTCCGAACTGTCTGAACAATATGTCCTCACTCAAAGAGCTTTCTTCTTCTTCTACACAAGAAAAGAACGAACATTTAAAATATAAGAATCTCTTATAACAGGAACAATCTCTCTAAGACTCATCTTTTAATAAAACCCTCCCAATGAAAAAAACAGTATATAACATATATACACTTGTGCTCTACCACACATGCTTTATACGTACGCATACGTACACAGGATACGTGCACCCACGTTTATGGACGTGTTTACATATAAAGCTGGAGATTGATGAGCATATGTAGATGATAAACTAAGTGGGTGCGAAGTAGAATAATTTTTCCAAGAGCTCGGACTTATACATTTATTGTGTGTTTAGGTTGTCTGGATTGTTTGCACGTACGCACCAACCTAAACATACTCACCCAAATACGCACACACACCCACACACACGTTTATTTATTTAAAAAAAACGCTATTGTAGGTTTCATTAATTGATACATATACAAACATATAATGTTGGAAAAATAAATAAAATGAAATAAAACAACTATATAAACGGAGAATATTCTTTTGATAGTCCAATAAAAAGTTAAAAAAAAAGCAAATTCACAAAATTTATTTATTTCTATTAAAGCTAGGCCAATAAGCTGCTGAAACAGCTCACGATATCAACGAAGCATTTTGCCTGGGAACCACTACTGAACACACAGTATAATGGTGGTTTTAGAAATTTCTTTGCGGCGACGGAAGTCTTGAAGATAATGAGAGTAATGCTCGGCAATCTGATGTTGATAATCCTCAATTAAGATCCTGAATTGAAGTCAATCCACGCACAATTGATCGAGAATTGATTTCTCAATTGTAAGTAGCGTATACGACGATTTACACTCACTTGATAAAAATTTAAAAGAGAAATACTCTTGATTAATGGGTGCATCATGAACAACAATTAATCAAAACGCATGTATGAAATGCCACCTTCCATTGCATTACACAACAAGAACCTTGACCGGGCTGTGATTTGCGATAGATTATTTAAGACAACAGGCGAGGCTCAACTTAGTTGTTAGCCACCAACGAAGGCCGATGACACTTTCCGAAGCTAGACTTGAAGTACACAAATGGCATGCTTGTTTGCAGTAATCTGCGAACGTTCTTAGATATAATTACTGCAAGAAGTGAAGAAGTCGTAATTGTTTTTTACACGCATTACTCATTCCTCAGTGACGCGTCAGCTGTTACGCCCATCGCCAAACCGGAAGTTACGTAGGTGTAAATTACCGCTAGCCAATCGAACAGAGACGATGCCTTTAAAAAATATCGGCGAAAATAGAGACCCCTTCCTGTAGAAAGTGTCCACGTGAGGATGAAGGATTAATGTTTTTCGTCAATTTTTCTTATTTTGTCCAAAGGGTCAAGCTTAAAAAAGGTACCGGTTTTGTGAAAATCGAAAATTTCTGCGAGACATAAATGCATGCATACATACACACATACATACATACCGATAGACATACATACATACATACATACAAAAATACATACATACATACATACATACATGCATTTAAACATACAGGTGAGATTTATATTATAGATTGCCAAGTTTTTTATTATTTCACATAAATATTAACCAACATAGCTACTCTAAGTCTTCCAATAAAGCCAGGGAAAAACAGTGTTTTTGTTTACATCAACTCATATGTAGGTTGCATTTTTCAACAAAATTAAATCGTGATTTTAATATGTATTTTGACTTGCTGCTTAGAATATACTAATTTCTATTTTTCAATATGTTAGTAATTTAAGGAAACCCCATTTACAAAACTCGACAAAAGAATATATTATGAAAAAGATAAGAATAACAAAGCTTTTGATAATCTCGCATTATTACAGTAGTGAAGAGATATCTTATAGAAACCATAACACATATTTGAAAGAAATATAATAAAGAAAAAATATCACCGCTGTTAAAATTGATAAGATGTAGAAACAATATCGCAGCTGTGAAAGATATTATATAAAAGGTTGAGAAGAAAGTTCTTATTGAAATTTTAATGTTGCTTGCAAATTATGTATTTTCTAATATTTTTTGTAATAATACGTTTGCTTATATATAATTTGAAGGAACGTTTCTGTAACTATTGAAATCTCGATCTATTTCTTCTGAACGTTAAATAAAAGTTTTTGAAAAAAAGCAAATTCACAAAATTTACTCATTTCAATAAAAGCTAGGCCAATATGCTGCTGAAACAGCTCACGATATCAACGAAGCATTTTGCCTGGGAACCACTACTGTACACAGTATAACGGTGGGTTTAGAAATTTCTTTGCGGCGACAGGGGCCTTGAAGATAATGAGAGTAATGCTCGGCAATCTGATGTTGATAATCCTCAATTAAGATCCTGAATTGAAGTCAATCCACGCGCAATTGATCGAGAATTTTCTTCTCAATTATACGTAGCGTATAAGCCGATTTACAATCACTTGATAAAGATTAAAATGAGAAATAAACTTGATTAATGGGCGCATTATGAATTGAACGACATCCAATAGAAACGCATGTATGAAATGTCACTTCCCATTCTTTTATACAACAAGAACGACCCGTTCCTTGACCGGGCTGTGATTTGCGATTGGAACTGGATTATTTAAGACAACAGACGACACCTAACTCAGTTGTTAGCCACCAACGAAGCGCATGAATCTTCCCGAATCTAGACTGTACACAAATAGCATGCTTATTTTCAGTTGTCTGCGACCGGTCTCATCCATTACAGCTTTTGAATGCAGACGAAACCATTCCGGTGGAGAAGTAATGTCAATAGCGCCAGCATTACTCAAAAGAAGAAGCCCAATTCTACCCCAGGACAATGTCTATCTCCCGTTGGTAAACCGGCTATGCATAAGTTGAATAAATTGGATTACGAAACTCTGCTTCATTTGAAATATTTTCAAGCATCTCGACAAATTACTGTGTAAGAAATGCTTTAAAAATATAAACGATATCAAAAAACCTTAGCAAATTCATCGTCAGCAGAAGGAAAAACTTATACGTTACTGACATGAGTAAACATTTTTCCATTGGCAAGTGTGTGTTGATTGTGATGGAGTTTATCTGTTTTATGTAAGGTGTAAGCAAATAAAAATAACAGACCACCACAATAAAAAGAAACCTGTATTGCAAAGCATGCAATCGGTGTGTTGTTCAACGGACGACCTAGATTGGTCTACCAGATATTAATGGAAACCTTAGGGCTTGTCTACTGTTATTTATTAAGATTGTAATAGTCTATTAGTAGATAAAATGGGTTAGTTTTGCCACACCGCTCTTCAAAGTTGACTTTGGATGGTGTATAAGTATTGTTTCTCTTTGGGTTGACTATGAACGGTTCTATAATGTTGGTTTTCCAACCCTAATGTTACAGTTCCTGTGTAATTAGGCGAGGCTCAGTATCAAACGTGTTATAAACGGTTTCAATAAGTACTACTTTTTCCTGGGGCAGCTCTTCTAGCGTATATGGTTCACAAACATTCAGTGTGTAAATTTCGGTTCCTGGATTATATAGATTACATGTCCGATCCTTTGTATTGCTTTTCCCATTTATCCAAAGGAAACCTTAGTTATAAAATGCTTAAATACACTTTCTCTCCAAGATTCTTTTTTAAGTAAAACTATAGATGGTAACCTATGTGTGTTTTGTTTTGGGAGCAAATTCTCAAATACTGATATGATTTTACGGTCAAACATAACCCTCCCTGATGATTTGCTTTTGGGGTGTTAGGGTTGGCGT
This sequence comes from Euprymna scolopes, assembly GCF_053919585.1. Classification (NCBI taxonomy): domain Eukaryota; kingdom Metazoa; phylum Mollusca; class Cephalopoda; order Sepiida; family Sepiolidae; genus Euprymna; species Euprymna scolopes. The sequence goes on along the minus strand of NC_136504.1, from coordinate 33,621,343 downwards.
AATCCGGTATACCATACTATATGCTGAGTGATCCATAATATATCATTCACGCTCTTTTAAGGATGTCTACAAAGCGCGCAGATTGGTTGTTTCTCCTTGGATGAAATTGATACGGATGTTGTGTTGCGAGGATTCATATTGAAAGAGAGACGAGGGCATATATAACAAAGATGAGGGGGGGAGGATATATTTATACATATACAGTTCTGTTCTGCTTGGGATTTCATATATATACTGAGGTGAAAGTGTGATAGATGCACAGTTCTTATATTTCTTATAACACATATAGAGAGGAGGAAATGAGTAACACATGGCCTGTTATGTGTTGAATGATAACATATGGCAACAGTTTTACAAAATCAGAAATATGGTTCTTTATTCATTGGCAGATCGAATGCTGATGACGTCAGGAATTCACTTGTATCTGCATGGTTGAATATTCTACCCTTCGCTTTCAAAGGGTCAGCTGACCACTGACTGCCAACTGACTGACTCTCAACTCTTTCTATCTCTTGTACTAGCAGACTGACTTCGAAATTCGAACCCATAGAAAAATAAGGAGAATCGTCCTTTGTCTATGACGTCAGAACTGTGTTTTTCAAACATGATTAATTCACATGGCTATGCATGTTTGTCCAAAATACACTTCTGCAAACAAAGAACCACCTCTTAACATATATTTAACATAAACTATTTTAACAATATATTTTTATAAGCATTATTCATTCTTTTTAGCTGACATTTTTAATATTTAGTTTTTTTTTAAGAATAGACAATCAATTCTTTTTACGATATGAACAATATCTTACTATTTTTAATAGAATTTAACAATGACCTTTTCAACATTTCGATGTCTAACATTCTATTTCTTAACATTGCTTCCAAGGTTCGAGTCCCGGCTTGTCCTAATCTCATTTTCACTTATTCTTCTTTATTTACATTAAAACTGACCCGCCATTGTCCACTAACATTCCTAATATTTCCAATTTTTCATAAAAAGTGCGCATTTTTAATTTCTAAAACATTATTTCTCTATATCTATACAACCACTTGGCTAAGAAAGATCAGAGCCATTTAAAAAAAAAAAACTTCTTTAGTCAGCTTTTTTTTCAAACTGATTTCAAAATTATTTTCTTTTGATCAGAATGTGTCTCTGATCTTCCTTGCATTTTTTTTTCAATGTAGGGTATACTTCCTATAATAAATATCAGCTGCTTCATTCAGCCACCATTATGTCGAAAACCGAGGTCTCCTTTTTACGTCTTCAGGAAATCGACGATTCTTTCGTCCATATGTATCCTTATCCTGTCTTTCGCCTGGATGTACTACTAATTAGAGCTTCGTTTAACTATTTTATCTTTTGGGACATACAGTTCATTTACTTAAATCTTTGTGGTTGGCTTCTACTTATTAAGGTATAGCTTTTCATTACACTGATTCGCGCGGATTTCCTTGTTAGGGCTCTTGGAACTCTGATGCATGGTTAAAAAACATTATCCTTAACTAAATAACCCCCATCTCTTGCGTCAAAAATCCTATTTGCGCACTGAATTAATACTATGACCCGGATTTCTATGTGTTTTCTGTTTATTTTGTTTTCATCAGAGCGTCCAAAATCCGAACAGAGATATCTTGCATTCATACTACTCTAAAAACTATAAGGTTATATTTTTTCGTCCTACGTACTTACGGTATACTTTACATTTTCTCCCTTATTAATTCTATATGTTATTTTTCTTTGGCACTTACTCTTATAGTCCTTTGGTACACTAAGGAATTCTCGTATCCTTCAATGGATGCCTTTTTAATTTATTGTGCCGAGACTTATAATTCTGCTCGGTGCCGTTACTTGCAGCATGATTTAAATGCCAAAATATCGCAGGTTCCTATCCATAATTTCTTAACAGCGTCATTATAATACGATCTCCTGGCAAGCTACATTTCTTGCGAAAAATGTGTATGGGCATAAAAAAAAAATAGCAAAAGCAAAAATCAAAAGGAAACATTCTCTCTTCTGGCTTATCACATCCGAAAATCTCTCAAACACCCGTTTACGTATTTTTTTGTTTTGTTCCCCGTCTAAAATTCTAACATATGTCAAGGCCACAATTTGTCGCAATTAAGGTTTCATTTATTTTTCCTGTTTAAATTTATTTACTTATTTATGATTTGCAATTCCTGACGAACAAATACAATAACAGTATGCATACATTTAAACAATTTACACTATTTGTTCTACTATATAGCGGCCATGTCGGTGGGGCATTAGAATACGCCGACTGCTCCCCTGCAGAGGGTAAAAGTCACTCAATGGGGGTCCTGGATATGACCTTAAACTATATCCAGTGGTGAGGCCACAGCTTATGGGTTTTGGGGAGTGTGGAGCCACCCTTTAATTACCATTGCTCCCAGGTCCACTCTGACCCGGAGTTGTAGTACCTGTTAGGGTCTCAACTATGGGTTGAATAGAAACCGACGTGAAAACAAAAAATATATTCTATTAAAAAAAATCTTCCAAATCTTTGGATTCGGAATTAAATAACCCAGAAAAGGGTTAATATGCCGTAAAATAAAAACAACCAACCAACCAATATATTATATAACATTTTCAGAAATAGATTAACATATTTATCTATGATTTACACAAAATATTACAATTATAACTTCTTTCAAAAGAAAAATATGTAACAATAACAAGAACGATAACAAAATCTGTAAAAAAATTGTCTTTTTATTAAAAACAAAACACCTGGAAAGCTGAAATGTTCAACAAAAATGCCTTTTTCACAAAAGTATTTACACATGTTGGTTTAAAGTGCAAGCGACGTTGACTCTTGTGAAAAATTCTTGTTTGATTGACTGTTTCGCAAAACAATTTTCAACAAATACGACTAACCCAATTTCTTACTCGTGTGTATGTATGTATATATATTTTAAAACAAAGCAATTTATTTATCAATGAAAAGTATTAACCGAAATACTAGTATTTTATGATGTTTTACTTAAAACTACTTTGTGCCCGTCGTATTTACTTTTTCCTGTCTGTTTGTTTTTAATTCTATCATTGTTTCTTTTTTTACCTTTGAGGAGACCGTCTCTTTTGTAATACATTTTCTCTTTCATATGAGAGGGTATGCTTAATTTTTTTCATTTTATATGTGTGTATTTCGTCTAGGTTTTTCTTTGGTTCTTCTTTTTTCGCGTTGTGTCTTTTTTGTTTCAACGGACTCTTTGTTGTGTTTCCTCTTATAGTACGTGTTTTACTCTTGCAGAATAAAATGGTCACGACACTCGCTGTATGTTGTGTAGCAGGGGAGCCATATTAAAGAAGAGACGGAGACATTCATATGGGACAATACACACAACGGATATAACGAGAGTGATGATAGGGAATGCGAGAGAGGAGATACATTTATACATATTACAGTTCTGTTCTACTTGGGACTTCATATATATATATATATATATATATATATATATATATATATATATATATATATATATATACTGAGATGAGAGGGCCATAGATGAGAGAGGATGAGTTATACCTATTCTTGGAAGGGTTACACAACGTTCACTACAAACGATTAACACATTACCTTTTTGGTGTTGAAAGATGACACATGACAACAGTTTTACAAAAACACAAAGATGATTCTTTATTCATTGGGTCGATCTACTGCTGATGACGTCAAGAATTCACTTGTATATATATGGTCTAATCTTTTACCCTTCGTTTCTAAAGGGTCAACTGATAACTGACTGCCAACTGACTGACTCTCAACTCTCTCTCTCTCTTTCTCTCTCTCTCTCTCTCTCTCTCTCTGTCTCTCTCTTGCTGACTAGAAGCTTGAATCTTAAATTCGAACCCATAGAACTATAAGGAGAATCGTCCTTTGCCTATGGCGTCAGAACTGTGTTTTTCAAACGTGACTAATTCACATGGCTATGCATGTTTGTTCAAAACACGCTTCTGCAAACAAAGAACCCCCTCTTTACCTATGTTTAACCTAACTTATTTTTTAACAATATATTATTAATTTGTATTTTTCATTCTTTTTAGCTGACATTTTTTTAATATTCAGTTTTTTTAAAAGAATACACAATAAATTCTGTTTAAGATATAACCAATATCTAACTATTTCCAATAGAATTTAACAATGACCTTTTTAACCTTCCGATTGCTAACATTCTGTTTCTAAACCTTGCTTTCAAGGTTCCAGTCTAGGCTTATCCTTATCGCATTTTAACTTATCTTATATTCTGCTTATTTACATGGGAAAGGGACAGACATATTCCTGTAACGCGGTGAGTTTTTACAATATTTTACCTCATATAGTCCACAAAATCCTTTCTATAACCAGGCAATAGACAGCATCAAAATGAGCGAAAAGCCCATGCAAGAAATTAATGGGTACCGCTATAGTGGTTATACTGCATCTTAATACCTTTGGACAATTGGAAGAAATAAGTATTACTATGAAGTAATAGAATATATCCAGTTGTCCTGAAAAGTCTATAAGTATGCTGAGCTATCGTTAGTTGGGGCTTTTTACAAGGATATGATGATAATTGGGTGTGCCTTTGCAATGCACAAAGTTTACATGTTTTAACCCTGGTTCAGAGACGGTCAGTAAACAAAGCTACGCTTTAGGCATGGTGCCACGATGATCTATGGTAAAGTTTGTTGACTATCCTCTTTTGTATATTAGAAGTAAATTTTTCTTGTTCCAATTTCTATTTTGTGCTTTATTTTATAAATTGCCGCTTTAGTCTTAATTTCTTTAAGAGGCACTAGTAATTCCCGGATTAAATTGCGAATAATCATTTTTATCTCACTATTTATCGATAATACGGTGATTACTGACTCCTCTACGGGGTTGGCTTTGAAACAGGATTAGCCTAGAAAGATTATCCGTATAAGCGATATTCTTCAAATATAAGAATTCCGGTTTCTAATCATAATTCAATAAACCAGTTCCCTGTCTTAGAAAACGTTTGCCTGTTTATGTGTATATTCGCATTTTAACTAAAAGAGTGTGTGTCTGCAGTATAAGATGCCTACCGTTCATTAACATAAAACTTTTAGACTGTAAATATAATTCCGCAACCCTCTTTTCCTATCTGTGAACGCTGTTGTTCTTGTATAGATAGGCATTATACTATCTAGTTTCGTGTTAAAATGTGTGAGAAAATGGTCCGATGTTTACACCATTTTTATTTCATAAAGTACTGATTTACAATATATATATATATATATATATATATATATATATATATATATATATATATATATATATATTCCTGCTTTCCAGCTGACTGCAATATGGTTGTCTTCAAGTCTTACGTAAAAGAGTGTTTGATGAGCCATTCCATATGAGTTAACAAATTTACCGAATTTTTTATTACTAACGATTACTATATTGTCCAATTTATCCTGTGCACACTTTAACTCTTATCCTCGAGTGGCCTCTTGTTCCTGATAAGTTGTGATGCCTATATAAAAAAGTTCATTCCCAACGTTTATTTCGTTTTCAAAAGCTTGATCAAAAATGCATGCAGTACTCGCCTTTTTGGAATGAAACACTGGTAGCCGTAAGCGAACCCTAGGGAACTTTAGAGTTGGATAGTATTTGTTTGTACCGCATGTTCCCGCTAGCAACGATTCTCTCTGGGTCTGGACCTCTGCCATACCTGTAAATTATGTGCTTCAAATATTTTACTTTTTGGAGGAATAATTCGTATTTGTTTTTCATAATTTTAAATCCAAAAACCTGCATCAAGGGTAGTACTTATTTTTTTTACACATGAATCACCACATTATCAAGGCCAAGATGCCACTCAAGGATAAGGGTTAAAGAGTGTACAGTAAAAATTGGAAAATATAGTAATCGCTAGTAATGAAAATTCGGTAAATGTTAATTTATATGGAACGGCTCATCAAAAACGTTAGACTTGAAGACAACCATATTGTAGTCACCTGGGAAGCAGGAAAACGGAAGACAATTCCACAGGCGTGCAAATCTGAGAAAGAAATTTTTTTTCATGATATCGTCCTTCTATTTTTCCTATTACTTTTGGCTATAATAATGTCGTCTAGATATGCGATGGCAAAATCAGGGCCGCCTAGTATTGTGTCATTAACTTGTGGAAAAATGATAGACGCGAACTTACCTCCAAACGCAAATCTTTCATATCTCTACACACTTCGATTGGTATAAATGCAGAGTAATTTACCACTCTAATTTTCAACTGGAATTTGTAGATATACGTCGCTTAGGTAGATTTTCAAAAAAGCTGACCACTGTTTACGTTTGTAAAATCTTCCTCAAAACTTGGCACGAAATAATGGAAGTCCATCACAAGAGCCATTCAACCCCGTCTAAAAAATGCCTAATACGGACTTATCTTGATTTCTTTTTAACATACACCGTGTATCAAGTATTCTGTTTTCGATAGAATGCCAACATTTTCTAATCTGTTTGCTCCTGATTGTCTTTCCGAGTATATCAAAGTTCGAATCTCTAGACTTAAATTGAAGAGTTATTGCGAAGGAAAATGTACACAGACACACAGACAAGTTCACTTATATAGATATATAAATTGTTTAGATGTACGACCGCCGAGGACAACCTGGATTTTTCTCTTATCTAGGAAGAATTAACTTATGTTAAATATTCGTCCAGTGATACCGCATGATTTGATTTTCCTGCGAAGACTTCCATTCCATACCCTGCCAAATGCCTTAGATATATCTAGAGCTATCATTCTACCCTCCCTAGTTTTGTCCAGTGAATGATATATACGTCCAGAGATTACAGTTAGCATGCCTGCTGTGAAATGGCTTGCCTAGATCCATATTGTTGGTCGGTCAGAAGTTTAGTATCTGTAAGGTGATGCTGGGTTTATTATGGACAAAATTTTTTTGGGGGGAAAGTGCGAAGAGTCTAATGGGGCGTTATTTTAATAGGTCAGATCTTTCATCAGAATTCTTGAAAACTGGTACCACAGAAGCAGTTTTCCAGCAGTCAAGAAAGCAAGATTCATTAAGGCAGTTGCTATAAAGTTTGGAGAGAACTGGAGCTACTTCGGCGGAGCACTTTTTTAATAGAGATGAGGTCAGGTCTACATGCTTTTGAAGTGTCAAGATTGTTTATGATAGCATGAACCTGGGCAGAGGTGAATTTCAGAGCGTCTAGTGTGGCGTCTGTCCGCAAAGAAAAGTCAGGAAGGGGGTGGTTAGCAGGGTTCAGTGTGGAGTTGGAGGCAAACTGACTGGCAAGCAGGTTAGCCTTCTCAGTTGCAGATCAAACCACGATCATGATTGTTGGATAGTGAGGGAATAGTTGATTGCCCATTATTTACTACACTGTTGCAGATTTTCCAGAAATCATGGGTTCCTAATTTCTGTGCTTCGCTGCGTTTTTTTTTGTGTTCTCAATAAATTCTCTCTTACCTGTTTCTATTTATTTCCTATAGTTGGTTCTGGCTTCTATATACTTCTGTCTCTTTGAACTGGACTTATGTCGGTTAAATCTGCCTTTGCAAAATGACAGCTGCACATATAGAAGTAAACCATTGGGGAGAGTGAGACTTGCTATAAAATTTTCGCGTGGGCACCCGTGCTTCAATTGCCGTTTTGAAACATCAATTTTCTCATTCGCCCACTGTTAAGCAGGAAAAAAAAAAAGATAATTCCCAGTAACCTTTTTTATAATATCTCGTGTTTTTGAGGAATGACTCTCCGGTTTAGCTCTAGAGTTTAGGGCGATTTCAACCATTATTACAGCGGTCCCAAGTTGGTGGTGGGCATTCGTTACACAATCACCGGAGAATGTGGTCAGAAACAGATCTTAAAGTGATGCCTGTTGTTCTTGCTGGTCTATGAAACGGGTTGGAAACGTAATTATCTGTGATAGGGAATGACATATAGAGAAGCTATGTGTTGTGGTACCAGCTGCATCTGTGTAAGTAGAGAATCCAAGCCAGTTGCTGTGGTGGATATTGAAGTCACCAAATATATGCACTTGTGCGCTAGTGTCGAGAAAAAGTGCTGCATCTATGCTGTCAGAAACTTTGTTTATTAGTGTGCAGTCCTGGGTCGAGGGATAGGGGTAGAGAAAATAAAAGTAGCTAATTTTGTGTTGCCTGCTAAGTCTAAAGCACAGAGGCATTTATTTAATTATAGGCTTGGTCGTCCGATTCTAGTTTCGTTTCTCTAGTCAAGGGGAGGATGTTTCGAATAATCTGAAAACTTGTAATGCACGACCGTTTCTAGTTTCTATAATAGTAAACAGATATTTGTCTGGTCCAACTACTGTTAAGAGTTGATACAAAATAAATCCTCATACCGACGATAATAAGCTTCTTCAGATCCGTAGCGCAAACTGTAAATCGCAATCCATATTGAGTCTAGTAAAATATGCTATTATTATCGGTGGATGTGTTAATTTTTATGATGTACATAAACAATTCTTTAATACGCCGTTGTTGTTGTTGTTGTTGTTGATCTTAGCGCTTCAGGTGTTAAAGTGTTTTTTTTACATAGGTGTCACCACTTATCAAGGCCGATAGGCCACTCAAGGATAAGGGTTAAAGAGGGTACAGTAGTCAAAAGGACAATATAGTAATAATGGAAGTTCGGTAAATGTGTTAACTTAAGTGGAACGGCTCATCAGAAACTTGTTCACGTTGGACTTGAAGACAACCATATTATAGACGGCTGGAAAGCAGGAAAGCGGAAGGCAATTCCACAGCCTTGCAGTTCTAAGAAATAAGCTTTGATCATAGAATCTATGTTTAGGTTTTGATGTTGATGTTGTTGTTCAATTAACTTTTTTTCCCAATGTGCTTTGTGTTGCGTCCATTTTTGTGTGATGGGTAAAAGACTAAATTTACAGAATATAACAAAACGGTGTTCAAATAAATCAGTATGTTTTGTTTTTATTTATATAAGAAAAAAAGAGCATTAATTTATTTCCTTCAGCGATTTGTTTTCTTCAAATAAACGTTCACCATTGATTTAAATTCTATTGAAGAGAAAATTATATGTTGCGAGAAGTATGCAATATTTCTTAAGGAAAATGTCTTTTCATAGTACAAAAAATATAGACTGAAGGGGGAAAAACGAAAATCGTAAGAAATTTTCAGTAAACAAAAGCGTCGTTGATATACGTATTTAATGACGAGTGAAAAACATGAATAGTTCATATTTCTCTATATTCATTCAAATGTACGCCAAGATGTTGTTTCAGTGATGAGCAAAATATTCTTACTTACCAGGAGTTTGCAATTATTAGTTTCATATCAACGCACTTATTGTTTTTTTTGCGAGTTCCTGTTGTTTCCCTTTCATCTGTATTTTCTGAACACTAGTTTAATTTAATGAAGCTTTCCGGTTGTGGTTTCCTTTGAACATTGGGAATGTGTAAAATTCGAAGGATCTCGGTGAGTTCGAAATCAGACGTCGGAACCCTCATGTGTTTCACGAAAAATAGAAATCAACAATAAAGTTTCATCAATTGCAAAGCATACACTAGGTTGATTGTTGGTGGTAAACCGCCTAAGTCAGTCCATCATATATCGGCTGACACCTTACTGCTTAGTATTCCGGTAATTATTGGGATTTAAATTTTCTGTTAGCAGATACCATAGGTAAGTTCCACCACAAGATATCGATGGATTTGAGCCAAGACATGTTCATCCGAATTTAAAAGTAAAAACCGCAGGAACTTTTTTGTCAACATGATATAAGCAGCATTGCAGCTGTGAAAGAGATATTGTATAGAACGTGTAGCGTGGCTTTGTAATGGAATGTGATGTAGAAACCATAGTTCGTGTGTATGCTTGTTTCTATGAGTAGGTATTTTATGTTACTCCGTCTAGATTATCTTTAAGAATAGTATTGTTAGTGCTAATCAAAATGTCTATCCATTCGAAATGATGTCTTTATTTGAATGTGGCTGTTGACTGTGGAAAATATGCAAAATATGTTCGCTGAAAAAATGACGGTCCAGTTAACAAAATATACACAAAATACAAATTTATAAGTTCGTGATAATACACTATTCTGTCCTGTGGTCACACGATGTTGTCATGTAATACATACTTTAACACAGCAATATTTTAGCTAGTATTTCATGTCCTTTCAATCAAAGTAAGAATATACAGTAAGCAGTAACAACACTGAAGAATCATTATTCTAGTTATTTGAATTGCTGTTCTTATTTTGAGTGTGTTTCACACACCGCTTGGGTCAGCATAATTTCGACCTCTTCAGCTATATCTTGTAGAACTCGGATATCCCTATTTTTAATTCTAGACTGCAAATAATTTCAAATGGAGGCATTTATTTAATTCATGGTTGTAGTATTTATTTTTTTTAGAGTCGTCTGAACATACAAGTGAAACTTTAGATTCTAGAAAAGCATAACCTCAAACTGAATATCTAAGTACTAATTAATGTGTGCTTGCTTGCAGTTGTCCGAGTAATGTTTATGTTTTACATCTAAATAATTATCTAATTTTAATCTCAAAATTCAGAATAAAAATATTGAACAGTTAAACTTTTGCGAAAAGAAGGTGTAATTGGTTATCGATCTTTACTGTTACCCTAATATTATATCTTGCTATTTAATTATTTCCAAGTGTGTATAATGGATGTGTGCTTACAACTTATCAGTAGACGATAGCTGTCGGCGATAATCTCTATCTTCTTGAAGCATATTTCCTGTCGGGTTTACGTGTTTGTCATCCTCTTGCCGGTTTGGATAAAGTCTACTAAACATTCATACTATAATAAATGTTACCGGAAATTAAATAGTATTTAAATAAAGTATTTCCGTATAATGCGAAGCTACTGAAAAATGTGTACAATAAAAAATTCAATTTATAGAGAATACACACACACACACACACACACAGACACACGTATATATATATATATATATATATATATATATATATATAGAGAGAGAGAGAGAGAGATCAGACAAGGGAGGATGGGGTCTGGTGGTCTCCCTCCTTCTGCAGCCTTGGACTCTGCTATTGGCCAGCATTTGGTTGACAACTCGTGCTGTGCCGATAGATATAAAATAGATTGGTTCGAGGTGCTACATAGAGCAGACTCCAAAAAATATTTAAATATTTTGGAGTCTGTCTCTATCGCGGTGCGTCAACCTTCTTTGTGCCGGCAAAAAGAAACATCAAACGCATTGTTTCTCTTTGGGGAACTTTGCATCTTTTCTCCTAGTGTTTTTCCTCCCTCGTTGTGCCAATATTTTAATCGTTTTTTTAAACGTTATCAAAATTTATTTTAGTATCCCCGTACTTTTAGCACATTTAATAAGTTCCCCATTAGAACTCTTTATTTTTCGACACAATATTATTTTGTTTGCTATCGATTTTCTCCTGACGAGATGATAGCCGAAAGAGCTCTCGAGAAACTTCCGCCTATTATTTTGAAATCTATATATAAATTCTGTACCTCCGAACATTTATTTAAATATCGTCGGAAGAGGTACACACAACATCAAATAGAAACATGTATTTAATATTGTACGATTAAGGAGTAGAATTAGATCTACCAATCTCTCCTTAACTTTATTTTTGCGTTCTTGTCTGGAACAAGATGTGGCCCCAGCTTACATTAGTAAACGTATTGCTGCATCTAGAGTGGAACCAAGTTTTCCCTGGAGCGTGCGTTTATAGGTGACGACATTAATAAGTTGACGGGGAAGCTAGAGGCGTATATTAGTAATCGTAATCACCCCTGGTCCGTAGTGAAAGGGTCCCTGTCCTTTTTTTTTTTTTACTTTTTTTTGTTTTTGCAAGTATTTATCTATTGGTGATCAATTTGCTAGGCAAAATGCTTCCAAAGACAACAGTAAACAACTTGCTCTTCTTGTTCGCAGAAGATATGTGTGTGAACCCATTAATGAAAGCAAACATATTTTCAATTTTTCAAAAACTGTCCTTACAGAAATTGAAAATAGAGTTTTGTCTAGGGGTTTAGACTTTTGTATTCCCCCTACGAGTATAAATAAAGAGAGAACACTTTGAAGTTTTGTTCTCCCAACTTAGGCATAATGTTCCGAATTCCCCGGAAAAAAAAGTTGGGGATGAAATCTAATTTAGTTGCCTTAGCTCACCGATATAGTAACATTCCTGTCGATCATAGCGACTTTGTCTGGGACATAACGCAATTTAAAACCATGAAAGCGTTAAAATCTAATACTGATATTTATATGTGCAAACCAGACAAAGGTGTAGGAGTGGTGATTTTGGACCATTCGAACTACGTTGAAAAAATGGCAGTTATTCTCAACGATGTTTCGAAATTCCGTAAATTCGGCCCTGTCGAGTTGACGGATAATACTTGCAAGAACGAGGCTAAAATTCAAAGACGTCTACTTGCATTGTTTAAAACGAAAGCTTTTTGCAAGGACGTCTATGGCAGGATTAGGCCCTCTGGGTCACAACGTCCCAGAATGTATGGTCTCCCCAAAATCCATAAGCAAGGTGTTCCACTGAAACCTATTTTATCAATGGTTGGTTCAGCACAACATTCTTTGGCTCAGTGGCTTGTGGAAATTATGCAACCTGTGCGCGAGTTATACACCACGCATTGCATCCAAGATTATTTTCGGTTCGTTGATTGTGTACGTGGGCTGGATTCAAATGACGAGACGTCTTTTATGTGCTCATTTGATGTCTCTAGTCTCTTTACCAACATACCGTTGGATGAGACTATTCGCATATGTACCGACGCTCTCTGTGATGGTCGCCTGACTGCTCCACGGTCTCCTATAGAGATTCTTATTGAACTCATTTTAATGTGCACTAAATCCGTGGAGTTTAGTTTTTGTGATATTATGTACTGTCAGGTCGACGGGGTTTCAATGGGGAGTCCGTTGGCCCCAACTTTAGCGGATATTTTCGTTTAATTTTACAACTAAACCCACTGCATATTTCAGATATGTTGACGACACATTTGCTATTTTTCCATCGCAAAGTGAAGCGTCGATATTTTTTAATAGGTTGAATTCCTTACATGGGGCTATTAAGTTCACTATGGAAAGTGAGAAGGACAATTCGCTTCCTTTCTTGGATGTTCTTGTTGAACGCTCAAGGCTTTCTCACTACAATTTATAGAAATCCGCCATTTAATGGCCTATACGTGAACTGGTTGTCTTTTGTACCAAAATCACGTAAGGTCGGCCTAATTAATACTTTGGTACATAGAGCCCTCATGATTTGTTCGCCTAACAGATTAGATGCCTAACTCGATAAAATCAGGGAAATATTCATCAATAATGGTTATCCTGTTGACCTTATTGATGACTGTATTTTCAAAAAGGTTGCGGATTTAAAATCCCCTAAAATGTTTGGACCCTTTAAATGCCCGGTTTATTTAAAAATTACCGTGGATTGGGGAAAAGAATAATAAACTTTCGAAACAGATTTGCAGAAGTATTTACGACTGCTTTTTTTCTGTGTCATTGCGTTTGTGTTAACGGGCATCTCTCCCCGCCTCTCTCTGGCTTTTTTACTCTTTCTATTTTCTCTCTCTGTGTCTCTATAAGAGAATAGAGAAGGAGAGAGGGAGAGAGAGAGAAAGAGAGGTGAGTAAACGTGGAGGTAGACCAGAACCAAAGGTCAGCTGACCAAATTACGTATGTGTGACGTGGTTGGCTAGATCTGAGAGATTTGATTTGAGCTTTGAAGAAGACGGACGTTTTCCGTGGTCTCCCCCTCTTAACTGGGGAGGGGGAGACGAACGCTGACGTGTGTGAAGAAGAACCACACAAGCAGATTTCACTTTACACCTGCTGCAGGACCTCTGGGGAAAGTGAAATAAAAAAACTATAAAACACATTCATGGTCTTGAAGTGATAAATCTTCGTCAAACAGGTATCAAGTCTCCCTCCAGTATGAGAAATTTCCAGATGGTTCAACAGCGAGAATAAACAGAGGTAGGTTCAGAAATTACATGTCACACACACGATTCCCTTTATGATAATCAAACACACAACAATTTATATTAGAGACAATCACACGGAATCTTTCTTATGTTATATAGAAAACGTAAAATGTGCCCCTAAATGAAGAACTCTATATAACATATTCAAATGTAACGAAAGCTCAATTTGGTACCCCTCAAGGATAACCTAGATGATAACGAATATATAACATATTCAAATTTTGTGCTCGTCGACCAGTCGCATCACCGATGCGATAATCGAACCTGTGTTTAAGAAAATACAACGTGGAAGCATGGAGATTTAGTGTCAAGATAAAAGAAATAGACTAAAAAAGAAAAAAAAGGACAAGAAAAACAATAAAATGTATGGAAAAAAAGAAAAAGAAAGAACAGTAAAAAAAAAATAAAAATCAACACACACACAACGTAGGGTCCATTAAAACACTAGGCGAATTAGAAAAATAATTAAGAAAAAAAAAAGAAAAAAAAAGAAAAGCAATACACACGTACAACCTTTTCACGAAGAAAGCAAAGGAAGACATACAGACACACAGATGTAAAACTTTATATATAGAAAATAGTAAAAAAAAATTGTTTATCGTATTGGGAATTAGCTCGTTATGAACGAAGAAAAATATCACTTAATGTCAAAATTAGAAGGGAAAATCAAAGAATGGCCTTATTTTGTAAATTTTTAACAACAGCCAGTGAGAAAACCACAAAGATAAACACGTCAATCATAAATATGTGTTATAAATATATTGTGTCATTTTTAAACTGTGAACTAAGCGTAACTTTTAAGGAAAAACAATATGTACTTTTGATGAAAAACAATGGATAGGTTCTGAAATGTGATTTTTTTTTTTCACTAATTGTACGATTTTATTTCGTAGGAATTTTTTTTTTTTTGCTGACGTGGACAAAATTTTGTTGTTTGGATTTTTGTTATTGCTAAGATGGGACTTTGTGATTGCTTATAGGATATTTTTGTATTTTTTTAATTCATTATTTTTATGTAATTGATGTGTTGTCAAACGGTATTGGCAGAATTTTCTTGTTCTTTGACATGTTTTTTTTTTCGCAGAATGGTGAGGTGAAATCTTTGCTTGTGGGGTCTATTGAAAGAATGATTAATAAAAGAAAGAACGTGTTGTTAATTAATTAATTAATAATCATTTTAGTAATAATAAAATTGGGAAAAAGAGAAAGAAATAAGATTTAAACAGTGTAATAAATGATTTTAAAAAAAGGGATAACTATAGGGTTAAATAAACTATATGAAGAAATGAAAGAAAAAAGTGGGGCGTGAATGGAATTTAATTTCTGTGGCAAGCATGTTAGAATTTGGAGAGGTGTTGAATTACATGAGTAGTCATTAATTTCATTATTCTCGGGAAATGATTCGAATTTTATTTTTTTATCATGATTTCTGTTGATTTCGAGTAGAATCAACATGGAGCAAGTTTGAGTACTTCATGTGTGGAAATCCGATGGTTTTCGTGAAGCTATGTGTCTTCAAGGCAGTTTGCGCTTACCGACTTTGGTAAAAAAAAGTTTTTTTTCTGACATACAGTAAACGGAATGTATTCTGTCCAGCGTGAGCGGATCTAGTTGTAATCAACTTCAGAGAGCAAATGAAATGCCCTCTGACATGGCGTAAGAGGCAGAGGGGGTGCAATGGCTGACGTGGCCATTATGTTACGAATCGCTCAAGAGAAGATGAATGAAATATGTATGCAAGTACTTAGGAAAATAGAAGGCTACCCACCATATGGAATGTTAAGAGGTTTTTTTGTTTCCCACAAAATACTAGTAATAAGAGTAGGCTTATAATGAATAGGATAAGGCTTGGGATGGAAAAATTTTTTAAAGTGTAAAAAGAAAAAAAAAACAAGCAAAAAAACCATGCTGGGTGAATTTAATTGGTATTATTAAATTAAATTATTTTGGAATAGATTTGGTTGGTTTAGTTATATTTTAGGGACGTTTAGCGCGTAGTTGCATTTTTTCATGAGAATTACAAGGCGATTAGGCTGTAGAAAGCAGTTTTTTTCTGTTGTTTTATTTTTTTTATAAGCCACGGTATTGTCCCAAATTAGAAAATTTGGCAGGGGAAATACTATTTTAGAGTAATGAGTACCCTGTTAAAACAATACTAGTGGTTCCAGTGAGTTGGAAGATGCCACGTAGGCCCAAGCAACGGCAATAAGTCTTGTCCAACAAAAGTCTGGCGTGCGAGGTCGCGATAATTCCTCAGGGTACGGAGCGACTGGACAGTCGGTACCAAGCCTAATCACGGGGAGATAGAAGAAAGGGAAAGATGCAGATTACGTAAGGGACAAGATAGAGCCTTATTATTTTTTTTAGAGGAATGTGTGAGGGATATCTGGGTTGGAATCTTGGGACTTGCTGGGAATGCGGAAAAATCACAAAGGGAAAGCTACTTAGTTAGAAATCGATGCGCAAGTAAGCTTTGGCGCATTAGTTAGGGAGTGATGATTCCGTATCTTGTCGGGTTCCAGGAACTCAAACAGGCTCTGAGTGAATCAGTGTGAAGGTGTATCTTGGCTTAGACCAACCAAGGAAGTTAGTAGAAGAGCTTTGTGAAGTCCCGAAGTAGTAGATAGAATAGAACAAAGCTCCAGTAATAGGACCACTCAGAGAAAGACATCAGGGCATTACAGTAAAGGAAAAAAAACTGGGACTTAGGCCTATGCTGAAAGTCGAGAACGCGAGTGGGATGGTTGGGTCGGTAGAGCATCAGACTTTTAATTTGAGGGTCAGGGGTTCGAGTCCCCATGCGATAAAGCTACCACCAACATGGAGCATCCGACGTTCTGGTCGTAATTGCGATATGCTGGCCCCATTTCGAAAAAGTGATCGAAAATGGAGTCTCCATTTGTTTGGCCAAGTGGTCCAAATAAAGAGCAGAGTCAGTGGAAAATATCCAACAATGCGACCGCCTAGACAAGATGTATATCTGCAAAGTTGTATCTTTGTTTAACTTGGAAGCAAGTTAATGTCGAGGCGAGACTTTCGAGAAGCAGCAGAAGGGTTGATAGTGTAGTAGAAGAGTACTGGTGCCTGATCTTTCTTGGAAAAGGGGTGAGTCCGGAAAGTGAAAAAATAAAGATGTACTTCGGACATAATTATTTTTTTTTAGTTAGTTAGTTATTAAAATGTATGGCTTGCCATACATTTTGATAAAAAAGGGATGGAGGAATGTTAACGGGCATCTCCCCCCTCTCTCTGGCTTTTTTACTCTTTCTATTTTCTCTCTCTGTGTCTCTATAAGAGAATAGAGAAGGAGAGAGGGAGAGAGAGAGAGAGAGAGAGAGAGAGAGAGGTGAGTAAACGTGGAGGTAGACACGTTTACCAGAACCAAAGGTCAGCTGACCAAATTACGTATGTGTGACGTGGTTGGCTAGATCTGAGAGATTTGATTTGAGCTTTGAAGAAGACGGACGTTTTCCGTGGTCTCCCCCTCTTAACTGGGGAGGGGGAGACGAACGCTGACGTGTGTGAAGAAGAACCACACAAGCAGATTTCACTTTACACCTGCTGCAGGACCTCTGGGGAAAGTGAAATAAAAACTATAAAACCATTTCATCGTCTTGGAGTGATAAATCTTCGTCAAACAGGTATCAAGTCTCCCTCCAAGATGAGAAATTTCCAGATGGTTCAACAGCGAGAATAAACAGAGGTAGGTTCAGAAATTACATGTCACACATACGATTCCCTTTATGATAATCAAACACACAACAATTTATATTAGAGACAATCACACGGAATCTTTCTTATGTTATATAGAAAACGTAAAATGTGCCCCTAAATGAAGAACTCTATATAACATATTCAAATGTAACGAAAGCAATTTGGTACCCCTCAAGGATAACCTAGATGATAACGAATGTATAACATTTGGTATATACTGCGAGACCTGCTTTTCCGTCTTTCCGCAAGGATAGTTGGCCTCACATCCAAAATAGTAATATTGTATATCAATTCAAATGGCAGTGCGATGCTGGTTATGTTGGGCGAACATCATGCACCTTTTGACTCGTGTAAACCAGCATGTTCCATCGAAGATCAGACAAGGGAGGATGGGGTCTGGTGGTCTCCCTCCTTCTGCAGCCTTGGACTCTGCTATTGACCAGCATTTGTTTGACAACTCGTGCTGTGCCGATAGATATAAAATAGATTGGTTCGAGGTGCTACATAGAGCGGACTCCAATAAAAAATATTTAAATATTTTGGAGTCTGTCTCTATCCCGGTGCGTAAACCTTCGTTGTGCCGGCAAAAAGAAACATCAACGCATAGTTTCTCTTTGGGGAACTTTGAATCTTTTCTCCCGGTTTTTTTCCTCCCTCGTTGTGCCAATATTTTAATCGTTTTTAAACGTAAATAAATTTATTTTAGTATCTCCGTACTTTTAGCACATTTAATAAGTTCCCCATTAGAATTCTTTATTTTTCGACACAATATTATTTTGTTTGCTATCGATTTTCTCCTGACGAGATGATAGCCGGAAGAGCTCTCGAGAAATGTCCACCTATTACTTTTAAAACTATATATAAAATATTCTATACCTCCGAACACACACACACACACACACATATATATATATACATATATATATATATTAAATTCGAAGTAAAACAGAATTGTAGTAGTTTAAAAGAAATTCCCACCTATTATTTTTAAAACTATATATAAATTCTGTACCTCCAAACATATATATATATATATATATATATATATATATATATATATATATATATATATATATATATATATATATATATATATATATTAAAATTCGAAGTAAAACAGAATTGTAATAGTTTAAAAGCGAAGTGGGGGATTTTTTTCATTATAGTCGATCTTTTTTATAAGGTTTAAAAACAAATACGCCCCACTTCGCTTTATATATATATATATATATATATATATATATATATATATATATATATAATAGTTTATAGATTTGTTTCCTAGATGTAAATCCAATGAAACCCGTGTGATTATTAATAAGTGCTTAATATAAAACAGATCTGGTAGGTAGTATTTCTATTATACAAACACTATTCGGTACATATCTGCTTACATATTTCTGCGGTATACTTATTCAAGAGGATATCATATAATCAAACCAAAGAAAACGGGCGATTAATTGAATAGGAAGGAAGCTGGAACATATACTTCATAGCGATTTATCGAGATAGTTTACGAGTCGTTTGTTTGATAACCCGTCTATAGTCTTGCTGTCTAATATATTACGAAACCTGTTTATCTTGCTTTTACCATGCAGCTCATTAACTGGTACCTTGTATACAGACTGGATAACTTGTCAAAATAAGAGTAACGTAAATAAATGGAGAATTGTACGATTTTAAGTTAATGGCGTAGACAAAAAAGTAAATAAACACTTAATAAGAAGCAGAATCACTTTCTATATTTATAATACAACATGAATTTGAAGCTTCCAGATTCGGACTGTGTTTTTCCCGATGATTTCATAACGAGAATTATTTCTTGAAAATGAATTGGATACATGCAGGGATAGACCACATTGATTTTGTAAGTATCTGAAAGGGAAATTATTTGGGGACCGAGGTGACATCGAAATTGGAGTACCAGGTTTGTGTGGTTGCGCACGAGACTACCATACTCATAGACACTCTCTGTCTGAAAATGTTTTACGTTACCAGCTCTTCATTTTTCAATATTGATGGAATCTTTAGAAGTTGGCCTCTTTTGCTAACTTCTTAGCAGGGAGTAACTTACTATAATAATACATTAGTAAGTTCGACCTTAATCTAAGTAGTTCATTTTACTTTCTTCTATTATTTCTTGAAAGCCAACCCATATTCTAAATCTTTTAGTAGTAACTTTCTGCAGAGCCTAATACCTACTTGGAATTTTATGACTTTAGTGGACTAACAGTATTTACGCTTTCAATTATTATTGCTTATTTTTAAACTCCTTATATATATATATATATATATATATATATATATATATATATATACATATATATATATATATAGAGAGAGAGAGACATATATATATATATATACATGGGAAAATTAAAAAAAATAAATGATTAATAAATAAAAAATAAAAATATGAAACTACGGGTTAAAACGGAAAACCATCATCACATAACACCAAAAGATGGAGGAAGTGAGGAGGCATGGCTTTGGAAAACCTTTTACTCGAATACGATGTTAAAATATACTTTTCGTTGTAAAAATATAATGGATAAACATCTGAAGAAGTTTGTGGGGACAAGATATTTTTATGGGCACATAAATTGTAACATTGCCTACCCACTAATGACACAGCTATAATGGAAAAACTCCAGGAAATAAACGAAGGTTATAAAAAGAAAGCGCGAGTCTTTGAATTTTCAACAAAATTTTACACTGTATATGCTCTGAAATTATTAAATGGATACATTGTGCTTAACTCAAAATTAACAGTAGGTGCTTTTAAATAACAATCAAGACCCGTTAAACGAAAACAGTATACATTGAAAGTAACGATATGAATTGATGTTCATGAGCAATCATTAAACTGTATCGATTGTATTCTTCATATTTCATATTTTATTTATTAGTAGCTGGTCGCCCAGCGTTAACTGGTCGTAATAAACACCTGTATATGATATATAAATTTATGAAGATTTTATATATATTATTATTGAGGAAATTGTATACTGTTTATAATATTGCATATTAAATACAACATAATAAACAAAGTAATGCTTTCGAATGTTAACAGAAAAAGATGTGTGTGTCATCAACCGGGTTAAAAAAACATTCAGCAGTAAAGTAATAGTCATCATTTAGCTTATCAGCGTTCGTCGTTGCGGTCTTAGATATACTAGGATTAATAATATAAAATGCTAAAAACTAAGTGAATGCAACTAACATTGTCAATACGAAAATGCTCAGAATTTATCGATTTACTCCAATTAAGGTCAAGTGATTTTCTCTTTCAATTTAGCCTATGTAGCAGAATATTTCACACGCTGAAGCACAACTCAATACTGTTCAAGATACTCATATTCCCTTTATATCAGTGTTCAAGTCTGAAGACCAAACAATCAGAGAAGGATTTGGAAACAACGTTTCGCACAATACCAGACAAGATCACTTATCTATAGACCTATGATTTTTGAGTATTGATATTTATATTAAAACCGTTTTTTTTCTATTCATTCAATATATACAACTTTCAAGCTATTATGTAGATACATAATTTAATAAAATCAACAGTAGGTTCTCTACAGTGCATTGTAGACTAAGTCACTGCGAGGAGGCACGTGAAGCTTCCTCCCGGTGCACCGCAATGAGTCCCCAACTGGATTAGACAATCAATCTATTTGATTGAAAAATGGGTGATTTCACCGATTTTTTATGGCAATACAAAATAGGAGTGTGAAACATTCATTGATCATCTTTCAATCTCAGGCGATGTCAGGTCTACCTGCTAGTGTGTGTGTGTGTGTTTTATAGGAGACAATCTTAGCGTGTAATTGAATACATCTCTAAAAGAAATTGTGCAATGGAATACATCTCTAAAAAAATCTAGGTAATTTGCATATTCTTTAAAATATTTATTTTAATTAATTCTCTATTAGTTTCTCCGTCTTCTCATGGAATGATCATTTTTAGTGAATGAATGTACGTGAATACGCTAACCTCAATATCGTTCCAAAACATCCACAACAAACCATTACGTAAATATAAAACGATAAAAACTAAATAGTAATTCGTTTATGGCATCATAGCGTAATGGATAAGACGCTGGACTGAAATATATATATATATATATATATATATATATATATATATATATATATATATATATATATATATATATATATATATTTGTATGAATATATCTTTTTCGGAGTTATGCAGGATATTTCTGTTTTCGCAAACATTCTTATATAACACTTATCATTTTTTTTAGTATTGTTTATTTTTAAGACTTGGAATAGTCAATTTAGTACTTAAAACTTAAACTGACAGATATATATCCCGTAGGGTTTTTAATAGAGAATTATCCGTAGGTATATTATTCTCTCTCTCTCTCTCTCTCTCTCTCTCTCTCTCTCTCTCTCTGTGTATATATATATATTTATATATATATAAATATATATATATGTCTCTCACACACAGACACACATACACACACGCTATCTTCCCCTCTCTCTCTATTTCTCTATCTCTTTCTATTTTTCTGTATGTCTGTACACTCACACAAACACCCCCCCCACATATATATATATATATATATATATATATATATATATATATAAAGAGAGGGCGATAGTTATAAAGAAGTTTGTGTGGTCCGTAAACTTTCTGAATACATATGTTGTTAAAGTATAATATTAACGTAGTTTGCGTTGCGCTGTTGTTTTGCTGTTGTCTTTAATTGTAACAGCACGAGATCTGTTTATCCGGTGGGAAAATTAATGACAGGAAATATGAAATGATGGTTAAAGATTTTTTTTTATTTCTCGCTGAGCGAAGGCACCCTGTCGCTTATTATTATTGCTAGTTTTTTTCATATCTATTTATCATGAATATAGATCTTATCCGTCAACGGGTGAAGGTGAAGTCTTTGCAACGACCATTCAACTGAAGAGAGAGTATTTATCTAAATTATTGGTTTAAAGTGATGGTGCGATATTTACGATTCGCGCATGTGCGAACGTACAATCACGTTTTCTTATCAACTCTTGTAAAGCCACACTATGGTCTCATGACGAAACACGTGAAATATGTTTTCCTTTTTTTTTTTTTTTGAAGTAAGCAATAAACACGTGTTTGTGATTTTGTTATATCATAAAGGTATTATACTTTAACTATTTTATATAAGGTGTTTAAATATTCTTATTTATGCCATGCGACAAAATATCTATTTATATTTTACGGGCCTTTTAACTTAAATAACTGGGAAAACCAACGCACGTAGTGGATTATAATTTGAAATATTAAAACATAATAGTGATTACGGTATTTTTGTTTCAAAACATATAGTAAGTCAAAAATGTGATAATTAAAGATAATTATTTTAAAGTAAATGCTCGGGGTTAAATTTAAGTTCTACTAGACTAAAATATAAGATGGAGAAAAAGTTTTTATTTGACATAAGATTATACATAAATAAAATAGTATATGGCTCCTATAATGAGACAAATATAACTCAAATGCATGGAAATACAAACTTAAATTACCAGGGAACTATAATCAAACATATACATGAATCTATTGGTAACAGAATCAGTCATAACTCCTCTTAAAAAATTTCCCAATGCTCAAAAATACTTATTTACCATATTGATCTATAAGTTAGTCGTTTCAGAAAACACGCAATCAAGCTGCATTGAACCTATATTATTTACTGATGTATCTATGAAAAAGAAATAATGTCTGGTTTACTCCCCCTTTTCTATAATTATATGATGCATCCTTTAGGAACAGATTATTTTATATCTAATAATTTACGCTTCCCACCTAACAATATATTTCACAATTGTTTTAATAAAAAAAACAGTATAATTAATCTTAGTTGTATCGAGATATTAGAAAAATTTAAACAAAAAACCTTAATTTAATTTATATATAAACACTGACTCAATTCTTATACAAAAAACAAAATTGTAGAAAACACGTAAACAGAAAAATGCAATCTACAACAGACATGTTTAAGTACATCTACAGTTTATTACACTTGAATAACAATTAAAGAAAATTGAAATCGAATAAATATTAGTCTGATTTAGCTATTACTGAAAAAAAATACCGGTTTCTAATGATCATTTTATAATGCAAACTTAATATTAACAACAATTCAAATTATACATTCAAAACATTATGCTCTTTATCTGACGTAAAACTAACACTAATTTCAAAATTTACAATTTTAAATAAAACAAATATAATTATGACGTTTCATAATATTTAAGATGAGTGTTAGTTATTCGTATTACTTAGAAATGCGAAATAACTTCTCATCTTGTGTGTCATTATCACAACTTTTCGGTCAATATTACTTATGATCCTTTTCAGGAGTATTTTGTCAAAATCGGGAATCAAGACTAAATTTGGAACGGAACTCCCTGTTTAGCTCAGGGGGTAGATTTTGTCGACATATTCTCATGATTGTATTGCAATATAAAGCAAAGACACACACACACACACACACACACAAACATATATATATATATATATATATGTGTATATATATATATAAATCGACTTTAAATAATTATTTTCCTTTTGCTGAAAAAATTACATTCATATTTCGATTCTTGTATAAAATTATTTCTAATTACATGAGCAAGTGTTATATATGTATATCTTATCAATAAGAGGAGGGTAAATCACGTTCCATGGTTAATCATGTATACATAGCGCGATTTATGCCAAGTTTTAATTCATATATATATATATATATATATATATATATATATATATATATATATATATGTAAAAACATAATTTGTAAATAATAACTTTTTAATTTAAAGATTAATATAGTACATCCTACATTGATATACTGTACCGAGTATATTATTTTCATATTTCCAATTTTTCACTGAGAAATAACAGTACATTAAATTAGATGTAATTATTTCTTTACATGGTATATTAAAAATAAGCTATTCTTTCTCTTATAATTATCCTTATAACTCATACAATGATAATAAAATATTATGTAGCCGCTCAGTTTTAGGAATGAGGATGTGGTAAGGACTGACATCTACATAAGTGTTTGTCAAGCGTGTAAGGTTTGGTTACGTGACAAACAGAGGAGCAAAATGTCGACAGTGTTTGCTTAAATGCTAGCGAGTCTTGCTAAATTATATTCAGGTTACTGATATGCAGATAAGATGCTATCAGCATAGACAAATAAATAAATAAATAAATATATATATATATATATACACGAGGGACGTGTAATAAGTAATGCCGCTGACCTACTTCAAGATACACGAGGGACGTGTAATAAGTAATGCCGCTGACCCACTTCAAGTTGTCTGATCTAGCTGAATTTTGTATGTGCAATTATTCATATCTATACGGGGTATGTGGCAACTTACACGTCTGAAGTAATTGTGGTTTCTGTTTTACAGGTGTTCGAACAGAGTTAGGTGTGAAATGGTGCCTTTTGAATGTCGAGCAGTGATCCGGTGTTTGTATTTGAAAGGACGCACAGGAGACTTTTGATGAAACGAAAGAAACTTATAGTGATAATGCCCCATTGTATGACCTTGTAAAATGCTGGTATAGTGAATTCAAACATGGCCAGAAGTATGTGGAAACAGCTCCCAGACCTAGTCGCCCCTCTTCAGCGATTGCTAAGGAATCTGTGCGTCAAGTTGAGGTTGCCATTTTTTTTAAATCGGCGCATTACTATTCGCCAAATAGCCCAAGATGTCTAGATTAGTACAGGATCTGTGGAAACTATCATTCATGACCATATGCATATGCATAAGGTGCTTGCCAGATGGATTTCAAGGTTGTTCTCACCATTCCAGAAGCGAGAACGTGTTGAGTACTCGAGGATGAATTTTGAGATGTGCCAAGAATATGAGTCAAAGTTTTTCAATTACACAGGATGAAACCTGGGTCCATCACTATGATCACGAGACCAAAGCCCAGTCAATGCAGTGGAAGCACTTGGACTCATAACCTCCAATGAAGGCAAGGGTGCAGCCCTCCGCAGGCAAGGTCATGCTCACAGTCTTCTGGAACCAGGACGGAGTAGTGATTTCCTGTCAAAGATTACCATAATTACAGTGTCCTATTATGCTTCACTTTTGAGGAAATTAAGGGAAGCTATCCAAGGGAGCAAGATCAGTTAAGTTACCCTCCCTCTACAGGACAACGCTCCGGTCCACAACTCGCATGTCGCCAGATCAGAAGCACGGGCATGTGGTTATGAAATTCTCCCCACCCTCCCTACTCTGCTTACCTTGCACCCTATGACCTTCACCTCTTCCTATCCATGAAGTTGTTTTCGAAAGGAAAGCGTTTCCCAGATTATGCAGCCTTGATTTCTGAAGTCATGTCGTGGTTGGCGGATCAACCTGGGGAGTTCTACAAAAACGGTCTCCAGAACTGCATCAAATGATGGGAGAAATACATAACTCTAGGTTCTTCCTTTGTAGAGAAAGACTAATAACTGTTCGAAGTTTCGTCGCTCTACTTCTATGGGAAGTGGGTCAGGGGCATTACTTATTGTACACCCCTCGTGTCGTATATATATATATATATATATATATATATATATATATATATATATATATATTTATACATATATATAAAAATAGATAGATAGATAGATAGATAGATAGATAGATAGATAGATGTTTGGGGTATTTTTGTGACTCTATTTACTACAAACCCAATCGACCTCCTTACGTTATATTAAACAGGGTAACGGTAACTAATTAGCTATACAGATAGCGATTCGTTTCATCACGAAGAAAAATGCCATTATAGATCATTCCCTGCGTACATAGCTACTATTTTTTCATAGTCTATATCCTGCCATCATGTGCAACGCAGTGTAGCAAGCTTGATTTATTTTACAATCTTTTTTTTATTTTCAGCAGTCATATATTAGTTATTGATTTCTTTTCCGATCTGACACATTGAGCAAGCGTGATGCTTATTTTTTGCAATAATATGATATACGGTACAGAATGTGTGCAGAATTTGCTTTGTGTGATTGTAAAATAACATGAAGAAATGCGAAATTCGACTTGCACATAATTCAGCATAAATGATTTGCACATAATCCCTAAATGATTTCTTCAATATTAACACAATTAAATACGTTAACAAAACTTACGCTATTCTTTAAATCAATCTGTCCGTCAATCTTCCAAACGCCAGTTTTAAATAGCAGTTTCATTGCGTAACGCATATTTCATAAACACATCTATCTTTAACATAATAATTATAATATTTGGGAATGGGCAGGTATTAATAAGTCTAATCTGCAGCTTAGTCATATACACAAAACAGCATTTATCTTAGATTCTTTTCAAACATTAAAAAGCAGTAACAGAAGCTGAAGGTAAACGATTAGTATAGCAATACAGAAAAAAGAAAGTTCTTCACATCTTGATATAGTTTGCAATAAACTGTTAGGGTTTGGGCTCTCCTCGACTACGATTAAATGCATTATTAATTATGGGGTCCCCATACTTAATGCATCCAAGCTCTTGATAACTGGCCCAATAATTAATTCATTCAGTTAGTTTAACACATTGTTTTCGACGAGTATCATAATTATTCATAAACATGATGTTCTAATTTTGCTGATTGTATTAATCTGTCTGATGCTTAAATCATTTTTAATTTAAGTCTCTGTCATTCCACTTTCAATGCATTATTGAAATATCGCATTGTTTGTCGGACTCAGCATCTCATATTTTAACTAAAATATTTTAGATCCGTCCACATAACTATCATCATTTCCTGTTATATTTCTATTCGTTTTTACTGTTTTCTCATTATGAATGCTATGTTCACAACGTTTATCTTGTTGAGCTCAGATGTCTTTTTGCAAAATCCGTGGGTCTGCAAATAACATCATGACGTCATGAATAAAGAATTTGCTAAAATTGATTTTTAAATTATCGTGGAGGAAAAAAATCAATCCTAACTACGAAACACACTCAAAATACATTTGGGAATTACTTAAGACTTGGCTGATTGAAGGAGAGTTCATCCCTCGTGTATAAAATAAAGCCTTCTTTTCGATATTCCGTGTAGATTCCAGACTTCCAAACAGAAAGATTCCGAGACAGGTGGCAGAATACATCAACCAAAACATGAAAAAAATAAATTTCAAGATTAAAACAGTTTTCTGAACAATACAAACACTACAAGCATTTTATACTCATCTTAAAAAACACAGAAACATAATTACAAGATTTAATTGAAAATAGCATACGCATCGCTAAACGCGTAGATCGAATGGATGTAACTTAGTATTATCCATGTTTTCTAACTCCTTTGACATGTGTACAAAATTCCTCCTTTCGTTTATCATGAACATCTGTGGCTTTTAACGTTCAACCCTGAAATACAATTTAGTGCTGGACATTCGCTCTTTTGACCCAAATTCTTTATCAACATTCCTTATTTCATTTACTGTTTATATAAAGACACAAAATCTTTTCTAAAATTTCGACGTTCGCTAATTATTTGTAACTTTAACAGGAACGTATTTCTAGTATCTATAAATGACAGAAGAAAAACAAGTAGAAGCTAAAGGACAACAAAAAATGCTAAATGCCTGCTCAGTAAAACTCCCGTGTCTGCTGATGTCATCGTAGCGATGAGCTCTACCGATTAGATGTAAATACGTAGACGTAATTCAATTTGTATGAATTGAAACGACAGAAAAGTAAGAGCAATGGAAGAAATGGTCGAACGAAGAGACAGCGAGCCAATATCTTATCGCTTCATTTGAAGTTCCTATCGATTTTGGATTAGCAGGGAAACAACAGATGGCGTAGGTGTCTTATTTAAAAAAAGATGAATAGCCTCTAAGGGCAAAGCTGCTGGTTATTTGTGTTCGACTCAGATTTCCAGAGAGAAACGGTCAAATGACACCGTTCAAGAGCACTAACACATGCACAAATACATACATCAATATATATATATAAAATATATATATATAATATATATATATACATATATATATATATATATATATATATATATATATATATATATATATATATATATACTAGCAGGGACATGCGATGTTGCCCAAGATGTAATGAGGATTAACGAATGTTATCCATTTTTAGTACATTTATTCACATCAGAATCGAGGAAATAGTTCTATTTTAATCGAATTGATTGATTGCCTTTATTAAGCCGCTTACGGCAGTGTACCGCGTGCACGATTCACATGCATATCCACAGTGACTATCTCAAGATTATAGTGTAGTCTACTTCGCACCATTGAGAGTCCACTGTTGCTTAAACAAACTACTGTTGATTTTAAACATTTCCCTATCCGATCTGTCTAGTGATAATACATTTACACATGTTCTTGTGATGTTAGGTTTATAAAATGTTAACTTTTTTTTAAAAGACTTCATGTGTTTACATATTCTATTCGATTATCGATTTTCTGTCTATATCAGGTGAATTCCGATACGAAACAGACGCAAAAACACACTCAGATTACGAGGTACCTCTGCGTGAAATTTGGAAATTTAAAACAAATCAGTCCAGCCGTTTTCGAGTCCATGGGGAACCAAACACATGCACATACATGTTTTAATACCAATAGAGTATATATATATATATATATATATATATATATATATATATATATATATATATATATATATATATATATACACGAACACACACACGCATATATATACATATATATATATATATATATATATATAAATATATATATATATATATATATATATACACGTGTGTGTGTGTGTTTATATGGGTATATATATTGTTTGGATATGTGTACAAATAATTAAAGATATAATTGTATATAAGAATGAATACATAAACGTTATATATACATGTATGCATGAACATACGATCATAGATATGTCGATAAACATGTAAAATATATATTAATTCGGTTATACTCATTTTTTGTAACGATTTATATATATATATATATATATATACGTACACACATATCTATATCCATCTCTCTCTCTCTCTCTCTATATATATATATATATATATATATATATATATATATATATATATATATACATATTTATATTTCAGTATGTGTCTTAGTGTGCATAAAAATGAAAATATTTATACAAAATGGTTTTACGACGAAATTAGAAGATATGTATGATAAAACAGAAATTGAGACCGATGTATAAGAGAGGAAAGTGGAGAAATTAGTGGGAAAATAATTTTCAAAAATAACTAAACATGAGAGAAAATAGAAAGAAAAGAAGAAAAGACGACAGAGACAATATTTGTAAAAAGACGTAGAAAGACGAAAAAAATAAATGAAATAGATTGAAAATGAATGTAATTAAAGTAAAACTAGAAAAATAATAAAAAAGAAAGTTGTTTTTAAATAAAAAAGTAAAAATGTAAATAAAAATGTTTTTATCAAAACAGAAATTAAATAGCTGAATTAGAAAGAAAAAAAAAACGAAAGAAACAAATATCCAATTTAAACCATTGTGAATTAATAAGACGAATTAAAATGGGAAATAAAAATAAGAAAATACGAATATTAGACCCGGTAAACATGGACAAAAATAAAATAATGGCGAACGATAGCAACTGAGAAGAAGATATCAACAGAAAATCGCGCATGCGCGGCTGAGAAACGAACGAGAAAAATCAGAGAGACCTATTGACAAAAGTTTCCAATTACTTTGATTACTTTTGCCTTGCATTGCTACCAAGCAACCCCGCAGAGGCTGTTGAAGAAATAGAAAACGAGACAAAAACGCAAACGTTGTGATCTAGTTTAGTTGAAACAGTCCGGGAGACCTACTTTACTTATATTATGCTGCCGTCGGCAATATCGAGCTCCGGCTGTTGTAAAAAGACAACAGACGTATGTACTTCGTCAACGATTGTTCCTTTTCTCTTTTTGCTTTTTATGTAAATGCGTCCCTCTATTTCTTTAAGAAAAACTGTCCATTGCAATATCGATCTGCAGAGGCTGGTCAGTTTAATGTTGTCCAAGTAGCTCTATCTATATCTTTATACAGGACTAATCACGTCTCCATATCCGTTTTCATTAGATCATTTATGATAAGCAACGTTTAGCTTGGCCAGTACTCGATTGGCTACCATTTGAAAATACTGGGCCCCCTAAGTAGGTCCACATGTACTTCTACATTTCTCTGTTTGGATTGCAAAACACTGACACAACGTACTTGACGTGCATATACAAGCAACTAGAGTATGCCTGTTGAATTGATATTTCGACATAACTTTCTCCATCAGAGAAATCCGGTTTAACCTGCTTAGAATTATTCAGGTTATGGCAAGGATATCTATATCTGTACATATGGTAGTTAGGATAAGATGGTTCAATAAATTTGCCGCTCTAAAAAAACAGCATTGCAGTTTTATTTTAAGACTTTTATTAACAAAAATTAATTCATGTAATTTAATTTCATAGTAGAGCTGATATCTCTTCAATGTAGCCGCCTTCAGCATCAATCACCACCTCGACACAGGTCCGGAACTGAGAGCATACATTTTCCACTAACGCAGGTGGATACACGGCGAATACTCGACGGCTGGCGACGATTAAGCTTGTTTTGATATTGTGGGAGGTCATTTTGATGTTCTCGATTTATGGCTAAACTAAGTAGGCCAGCGTATTCAGTAATACTGCATCTGAAGCCAAAGTCTCGTTAAACGTGGGCTACCGCCGAGTCCTGCTGCTACCGGTAGGGTCTGCCAGTGGCAAACAGATTGCTCCATGAGGATAACAACACTCTTCAGAACATCCAGGTACACTTTGGTGTTGATTTCAAGCCGACTTCGAAGAAGGATGTGGTATGATATAGTCTTCACTTTACACCAATGTGGAAACTTTGTTTTCATCACATTCGAAACGTCCGTTTTATTTGTGACAATCAAAACAAACATATTGAGTGTTCTGAGAATGGACCTCATCTCATAACTCGGAAGGCTATAGAGCATAACGTGTACACCAACGTATCTCCGATCTCACTTGTTGAATATTTTATCACTTTCGGACATGATAGAAGGCTACATCGCTCTTCGGATTTATACACAGTTGACAACTAGTAGATCGTCTGCAACAAAATAGAAACCATAAAATCATGTCGTCATTTCTCGAGCGACAACGATACTGTTCCACCCTGTAGTTTTTTACATTAACGACTAAAATATTCTTCTGATATGTTATATATTTAAATTGAAATAAACATAACTCAGAATAAAATACGGTAAACGTAAAGAGTGCAAAGACGTTTAAGAGCGTCCTAGTGAAGAAAAACGCGTCGGTTATGCGATCATCGAATAAATGTTTACTTACGCTGGAGCTTTGTTCATTATTTGTGTATACATTTGATACTCATGATGACGCGTTTATATTTTACATTCTACCACTTTTAAGATCCTGTATGCACGATCTGCTTATATATATGTGTTTGATGATTGATGAATTATGCTTTGCTTGGTAGATATGCATGTGTGTGTATATCGGTAGATATCTACTACTTGTCTTAACTAGGAAAGCATGGTTTGATTCCAATGCGTTGTAGAAAAATATTGATGAATGTAGAAAAAAAACCGTTTCAGGTTTTTACAAGTTGAATGATGTAGAGATGAATATCTTTTTTATTTTATTGCCTGACAGAATCTGATTCTTTTAATCATTAATCCACCAAAGAGTTGATTAAAACCAATATTCATTTATACTGCTACTTCTACCACTTATAACTCTATATAGATACAACTTTAAAAAAACATTTACTGGTGCCAGTTAAGCTGCACACTGCCATTATATTTTATTTACCAAGAAGTGTAGTACCTGTTTTATTCTTGACATCCCACCAGGGAAACTCCTTCCGGACTGATAAAATTACGTTTGTGTCAATTCCGAGTTTCCCATGGAGGCAAGTTAATAGGAACTCTAAATCCCTTGGCCTTTTGGGTCAAGATCAAAGTGTAGCATCTGTTCCGACAGATGCTGCAAGCTATGACTAGCTATGACTAGCTATGACTAGCAAAGACCAGATGTGGGGGCAACCCCACATGCCAGACCTTTAACCAGCTCCCATTTCCCACCTCTCGGGAGCTGGTCTCCTTTTTCCCTTCCCCCTCCCTTCACTTCTCACATTAAAAATCGGCCTTGTGCCTAATTTGCTCGGTGGGGGAGCAAATAAATACCATCTGTTCCGACAGATACTGCAAGCAAAGACCATATGTGGGGGCGACCCCACATATAAGACCTTGGTCAATGTAGGGGTAACCCTTCATACCAATTGTCACTATCCAGCTCCCCTACTCCCCGGGGAGTTGGTCCCCATTTCCCCTTCACTCCTCACATTAAAAATCGGCCTTGTGCCTAATTTGCTCGGTGGGGGAGCAAATAAATACCATCTGTTCTTCAGATGCTGCACTTCAATTTCTTGTTCTCTGTCAGTGGAGGAGGAATCCTTCACGACTGAACAATTTTTATTTTTGTTCCTTTTCTCTACATTAAAAAACGACCCTGGCGTCTAACTCTGTCCCGTGGGGGGACATTGTAAATAGGAACTCTAACACAAAATATGTTTAGAACCTGTGATTTACTTTACAAAGCTGTTACATCCGTAAGTAAGTTCGAGTACCTGTTAAGCGTTATGTCTAAATAGAGTACCTATCACGAAGCATGCAATTTAAATGCATATATTTACAGATTATCATTATAGTTTTTAATAGGCAAAATAGTTTGCGTTATATTTTTTGTCTAGTTTTAAACGTCATTTGTTCGGGGGGTCATATCTCTTTTTCATTATTTATTTTATTCTTGGATTCATTTCATGTAAATAGATGAATAAAATGACATATTTCTCCAAACATATAAGAAAAACGTAAAAGAAATTTCCAGAAATATATAGTAAAACGGATGTACAATTGTATTTTAGAATACATTACAACCATATTAATATTTGGTGTTATTTTTTATGAGGATTCATAAGTAGTGTATAAATTAATTTTACGGACTTGATTTTTATCTTTATTTCTGTTGTTGCTTTACCACGTTTCGGGCAACTCATTTTTTGTAGGCCAGAAGATAAGAGGTGACACGTAGTAAAAGACCAACAGCTAGGAAAATGAGGATAACAGTCTTATTATTTAAATTATTCGTTAATATTTCTGGGGTGTTTTTCGGTATTTCTCCGGTGTCTATTCATCTCATTTGTTTTTCTTTGAAGGGGGTATGTATAAACATTTAAATGTAAATTAAATATAAATTAAATATAAATTAAAATATAAATTACTCCATGTGATCAGAAAAATAACTGTTAAGGGATCTATACATTAAAGTTGCATTTAGAACATACATTACAATCAGTTTAATGAGAAAAATGCATGCCTATTCAATAACTTAGTATACACTGGAGCAACCGTGACGCGTTATTCCCGTATTTCTATGCATATCTATATAGGTATGTTGTTTTTCTATGCCAGCAATATTAAACCTACGCGAATGGATGCAGTATCAACCGAGAGAGGAAGTAACAATCGAATATTAAATTCACAAGCGTTGCTTGATCACGTCTATATCCTGGATACGGGAAATAACAACCTTAAGTTTTAATTTCCACCGTTCGCGGAGTTATCAATGTACTTCTACATAAAGCGGCAGGCTATCCCAAATTATCAAACACCTGGTACTGAGAAGACTCAACCATCCTAAACTCCGCCGATCTAACCAAATACCGCTTTGTCAACATAAACATGATATATATATATATATATATATATATATATATATATATATATATATATATATATATATATATATATATATATATATATATATATATATGTATGTAAACAAATCGAGCGGCGGTATTTCGGACGATGTCAAAAACATCGTTAAATTCACTACTCGTTCAGCGGCCGCCAATAGCGTAATAATTAGGAGACTTGACTGCCATACAGACAGTCAGGTTTCAATCCTGGCTTGAGGTGGTTGCCTGTCTAACCGCACTGATGAGCTGTGAAACAGCGAAACAGTACTGTATGTGGATGACTATATATATATATATATATATATATATATATTGTCTGTGAGATGGATATGCATACTGACGACACCACGCTCTATAACAGACACGGCAGGAAAACAAATAAACACATATCTAAAGAAATGACAGTAACACTACAGGTAAACCTCCGATCCGTAGTGGAATGGCGACAAAAAATGGATGGTCAACTTCAATGCTATCAAGACTAAAGTTATTTCCTTCAATAATTACAAGAAACGTTCCCTGCCGCAAATACAGTGGCCGAATATATATATATATATATATATATATATATATATATATATATATATATATATATATATATATTTATATTTATATATATATATAATTTATTCGAGGGTAAAAAGTTTTTTCTTTTTATTCCAATAACGTCGAATGGTTCAGTGTTGCCTGACAAAATCTCATAGACTGAAACAGATCTGTTTGTAGCGACTATAAGAAACTGTTTACCCTCGAACAAATACAGTCTTGTATATGACCTTAAACTATACCAAATAGCGAGGCCCCAGCTTACGGGCTTTGGGGAGTATGGCGCAACCCTTTAATTTACACTGCTCCCAGGTCCACCGTGACCCGGAGTGGTAATACCTGTTAGGGTCCCAACTATGGTTTAAATAGAAAGCGACTTGAAAAAAAATAACAAATATATTCTATTAAAAAACAGTTCTTTATAAGCACTGAATTCGGCAATAAATAACCTGAAAAGGGTTGATATGCAGTAAAACTAAAACAAGCAACTAACAAATACATAATAAAAATATGTTTCTCTTGTTATCGAGCACTATCTAACGATCTCCGAATTTTCATTAATCACTACTTCTGAACATCTTAAACCTGAATATATATATATATATATATATATATATATATATATATATATATATATATATATATATATATGGAACAAACACGTCGTCGTAACAGGGGTTCTCACAGGATAATCGAAGTCAAGCAACGTTGAGCCGGGCCAGTACCAGATGGGTTATCATTTAGGAAGTCTAGGAGCTGTATGTACTGCGCCGTATCGTAGAAATTTTCTAGTCGGTATTTGGAGGCGCATTAATTAATTGGAAGCGATGCACCCCTAGTCAAAGTTAAGACATGCATTCAAGAGAAGGTGACCCTGGTGTAAAAACCTGCGTTGTACTGCAGGCATTGCCTTGTGAAAGGCATCTGCACCGATAAGAATTAACAATAATAGCAAAAAGAGGGGTTGGTTCTACACAAGGCCTTCACCATTATAAAAAAAAAAATTATCTGTGTGGATTTTTGAATGACTTAATTGTATTGCCGGAACCACATACGAAAAAATCGACGTGAAAGTCGCTGGTACCGGCGGTTTCAAACCCTATAATTAGGACTGTTTTAGATACACATATACAGCTTTCGTCAGCCAATACTCCCATTGTACCAATGACTTGTCTCATCTAAAAACTTTCTGTAAACAAAGAAATATATAAACATGCGCTCTTATTTTCCGATTTTCCTTATAATTGAGCACTCTGCCAGATTTATTTTATTTTATATCATACACACACACACGCACACATATATATATATATATATATATATATATATATATATATATATATATATATATATACTAGCAAAAGTGCCCGTCGTTGACTGGGCCCAAAAAAAGCCTATGGATTCTGGTTTATGAAAGTATGATAGGTTATGAAAATAAGAATTGTAAAGAGACAGCTTCGAGTTTGGGGGTATCAAAACCAAAGCAAAATATGATGAAAATGAAATAAAATAGATAAACCCCATAATTTATTATACCATACCTGTTCACACTGTAAAACTTATCACAATATTCTGTGGATCTATATTAAATAAAACTTGTAAAACTTTGTGACATATTTCCATTCTATGGCCGTCAGGCGCGACCGAACGCTCCATAATTGTTTACACCATATTTCTTCAAACTGAGGCATAATTATCAAAGTATACTTACGCATATAGATATCAAATGTGTTTATTAAACTTGTGCCTATTTCAATTCTATGGCGGCCAGGCACTAACGCAGACCCTCCAATTTTATTATACCTTCCCTATTAAAGTTAAAACATACTTATCAAATATTATTATGCACATCTATATCCAAAACATTTGTACACGTCTATTTTTTAAATTTTTAAATTCTTTATTTCCATACTTTGTGGAACATGCGCGTACGCAGACCTCATGATTTTAATGAATCATCATTATGCCAGATCAATCATACCTATTCTTGTGTATCGATAATACATCTTATATCATTATATGTGATCAGTTTTCTATCATAGTCAACCATATAGCAGCCTATTCGTGACCAAACACACACAGACATTCAGCTTTATATATATATATATATATATATATATATATATATATATATATATATATATATATATATATTCCTGTATTAGCTTGGCGAACTCGAGAGGGATATTCTGTGTATTTTAATTGCCGTATATATTTTATAATATACTATATATAATTATGACAGCCCCTTTAAGAAATTCCTTTCTTATCGTTGAGCACTTTCAGTTGAATTAAAAGTCGGTCAATTTAGCTCTTATGCGTAGATCATCGTATAACGATTTGATCACTGTCTGTCTGACGTAATGAACATTTAAATTAAAATGTTTAAAATTCAACGCTATTTCACACGGTTAATGGTAGCCGAATTGATACGGC
Source organism: Euprymna scolopes (assembly GCF_053919585.1). NCBI lineage: Eukaryota > Metazoa > Mollusca > Cephalopoda > Sepiida > Sepiolidae > Euprymna > Euprymna scolopes. The sequence continues at coordinate 33,583,864 of NC_136504.1, read as the reverse complement.
CTCCGCTAATCGAGCCAGAGATGTCTCGTGTCGCGGGGTTCGAATCGTTCGATTGGTAGTAATTGTGACACCCTGCACTGAAGAATCCCGAAAGGATGAAACACTAGTGTCTTTAGGTATTTAATTATTATAGTAAAAAAAAATAATTATATATATATATATACATATATATATATATATATATATGTGTGTGTGTATGTATAATATATATATATATATATATATATATATATATATAATGTATAATATGCGTGTGCGTGTTTATAATACGTTCAAATATATAATGTCTAACCGCCTTGACAGTTTTAATTATCGTAATTCAAAACCCTTAATCATGCAAAACATCGAATATCAAGAAAAATATATTTATATGTTTTTTCTTGTTATAAATAACTTACTCTCGCCCGACTTCTCTTTTAGTTATCTATCTACTCTTTTCCTCTATTGAAGAAAACAAATGATATCTTAACACATTTATCATTTCGGGAATCGATTATAATTATTCTTATATTTTTTCTGTAATTATATATATATTTTATTATGATTATTCTTATACTTTCTCAATACTTCATTTTCTTCACATTTGCTAAAATAATCTCGTATACCGATTACGAAGAATGATATATATTTCTTCACAGTCCTACAACACCAACTTACGCAAGCATTTAATATATGTATATATATATATATATATATATATATATATATATATATATTCATATATATATATATACGCGTATTATTTTTATAAATAAATATTAACATATTAACAATATGTTGATATATACATGTAATAGTTCAAAGAACGAAAATTACTACTCGTCCAGAGATTCGGACTTGCTCATAAAATAACGCTTTACTTCGTAGCCTGCTAAAGTTTAAATAAAGGGAAATAAATTTCTTTTAAATTCTTAGTCAGTAGACATAAAAAAATATATATCCGTCAGAATGTAATAACCCAGATAACGTTAGAATCTTTTATTTTGGGCAGTGGCAAGATATTTTATGTACTATTGATTGTCAATACACCTGATTATGTCCAGATATTTTTTCGCTGACATGTTTTTTTTTTTTTTTTTTTTTTTTTGTAGATGATTGTCTTTTGCATGCTTATCTTTTGCCTTGTAATAAAGCCAGCGGACATCAATGTTTAGTCCCTTTTGAGATTATCATACTGAGTCGATTCTTATTATTTTTCTTCTAAACTTGTTTTTAATTTTTGTGTTCCGCAAACATTATTATTTCGTATATATTTTACAAAGACATCCGTACTGGCACAAATAATCCCACACTTATTTTTCCTTAAAAAAAAAATGCGGTCAATTTTTTTAAACTTTAACCCCTGACCCCTTAAACTGTATTGTTTTCGGCTCAAATGAAGTTATCAAGTTAGATCCATGTCCAAGGAACCTATATCAAAATATTCAAGTGTTAAGACCCTAAATTGTCATAGGAGTTCTCAAATGGCAAATCGTCGAACTTTGACCTCTTTATCGCCAAATTTCTGGCTGAAACCCGATCACATCGATTTCCCATATCTCAGTACCCTGTATATCAAATTTCAAATCTGTAGACTTAAAATTGACAGAGTTATAGCGTAGGGGAAATGTGCACACACACACACACTCACATATACACATATACACGGCCACTTTCACTTTTATAGATTTACTTGCATGGGTGGCCGGCGTTGCCCGGGTGTTTGGAAGTGTATGATGAGCAAAATAAAAAAAGGTCAATTGTTTTAACTTTGTCCCCTATTATGACTCCTTTAAACTTTATTGTTTGGGGCTCATATGAAGTTATCAAATTCGACCCATGTCCAGGGAACCTATATCTACAATTTCAAGTATTTAGACCCCAATTTGTCGGAGGAGGTTGGTAGAGTTCTCAAAAGTCAAATCGTCGAAGTTTTACCCCATTAACAGCCAAATTCCTGGTCGAAACCCGATCACATCGATTTTCTTAAATCTCAGTACCCTGTATATCAAATTTCGAGTCTGTAGACAAAAAATTAACGGAGTTATTGCGAAGGAAAATGTACACAGACAGGCAGACAAAAACACAGACACGTTCAGTTTTATAGATATACTAGCACATGCGCTCGGCGTTGCCCGGCTGTTTGGATGTGAATGTATAGCAAAAAAATAAATAAATAAGTGGTAGTTTGAAGGCAGGCTCGAACCCGTACCGCAAAGGAGGAAAAGAACGGGGTAAAACCTAACGTTTATGCTGATACGACCACCTGGCCAAAAACCGATCACATCGAATTTTCCAGTAAGTTGTATATGAAATTTCGAGTCGGTAGACTAAAAATTGACAGAGTTATTGCGTAGGGAAATGTACACAGGCACACAGATACACAGACACTTTCACATATATAGATAGATATTAGTTTAAAGAAAATCATTTTTGCTTTAGTAGTGATACACTTTATGATAACAGTGTATAAGTTTCATAAGTATATACATACACACACACACGCACATATATATATATATATATATATATATATATATATATATATATATATATATATATATATATATATATATATATATATATAAAGTAGTAGCGTTCGTGTGTGTCTGGGTGTACAACTCCCAATCACCAAATAAATATAAAGGGCATATGTGTGTACACCTCTCCTGGTCAAGAAATATTAATGCCCATTGTACGATATCCACTCTAAGGAGGGATTATATTGTATACGGACTTTTAATATATAGCATTTTTCAAAGCATTTCTACATTATTGGGTTACGGTCATGAACATATCACATTAAATGAACTCTATTTAAATAATTACCTCGATAACATTACGTAATCGACATAACAGCTTTGTTTCAATTGTACTAATTATTGTGTTTTAATTATTTAGTTTATTTAATTTTCAATTTGATTAAACTTATTGAATCTGAAATCTTAAACCGTTTTATTTTCAAACCAAAAAAACATAAAAACAAAAGGAGAGATAAATGTGACAGTTTAATTGAAAAAAGTGTTTAAACGGCGCACGTTATTAAATATTTCCTGTTTTTGTTTTCATTTCGAAGTATTATTCTAAGCTGAATTATTATTTTTATTTAATTCGCTTATTCTTAATTTTTAAGTAAGTTTTTTTTTATTGTGAGAGAAAAATAATTAAAACTTATGTCCTCATTTACTTGCATCCTTACGACGGCAGAGTTAATCAGAGACACATGTGAACAAAATCCATCACCAGCTCTTTTTGTTTTTTGTTTATAAATTTTAATAGGTGTTGCTCAGGATTTATTATAATACTTATACCATACCAAGTGTGTTTAATTGCGTGCGAAACATATTTTCTTTATAATTTATTTGATATCTTAAATTTAAAATGCTCAATTTTTACGACGTTATCCTGCGTCGTTTAACCCCTAGAAAAAATGGCCAATGTTAAGTTTCTTTCCAACTCCTCCAAAAACTTGAAAATGACTACTTTTAATGGTTTTCGATGGTGCTGAAAACGGATATCACATTTCAATTTGGGTCAGATAAGTAGTTTTCATGATATGAAAAATTACTTTTTAAAAAAGTGGGGGATCACTTATCTATATAAATTTTACGTAAAATGGGCACTCACTTTCTAACCACCTAATAATTTCTTCATATGAAACAAATTTAACTGTGATATTCGTTTTCAGCACCACCGAATACCGGCGGTGTTTTTTTACTAAGAGAATGTTCTTTTTCATAATTTCGGACCGGTTTACAAAACTATATATTTGTTTTTATTTTTTGTTCAAGTAAGTATTCAATTATAGAATTTGCATAGTTTTAACCAGATGCTTCTGTAGTTTACTTAACCGCATCCTATTGTAAATAGAATGTTTGTAAACTGTAAAACTGCAGAGTCACCTGTTCACAACTATACAATTTGTATAAGGAAAAAAGAAAGAAAAACAAAAGGGTGCTTTTGTAAACTTCCTAACAGCATAATTAGCGTCCTAAATTATGAGATGAAAAAATGAACGCATCTCTTACTAAAAAAAGCAGCACAATTTTCGGGGGTGCTGTAAACGAATATCACAGTTAAATTTGTTTATGATATGAATTAATTACTAGGTGACCAGAAAGTGGGTGCTCATTTTACGTTAAATTTGTATAGGAAAGTGATCCCTCACTTTTTGAAAAAGTAATTTCTTCATATCATGAATCCTACTTACCTGCCCCAAATTTAAACGTAATATTCGTTTTCAGTACCAACGAAAACCATTAACATCGTCATTTTAATGTTTTGGGGGAAGTGGGAAAGAAACTTGTCATTGACCAAACAAAAAATAAGGCCTGTTTTTTTTTTTTTTTTTTTTTTTTTTGTGGCCTAATACGTTTAACCAGTCTTTATAAATAATAATAAAGAAGAAATTTTGAAAAAAAAATACTATCCAGTTTGGAAGATAACTTTTCTATATAAATTTAACGTACAATGAGTACCCATTTTTGGCCACTAAGCGTTCAACGAGGCATGTAATCTCTAGCATTTTTCAAGTTTGGCGATCGACAGGCGGGGGACAAAACATGACAAACACAAACATTTTTAGTTTTTTGTGGTGGGGTGGAAATTTCATTTGAAACATAAAATAACGATAAATTTAATTGCTTTTTAGAAAACCACTCTGTACTTTCACCTAACAATTTTATAAACAGAACGAATCCCACAATATGACAAATTCAGTTTCTTGGGGGAGGGGGAATTACATTAGAAATATAAAATGACGAAAAATATCATATAATTGTTTTTGGAATAATTTTTGGTAGATCTTTTTTCTTTTTTTTTTTTGCGATCGCACAGGCATTCACTGCTATTTTTATTGGAACAAAAGTTGTAATGATTTATTTTTAATTATCTTTTCTTTGGGGGTGATCAATATCCAGAGAATTGTTTCTTCTCTTTGTAGCCCTTTTGTGGAAATATCTGGTGGAGTGGGTATCACATACTTCTTTTTGGGGGCGATTACTTTTACATGTTTTCATCCGTTTTTTTTTTATTTTTGTTGTGGCGGTATCCACGTTGCCCATGATTAAATAATTAGTATACCGGACTTCATGCCAACCCAGCCAACGCTGGTTTCCCATGCTAGTATACATATATATGCGCGCGTGTGTGTGTGTCACGAAATATGTACAGACAGTTGTTGATACGCCGTATTGCTGGATTTATATATATATATATATATATATATATATATATATATATATATATATATATATATACATAAATCTTATATGACCGTGATTTTTCCGTAGAAAAGTTAGCTGTCGATATGATAAAGTTTGATGTTATTCTAAAGAATTTACATCAGTGTTATGAATCTTGATTTCTATTTTGTACATTTTATGGCAGTGATCACCCCCCCATTTACTTTTGTTCCTTAAGTCGTAACATTCCATGAACAATGGTTCTTACAAAGGGGGTAATCTTGCTGATTTCGGCGTCAGTTCATATGTACACAACATTATTAAAAAAAAATTTTTTGTAATGTTGTAATTTTATTTTTAGATCTGTCAATCAAATAGTTTCGAGCCATGTATACAGCGATTTCAATAAACTTTTGAAATGTGCCTTTTAGTTTTGTTCGAGTTCAATTTTAATATCTTTCTTATATGTCAATGAGAGTTGTGTTATTCATATTATATACCGATAAACAAATAAGTAAATATATGAAAATGTATTTAAGGGAAACATGCTTCCCTGACGAATTAAGATCCACATTAATCAAGCCGATTTATTATTAAATAGTAACAGTGGTTCATATCTCTACGGGTTATGTGGCAAAGTACAACGCTGAACTAATTGTGGTTTCTGTTTTACAGGTATTCGAACTGAATCAGGTGTGAAATGGAGCCTGTTGAATGTCGAGCAGTGATCCAGTTTTTGTATATAAAAGGACGAAACCACAGGAGACTTTTGATGAAATGAAAGAAACTTTTGGTGATAATGCCCCATCATGTGACCGTGATTTTTCCGTAGAAAAGTTAGACTCTCATCTCCACTAACTTTGTAACACGCTGGCGTCGTGAATTTAAGCATGGTCGAAAGTCTGTGGAAATAGCTCACAGACATGGTCGCCCCCCCCCCGCTCTGCCATTGATGAGGTATCTGTCGGTCAAGTTGAGGCTGCCATCTTGGAAGATCAGCGCATTACTATTCGCCAAATAGCCCAAGATACCAAGATTAGTACAGGATCTGTGGAAACTATCATTCATGACCATTTGCATATGCATAAGGTGTCTGCCAAATGGATTCCAAGGTTGCTCACACCATTCCAGAAGCGAGAAAGCGTCCAGTGCTCGAGGATCGTAAGTTAAGTCGAAAATTTTCTGTAATTTCGAATAATAAAATTATTTTTAATGGTTCGATCATCAATATCCAGACACAAATGATGTTTACCAAAATATTTTAGCATTAAATAGATTTCATATGGCGCGTAAGTAACTGTCCATCTTAATTGCTGCTACATATAGCTAATTAAAAACCAATAGTACAATGGAAAACGATATAATAATTTAAATATTAAATAATTTACAAATAAGCATGAGAGACAGGACAAAGCAAATTGCTTGTTTTATAAATTAGCAAATCAGTGGTTAATTTAAAACAACAAAACATCAATAGGGACAGCTTTGCTGCACTTTATTTATTTGGTACGTTTACATATTTTTTGTATTTTCAGGTTTTTTTTTTCAATTGGCTGTATAAGACTACGCTTTTTTTTTAATTTAAAATATGTCTTTTTTGGATGTTTAGATTTTGAACTAATTGTATCATGTGACTTTCTTAAATTCTGATGCTAATTTGCTCGTAACGTAAGTCTGTTGGATTACATCGTCCTAACTAGTTAAACACTCTAATTGTAAAATATTCGCTTCGATCCTTAATTATTAGTTGAATACATTTCTTGTTAAGTCCAAAGTTTATACATTCCATAGCCAAATTTCGCGGCGGTTTGGTTAAACAGGATTAAATAATCATTTTCCTTTGTGTGGAAATTTTGCTAAGGTTCAGTGTGCTGGGCACGCATAAACGAGTTCCGAGGTGTGAGTCCAGAGTTCGCATGGTTTAACAGTCGAAACAAAAGATTTGGATCCTGATTTGTTGGCTTGCACTTCTCGTGTAAGCTGCGACATTTTTACTGTGAAAATAATTATATCATATATTCTGAAAATGCTAATACTATTAATATACCTACAATTGTAAGCTTTTCATCCTCTTGTGATTATTAATTATTTTATGTAAATTACTTTTTTGAATTTAAAATAATGTAATCCAACGTCTTAATATACTTCGTTACAAATAGGCGAAGGACAACAGGAAAGGTAATTTATTTTCACATTTCTTTCATATTTATTTTCATGGTTTCTTATACGATGATTAGTTTTATTACACTGAATACTACTCATGCATAGTTTTCAAATTCTACATTATTGCGTAGACTTTTAAATGAATACGTTACGTAACGTAGAAATCTATAATATAAATCTGAAAGTCTGTGTGTGTTTCTGGTCACGAATAGGCTCCTATATGGTTGACTATTATAGAAAACTGATCACATATAATGATAGAAGATGTACCGAGACACAGGAATGCGTATGTTTGATCTGGCATAATGACGATTCATTAAAATTGTGGGATCTCCGTACGCGCCTGTTCCACAAAGTAAGGAAGTAAAGAATTGTAAAATAAAAAAACGTTTAAAAGTGTGTTTTTTATGTAGATGTACATAATAATACTTTGCTAAGTATGTTTTAACTTCAATTGGGAGGGTATAATAAAATTGCTGGGTCTGCGTCGCACCTGGCCTCCATAGAATAGAAATAGTCACAAACTTAAATAAAGACTTTTCAGATCTATCTGCGTAAGTATATGTTGAATATTATGTTTCAGTTTGAAGAAATATGGTATAATAAAATTATGGGGTGTTTGTTCGCGCCTGACCTCCATGGAATGGAAATATGTAAAAAAAAATAACACAAGGTTTTTAATATAGATCCACAGAATATTGTGATAAGGGTTTCAGTGTTAACAAGTATGGAATAATAAATGATGGGGTTTATCTATTTTATTTTTACTTTCATCATATTCTGCTTTGGTTTTGATACCCCCTTATTCGAAGCTATCTCTTTACAACCCTTCCTTTCATAACCTATCATACTTTAATAAATCAGAGTCCATTTCCTGTAGGCTGTTTTCGAACCCAGTCAAGACGGGCACTTTTGCTAGTATATATATATATATATATATATATATATATATATATATATATATATATATATATCGTATGGGTGTGCGGAAAGACTATCCAGTTCCGCCCTGCATATTTGATCGAGATTTGGTCGACCGATAGAGATCGTTTCTAAGTTAGAAATACAAACACACGGAGAAGAGCACGTTATATATATTTATGTATGGATATATGTGTGTATGGATATATGTATGTATGTATGTATGTATATGTTTATCGATATCTCGCTTGAATACCTATGCATATATTTATAGATTCACATACTGGTCTACATATATATATATATATATATACTGTTTTATATTATGATTTTATGTATTTTAAGATTACATGATTTTATATTTTACAAACGCTTCTTATTTATTTTTATTTTGTAAAAATATCATGGAAAATAGAAACAAAATTCTGAATATGTTAAGAAAAAAATAAGCTTGTAAAATGTGACTGTTTCTTTTTTTTACACATGGAACACCACTTATCAAGGCTTGGAAGCCACTCAGGGATAAGGGTTATTGCAAGTACATTACGTTAGTATGGAGATTTTATGAAGTGTTTACTTAAGGGGCGGTTCCTTAGGAATTTGTTAACGTTGGACTTGAAGACATCCAAGTTGTAGTCCGGTGGGAAGCAGGCAGACGGAAAAAATTTCCACAGGCGTGCAGTTCTAAGTTTTATTTGGTTAATAGCTGAAGTACCCGGCGATGCCAGGTTGTATTTGATGTGTGTCAATATTTAGTCCCTTTACATAAGTATCTGATTGATTAAGGAAACATAAATTCATAATGGTTGATTTTTTTCACATCCCTCATCAGATAGACGCAATAGATGTATTTTATCGCCAGTAGTGTAATCCTTTTTTCTAGTTTAATATTTTATCTTTTAGACTTCTTCTTTTAAAATATGGTATAAGAAGTTATATCTTTTATTTTATATCACAGTGTATATTTGAAATCTCTTGTATCTTTTTATTTTAATACTTAATGCACAATGTATAATTATGGCATTAGTAATATTTTAATGAAATAATTAAGCTTTCTCATTGAGCTTTATAAATAAACATGATACATTTTACACTCTTATTTTTTTAGTTGCAAGCATTGCATATCTGAACACTTGTAAATCTACCTGTAGCATAAATTCTGAAGAACCTCTATATAAACAGCATTTTTGATGTGACTCCAAACAGGTGTTTAAATGTAGAGTCCCAATGCGTCAGCAGCCAACGTACAACTAGCCATAAAGAAACAAGATGGTAAAAGATGAATGCCAACAACTTTCAAAATTTATCCTTGAGCCTTATTTATAGACATGGCAAAACTAATTTTTATTTCGGAATTGTAAAGGCTTGCCCTAAAACGGCATATCAGACGGAATAAAAGGAATTAGAAGAATTGACAATTTCACATTTAAAATCTCCAATTATTATAAGGCCTTCCAGAACATAAGTTTTCAAATATTTCAGAGCTAACCGCGTGGCATTACACAATTTATGTAGGTCAAGTTTTCTAAATAATATAAGCTATTTCTTTCAATATCAGTTCATCATGTGGCATTCCAGGCGGTTGCATTTAATTCTACAGAAAATTCTACTGCCTGACCTTCATCAATAACACAATCCAGGAATTGATAACTTTTTATAAAAATTTATAATTGACTATGCCAACAGCATCATTTAGATGTACAATGGTTCTTTTTCACGAAGCCATCCAACATTATTACGAGTTTTAGAAATATCTGGGATAACCTTAGTCATGAGGTCACTAATTGAATTTACCGTCTCGGCTCATGTTAATTTGTGCAATTAATTATATTTATTTTATGTTATTGAACAAGTGACTATGAAAAAGGAGGTGATTTGAGAAAAATTCTACAGACTACAATGTGGTCTCATAATAATATTCTCAACTGAATACCAAAATTGTGATTACCACGCAGTATTGCAAAAGTGCCGGATTTTCAAATCACATTTCAAATAGAAAGAACGAATTCGGGACTGAATGAAACGTTTGGTCTGGAAAGGCAGCATCATTTTGCTTGATAGAAAAAAAACGTGTTGCAAACTATAACATGTTGGTAGACATATCTCTCTTCTTTATCATTCTAAGGTTAACTTATAGTAATATCATAATTAAATGATAAAAATGTAAAGTACTGGTATAGGGCGATTTCGGAATATCATATAAAAAGAATAGAATTATACTTACAATACTGTAATGGCTGGGAAACTGCCGCTTGGAACTTTTACTGGCGCGTGAAGAATAGACAAAATCTTTATAAAATTTATGGTTTTTGAGCAAATTTAAATATTATTGACTTTTATTGGAAACATAAAAGTCAGGAAAACTTCTCTTTATGTTTGAATGATTTCTTTCGTTTCAACATTTCCTTGGTTGATTTCAGTCTCGTTGCGATTTTTTTATTGTAAATCTCACTTTTATAGGTTGTCCTGCATGCTGAAATCGAACATCACGGTTAAATTTTAAGCTGATAATCGTTTACCCGATATGAAAACATATGATATCCAAAGTAAAAGCTAATATTATCTCTGACAGTCATTTTGTTTTTATAACTGAGTTTTTCGCAAACAGATTCCAATTGAAAAATAGCTGTTCTTAACATAGGGAGGTCTGGGTGTGTATTCCGATAACCGTACTTAACGTGAATAGATTTAAGATGTTTATTTCGAAAGCCGTACTTTACATGCAGGGTGGGGGTGTTTATTCCGAAAGCCGTTCTTAACATGAAGAAGCTGGGAGTGTTTATTTGGAAAGCCGTTACTCATGTACATTACTAATTCCTCATTTGTTAAATATGGCTGCTGGGGATTACATTAGTTTTTTTTTACGTTGGATAAATAAGATTTTAATACCCGGTAAACTACTTATCAGTCCTTAATTTGAATATATTATTCGTTATCAGCTTTGACAAAAATTTATAAAAGTCGACACTTCGAATGAGAATTGTAAGGTTTAGTAAATGTAAAAAGTGAAATACTGAAAAATTTGTATTTTAGTCAGAGAGATCATTATTGAAAAATGTCATTGAAATCATTATTTGCTTTTTTCCAAATTAAATTATTATTTATATTATAGTAGTTACGGAAACTTATATTTTGTATTAAAATAGACCTACAAATAATCGTTTGTAATAGTGTTTTATTTAATATTTAAATTCGGTAAAATGTATAATGAAAACGTCTTCATAAAATCAACTCACACATTCTAAAAACTGGTTTGAAATTAATATGTGTTAATCTCATTTATTTGTTCTATTCCATAAATACTCTATACGTCTGGTGTTTCTTTTCTATTTCTTCATTTTTAGGCCTTCTCTAAATAACTACTAGAGAATGGAGAAGGTAAACATGTTGAATATAGCTAGGAGATGTATATACTTTCTAACTAATAAACATATTATTTTGATATCACTTAATAAGAGATAGAGTAGAGAGTAAAATAATATACAATATGTGAGGTGGAGTTTGATAGAAAAACATTCACTGCAAGATAAATCATTTGTTATCTATATGCAAATCATTGCTTAATTTTTTTCTTGTCAAATATAACATCATCTCAGAAGTCACGAATATTCAAGTATTTATCTTGACTAAAAGGGATTTGAAATACGAAATTAATGTAAGTATCAGATTTTCACGTCATGTATGTTCGTGCAAAAATACTTTTAGCAGATAACATAAACTGTGAAATATGTACAATTTATCGAATTTTACACAAATAAGTAAATTTACAAATCACATAATCTTCGGTATAAAATATGAAGAAAATCGGAGCTCAATTGTTACATGATTAAAACTTTTATTATCAGATAACATTTTAAATAATAAATAGCATTTTAAATAATAAATACCATTTTAAATAATAAATCTCTATTTTATGTCATAATAAATTATTTGTGCAGCAAAATATAATTTGCTACATAAAGATTTGTGAACAAATATGATCCAATAAGGTTATCTCGTTTTTATAAAGTTTAAGAAGATTACAAATTTTAAATGATATCTCCGTCATTATATTACTAGCCGATAAGAATATTATTCCGTTTACGAGTATGATAATTATATCTAGAAAATACAATCTTTTAATGTTTGTTTTAATTTATTTATGAGTTTGGCTGTGCTGGTAGTGGAGCATCCTACCGGATCTCATACATTCACCTAATAGTTCAGTTACTCCAACCGAGATATCATTTTAAGGGTTCTAAGTTTCTTTGAGTTCCTTGTTTGTATCCGATTTCCCTTGCATTTGGTTCACCAGATATACTCAGCAAGTGTTTTAAAAATGTTTTTATATGTCTGACTGCTCTCTTAATTGCTAGAAAGATAGACATTTCATTATAATCTTAGTTTCTTTTCATTGTGTTTATAATGCTTTGGTATTTCGTTACAATATCCGTCTCATTTGTTAAGGCTATTATCATGTAAACTAGAGTTGAATCTTGTTTTCCTCCTCTCACATATAACTATGTCAGGCTTAAGAGTTCAGATATCAAGGCACGTAGCTCTAGAAAGTTCATAGTCACTTTCGACGATGCATAACTTATTTACAAAATCGTTGTAGTGCATTCTTATTAGACTTGCTACGACACACGATATCCATCATTTTACAAGTTTTTCAGTAAAAATATATTAACACAATTTATTCAGTTGCATTGTATAGCATAGTACCCCAGCATCACTTTAAATCTGAATGTCAGGTTACACTTTTAACTCCTGTGTCGCAGGACCTGAACTTGCTGTTATTACTGATACTTTCTCTCTTGTGTGCATTCGAGTTCTATCTTTTAGGCATTCAAGTTCTCTCTAGTAGACATTCGAGTTCTCGCCTGTTTCTGTCCAGTACTAGTGTAAGCTCTCGCAAGTAGGCGTTTGCGTTTTCTTTGTCAATGTTTGTCCGTGTATGTTTTTTCTTTATCAATTTTATTTTTAAGACAATGCTGCAACACACGCTCGGCAAAAATAAGTATGAATACGCATTTAAAAGTTTTAACAGGAATTGAAATTTATGTTTCATAAAAATATAAGATGACTAGCCTTACACAAAATACTGAGCTTCTTAAGAAAGCTGGTGAATGTAGTGCAAAATGTAAAATATATACACACACATATTCTATGTTATGATTCTAAATTACAAAAGATAATATCAGTCGGTATTTACTTATGTCAAATATGCGTTGCTTAATTAGTTCACCAGCCTGCAATTCTGCGTATGAGAAAATGAGATATACCGTGGAATATGTTAAACTAGTCGTACCCGGCTACGCTTTGCTTTGGATCAGTTTGTATAAATAGAACCCCCCTCCACAAAAAAAAGAAAAAAAGTTAATGTTTTAAAGGAGTGTTGCCAACTGTTTTTTTTATTACGATAGAAAAATATCCATAACTTAATTAATAAAGAAAATAGTTCATAAATTTATTTATTTGCGGACTGTTATCCTACTTTCCTATAGTTCCTGTTTCACGACAGTATGTAAAAATGTAAGTAAAGGCGAGATGATAAGTAGGCACAGGATTATTATTTATTATTATTATTTATTTGTTTATTTTTATTTTGCTTTTGTGATAGCAATTTATTGTAGCGAGCCGCATAGAACGACGAAGATACGGACACAATGACACTCAACAGAAATAATAACCGGAGTAGGAGAACAGCGAGCGGAGGAGTGAGGGAAATATTGAGAGAAAGAGAGAGAGAGAGAGAGAGATACAGAATGAGAGTTCGGAAGAATATATACAGGAGGGAGGAGAGAGATAAATAGAGAAGGAGAGAGGAGATAAAAGTGTTGTAGATAATGTCGACGCTGTACTTTTGTTTTATTTCAGCAGAAAAAGAAATATAAAAAGCGAGCGAGCGAGCGAGTGAGTAACCGAGTGAGAAAGAGATAGAGAGAGACAGAGGGACGGAGTTAAAATTGTTGTAGAGAAGTTACAAACTGTTCTAGATAGTATTAACGCCCTATTTTTTTTTTGTTTCTGCAGTATAATAAATGCAAAAAGTAAGCACGAGAGAGAGAGATAGAGGGGGGGAGAGAGTAAGAGAAAGATATGGAGAGACGGAGAATAAAAACTGATGTAGATAACGTTGCCGCTGTGGAATGTTTATGCTTTACTGCGACAGAATAGGAAATCGCAAGATGGAAAGCGAGCGAGCGGGCTAACGCGATTTAGAAAGAGAGAGGGAGAGAGAATTAGAAAGAATATATGTAGAGTTAGACAGAAAGAGAGAGAAAGAGAGAGAGAGAAAGACAGTTGTGAAGAATATGTAGCATAATAAAGAGAGAGAGATACAGAGAAATGTTTTTTTTTTCTTCGGCATAAAAAAGTACATTACACAGCAAATAATATATACAGGAGTTTTTATTTCCTCTCGCTCTCTCTCTCTCCCTCTCTCTAACTCTCTCTCTCTATATATATATATTTCTCTGTGTTTCTCCTCTTGCTCTGCCTCTCTATATATGGCTCTCACTCTCTCCATTTTTCTCTCCATCCCTCACTCTCTCTCTTTCTCTCCATCTCTCTCTTTCTCTCTCTCTCTCTCTCTTTCCGGTTTGCTTTTTACATTTTTAGCCGAAGAAAAATACATTTCACTGCGAAGAATGGCTACACCAAATTTATTTTCTTTTTCTCTCGTTTTTTTTCTCTGTGTATATTCTTGCCAAGCCTTTCTGTCTCTCTATCTGTCTTTCTCGCTCGTTCGGTCTATTTTTCTCGTATAGTCGAAATCCTATGCGAACAAGATAAATAACATCATTGAAATCTAGCGATCGTAGAAATATATGCAAATACTTTGAATCGCCCACATTAAATGTACATCAATAAAACATGTTTTTAAATACGAAGTAAAAGATAACAAAAAATACCACCGTGTATAGTTCGCTAAGGCACTTCGAAATCGAAAAATAAACAATGGTACGGTATTTGTGTGTGTGTGTGTTTTTTTGGTTTATTATGGTGTGTTTATAATGCGTCCATACGGTTATCGGTATTTATTGTTTTGTTTATGGAGGGTTATTATATTTGTATTCGGATTATTTTTAAACAATTGCCTCGTGGATATTTTAAAAGGTCTGGAGCGCCTGTTTATTACTTAGGAGAAAGATTCCGGAATAATAAAATTGTCAGTTGTCTACCAATGAGAACTGGTGAAATGTGAGAAGAGGGTTTATTATTTTTTAATCTGGCAATGAAAATATTATGTTAGGTCTATGAGTTCATGATCGAGTTACGAAAGGTAAAGGCATACTATTTGTAGAATATGAACATTTTCTCCTGGTCTTGGCTGTGAGCGATAGGAAGACTATATATTTAGGAGGGAATAGGACTACTTCTTAAGAAGTGATTGTGATGGGGTTGTTTCTATGAGTAATTGTACGATTTTATTATAACGACTAAAGTTGACTAAAATATCGTTCTATGTTCTAAAGAAAATGTTCTAAATTTAGTTAATATAGTGGCTAATAGTGTAGGCATAATAACTTAGTATATGGCATTTGTTGTTGCTAACCTACGATATATTGGTCCAGAGAGGAATTTCTGCAATCAAAATATTATATATCGAGATAAATTACAATACTATTTACACTTAATTTAGAAAGAGAGCCATTTATATTTCTAACTAAATTATAAATAGATAAATATACTGATAAATTTATAGGCATGAAGATCAACGCAAAATATGGCATTATCACTGTTGCGCCATTCCTAAAGAAGTTTTATTATGTCAATTGTTCTGTCGAAGTTATTCGGAGATTTGTATTAAAATCAAATCCTCCCCTGTTTTATCTGCAGCTGATCTCATACATATTGTGAGTCTAGCTCTTGTTGTTATACCTTGCTTAATCTTACCATTTTTCCAGATCATTCCAAAATATATTCTGAGAGAAAATTGAATGCCTACTATACACTTTCCTGGAGTGTTTAAGGACTCTCTATGATGGTATTTGTCAGTGTAACATGGTATGAGGATATATTTTGCTATAAATAAACCTGTGCTAAATAATAAAAATATTATAGTATTCCTGGCCCAAATAAGATCTTCTTGGTATGGCTAACCCACACTAGCTTTTACCAGAACGAAGCAGGATACTTTCCAGACGATGTATTCTTGTCCTTAAATTCAGTAAGACCAAGAAACAAAAAAGAAAAATATACTAACATTGCCTATTTGAAAGAGAGAAATAATGTTCCCGGCTCCTTTACTAATGGTTGTAAAGATAAAGAACAGTAATGAAGCATCTGAAGAATTACGTGACTCATACAGTAATCAAGCGTTAGGCCCAGAAATGAGGGCAGCTTCATTTCTGAGATCTTCGAATAGAGTAAAACTAGACAGATGCAATCGAATTGTCACACGGGCAAGCGAAGTTACTATGACTGTACTTAGTCATATGCATCAAATACATATTTACACACAAAAATCAAACAGAGTACATAATGAGCATTTAAGATTTTCCCTAATAATACAGAAAATATCTTCCTTATTTAATCATAAATAAAACTATGACTGCCACTCAAAGAATTTCCAAATCCCAATTTCCTGCAAAATCACTTTTCATGACACGCATTTACAAACAAACCAGTTCATTCTATCGCTCCATATTCAATCTTTATTTATTCAACTCTATTTTCAGATTTTTTTATATGATAATGCATGTGCCAGACTTGAATGTTCTTGGTACTGTTGTAAGGCATATTTGTAAATTGGTTACACTCACACTATCCTCTCTTAGTTTATTCCATGAATGCAATTATGATATTTGTTCTTCCGAAATGCCTGATATCTTCTCTTGATCTTTGTTCCATGTGTTAGTTCATCAGTCTACACCAACTTCTGGTTTAAATACATCGTCTTGTTAGGTCTTTCTCATTCCAAGAGCTACGTACATATTGTAAAATCGTTTTCCCTCTGATTTTATTTATACTTTACTTCATCTAAAAAAAGGAATATTCCTTGCTTTTGCGTTTATGGCGTCCTTTTTTAGGTATCTTTTGAATTAAGTGGTTTCATGCTTCGTCTCCCGCAACTTCCATGAAATACTTTGGTATCAAATTGAATGCTGCGATAAAAATTTCTAGTTGTTTTGTTGCTAATAGTCATTTTTTTTTTAATTTGTAATAATAGATTATTCATCTTTATAGTTATAAATCACGTGTATTTAACTTAATTTGCGCAATTGCAATTCTATCAAGACGATTGTGAACATGACATTTTGGCGTTAGATTTTCGCGCATGTGAATAAGAGAATAATCATAATAATGACGTTCATAGTTTTAGTCTTTTTTCTTTCACTGTCATATTTACTCGATATAGACATTCTAGTTTTGTTGTCAACATTCATACACATAAACACAATCACACGCTCAATAGCTGTTATTCATTGAAACAAGTCTAGTCCTGCTTATTACTCTTGTGACTTTGTCCTATCCATTTAACTGTTTTGCATGCATAATAAAACACCACGTTTTATGCGAGTTCGATGATGTGGTTTCATCTGATTTGCTCAGACTAGTAGAAATTTCGATTGCTTTAAATGTGTACTATACAAACATTCGCAAAAAGTTAAAAAAAAACAAAAAAAAATAGAGACAAGCAAAAATATCGCTGCATATAATTTAAGTTATATAAAGTCGGCGAACATGTTAAATATATATATATCTAACATTTTCATTTTCACTCTAAGTAGGACTATCATATGAACCAATTGGAGAGGCAAGTGCGTGTATACCTTTTACAAAGGTCAATAAAACTGGATAAAGTAAAAAGTATTCCTAACTAGCAGTACCCCTTAACCGGCGTTGCCCATTAAAAGCGTGCCCGTTTCGCAAAAATATAGTACCGTTATTGTTGTTGTTGCTGCTGCTGTTCCAGCCCCCAACCTCGTAATGTTACGAACGGCGTTCGGAATAGAAACCGCCAACTCCTCCAATTTAACCTCTGTATCTTTCTGTATGTCTGTCTCTGTCTGCCTGTCTGTCTCTCTCTCTCTCTCTTATTAAATTTCGGAATTGTTAGGTGAAAGTACATAATGGTCTCATAAAATAATTTAATTCCCGACACCCTTTCGCGAAAAAAATAATTAATTACATTTATCGTTATGGTATTGTTTAAATGTAAAACTTCTCCCTGACCCGTCGCCTCCTCCCCCCCAAAACGAAAGAAACATTGTATTTTTTGTTTGCTTTCTCCTCTCCTTCCTCAGGCACCAACGTTTAAATAAATGGTAGGGATGACATGTCTCGTGGCCAAAAAGTGGGTGCACATTTTACCTTAAAGTCATGTAGGAAAGTGATCTCCCACTCTAATAAGTTAAAGTTTAAGTTATTATAAAAAGTTGTGCTTACATATAATTTATAAAGGTGTGGTCCAAAAAATTAGATCCTAATATTTTTATGAGTTAAACAGCGATTGGTGACGGCGTAAAACTGTATCGTCGTTTTAATGCTCCTGTGCTTATCTCTCTTTGTGCTGATACGATAATTTAATATCTGTATCACTCTGTGTTTCTCTCTCTCTTTCTTTCTCTCCCTATCTGCCGATACGATGGTTTTTAAATATCTCTCACTCTATCTATCTGTCTACCTATCAGTTTGTCGCTCTCTCTCTCTCTCTCTTTATCTCTGTCTGTTTCTCTCACTTCGGTTATTTCGTGTATTTAGCAGTTAATATTTTTTTGTATTAACTGCAATACTTGTTAACAATAATGATAGATATTACCGTAAAAAAGAACAAACGAAACCTCTCTCTCTTTCTTTTTTTCGCTCTCCTTGCGATACGATGCTCTAATCTCTCTATATATATCTTTGTTTCTGTCTCTCCCTCAGTCTCTTTCTTTCGCGTCCGTTCTGTTATTCTATATCTACCTCTATCTCCCTCTAGGGAGTGCTGTTTCGAGAAGCAAAGAACTTCGCCGAGGCGCAGCAATCACTTTACCTAATGTAAAAATCTGGTCTCCTCTAGCGACAGTCGCCATATTGGATACCGGATTTATTTAATGTTCGTTTTAGGGTGTAGAATAGTAATCTAGAATACGAGAGCGGTATGATCTTAGCCAATCACACGATAAGATGATTGTAAGGGAGAAGTCATTATTTTTCAAATAGACGGATGGGAATTTAATGGTTACACTATAAGTATATGTATCTAGTAAAAATGGTGTAAACGCAGTATCCCTAACTTGTGTATAAATGTGCATGGTGTGGAAAGGGAGAGTAAGAGCACTGGTGGAAGAGGTGGTGAAAATCGAGCTTCTCTCTATGTAGATTACGACGATGATGAACATGCCACCCTTTGAATATTAGTACTGTTTTAAATACTGTGTATGCAAATCCGTTCTATAGGTAAATAAGGTAATGACCAATGGTGTAAACATAATATTTTTATGTGTCACCTGTTAATTTCAACCTACGCTTGTTTCGTCTACAGGGGAATGGTTTAGCCTATCTTATTATATTCCTAATAAAATATAAAAAAGATATTAAGGTAGTGGCTACATTATAAAAGACACGGAATCCATCATGGGTTGAGAATTTGAATCTTATTCTATCCATAAAATATTTATGATTATGGCAAACGCCATTTCATCCTACACGTAAGATACTACATGCTTTGTAAAAAAAACAAAAAAAACAATTGTACATATTAGTGAAAACATACGTAATAAATGAATCTTATATGCCATGCATTTAAAAATCTAAAAGTACGAAAGTATTAAAGTTAAGCTGATTTCTTGCATAATGTCTAGAATCAGATATCAATATCTCAAGCGAATTCATTATTACACAACGTATACACACATTTTTATATAATATATTTAATTGTCACAATAGATGCGAGGCTTACAAGTTTTTTATGCAGTAGTTAAACAAATTTATTTCATGCGATTACTTTTTAATTCAATCAGCTTATTCATTTAAATATATGATGTGCCCTTTATTGTTTTAACAAAGATGTGAGATATTTCTAAAATATAAAAATAATGTACGTTTCACTACGGTCATAGTCATAAGATAACAAATTGGTGTCGATTTACCAAATTTTAATATCTATCTAGTGTACGCCAACTAGCTACAATAAACGACAGAAAAGGAGCCACGAAGAGCTAGAGTCATAGACACCATACTGTGTGGCCTCGATTTCGCGTGCGCCTACTTGAATGATATTGTCATAGCCAGTAAATCCACAGATAAGAACCGAAAACACATACATTAAGTTTTATAAAAGAATTCAAAGTTTCGGTTTTAAAGTAAAAGAAGGAAAATATGATTTCCTGGTAAAAGAAATACGTTACTTAGGTCATATTATTGATGAAAATGGTAGACACCCCGATCCTGAGAGGGCGGAAATCATGAAGAACATGCCGGCTACCAAAAACGTGCTGTACATTACAAGGCTTTTGGAGCTTGGTTAATTTCTAACAAGTCTTCATCAAGAATATGCATGATTTGCTAGCCACACTAAATTAACGGCTTAAGAAAGCGAAAGTCTGAGACTGGACGCTAGAATGCCAGAAGGCGTTTGAGAAGATCAAAGAGACGTTAGCTTCATTTTTGTTTTACACACTATAATCCTACGTTAAGAATAATAGTAGCGTGTGACGCAAGCTAATTTGGTGTGGGAGCTTGCATACTCCATACGCCTGATGGAGGAAACCGATCGCACATGTATCTAGAAAGCTAGTAAAGGACTAAAGAAGTTGAAAAATAAGCCTTGAGTATTATATTCGCTGTGACCAAGATTACTAGGTCTTTACTCGGCAGAGAATTTACATTGCAGACGGATCATAAGCCGTAACTCATGATTTTTGGTTCCAAAATAGGCTTACTGACATATACGGCTCATAGACTGTTTAGATGGGTACATTATTACGAAATTACGATTTGATCCTGAAGTACTTGTCTTCGAAACAAATTTGCCATGCGGATAACCTATCTAGGCTGATACCATTGAAAAGAGACCCGTTTGCCACTGTTCGGGCGGAGAAATAAAAACGATGATGGGCACCACAAACAGAGAACTCCCCGTGTCTTTACCGGAGATAAAAAGGGAAGCAGACAAGGATGACTACATCTGTGATATGAAAAATAAGATCGCTAGAAAGGGCGATGTTCTGGAAATATTTTCGCTTTGCGATGAGGTTTTGTATATGGCGAAAGTGGTTATTCACAAATGTCTCCAAAACGAATTCTTCGGGATTTTCACACAGGATATTCTGGGAAGAATCATATGCAGAGTTTTATGGGGAGCTATGTCTATTGGACTAATATGCCTAAGGGCATCAATGAGAGGATATAATCGTACACAGGTGCTGGCCTTGCTGCTAAATCACCACCGATTACGTTTAAAACCTGGCCGAAGGCTGACCAGCCATGGTCTAGGGTGAACATAAGTTTTGCGGGTCCGCTGGAGGACAATTATTACTTAATCGTAATCGATAGTTTCACCAAGTAGCCTGAGGTATACAGGTGCAGAAGACCAACAACTGGAACGACTATAAATTTCTTATATGGACTGTTCGCACGTTTCGTTGTAGTCGATTACATCGTAAGTGATAATGGAACCCAGTCTACTGAGTTCAAAACTTTATGTTATCCGTTCCAAATTAATCATATCACCACTCCCCAATACCATCAGAGATCGAATGGGCAAGCGGAACTCTTCGTAGACACTCTTAAAAGAGCATTAAAGAAGACTCAAGAGACCCCGACAGATGAAGCACTTCAACAATTTCTACACATGTATAGGATTACACACAACCCGAACACACCAACAGCGGTCTCACCTGCAAAACGACGTTTGCGCGGTAAGTGAGATACGTTTTTGACAAGCTCTAACCCAAAAAGTTTAGGCCACGAGTGACCACGTATCTACCCAGTAAACGTTTCATACTAGGTGAAAGAGTATTTTTCCAAAGGTATAAAAACAAACCATTATTCTAGGAGATTGATACATTTACTAAGGAAGTCAGTGACATGGTATATATCATCTAAGGACCTACATATACTCACAAACGTCGCGAGAACCAACTGAGAAGATGTCGAACAGTGGAAACCAGCGACAGTGAATTATTGGAAGATGAGCCGATTGCCTTCGAAACTTTTGATCTCGAACCTCCTCAACCAGTACCAGAACTACGGTGGCAGTGCCGTAAGAGAAATGTTACCGAGCCATTGATGGTAAACCCTAAAAGAAAGAGGTACTGACAGCTTTTACGAACAGAAAAACTTATGAGGAAGTGTTGGAGACACCCCTCTATGGGAGTAATGAATAATCTTATAATCTAACTTCCCATGGTGACGTCACTTCCGGTGTCGAGTACCTGTTCGGTGGTCTAAGATTGGCACGCAACGAAGTAGGTGGTGTGAAAACGTCCCACTGTTGAGTAATGGTATTGCTCAACTCAATTTGCCTGTAATTTATGTTTCGCTACTAAAATCCTGTGCCCCTTTCGTTGATTACCATTTAACCCCCGACATAACAGATGTTTTTAAAGAAGAAAAACTCAGCAAATATTTCAATAAAAATGTTCTCATGTACATGAAGTATTGACTAAAATATGCTATAAGTGAATATTTGGAAGGGAAAAATTATGTCTGAAAGATAATGACGTGAAAAATTTGAAGCCGTTTCGTAAAGTGAGCAATCGCTTTTATTTTCACCGTTTCTCGTGACTCATCCTATATATATATATATATATATATATATATATATATATATATATATATATATATATAAATATATATATATATATATTTATTTATAAAGAGAGAGAAAGAGAAAGATAGAGAGAGACAAAGAGACAGGCAGAGATTAAACCGTCTATATAGAGAAGACTCGTCGTGTAATGGATTATCTACCTCGTAAACTTCAGTTATAAATTGAAACAATATATATATATATATATATACATATATATATTAGAAGTAAATTTGATTCTCGAATATCGACATATATCTAAGACATTCTCATACAAACCCTATCTTAGAACACTACCAGATATATAATTTACTGTCGTGTAAAATTTCATAAACATCAGCAAAGTCTTTTCCGACATCATTGAGAACGAATATACACACATACACTCGATATATATAATAGACAAAAATGTAATATATATATATATATATATATATATATATATATGTGTGTATATATATATATATATGTATAATAGACAAAAATGTAATATATATATATATATATATATATATATATATATATATATATATATATATAAAGAAAGAGAGAGAGAGAGAGACAAAAATGTAAACCAATACGTTTATAAATAATCCGGGTGTGAACATAAACCATTAACCTTTAGTCGATTTACTCGAACCAACAATTTGTGTCCTTTTTTACGTTAACAGCTATGTGTAAACACATCCTATTTATCGACAGACAATTTAGAAAAGAAAAGCTGTGCGTAATATGAGCTTGGTATTATTTTTCCTTTTTTGCCGTTTTGCATTGCTAAGTCTTCGCACCAACCAAAGATTAAATTGCAAAAATATTACTTTAGGAAATAGATCCGAAACTTAGATAGGGGTAGAAATTCTAGCCTGATTTATTAGTGGTCATTTTAGATAGGTGGTGTCACTTCGCTATGTTTAAAGCTCGATTGACAACCGGTTGATATAGAGATCTTTCACATGATATGTGAACTACTTAATTACGTCGAAGCATTGTCCCTACCGTCTGCAGAGGATAAAATCGGTTCAATATTTTATATGGCACAAAGCAAATTTCAAACAACTTATAAACTGGAATATATTCACAATTCGCGATGATCACTTACTTTTACTTTTTTTATATTAAAACCAGAAGTTGTTAATATTTTTATCCATCGATCTCTCTTTAGAACAATCACATAGACACAAATGTTCTTTCGGGATCACAAAATTTAAATAAATTTCAACGTTGTCAGTAATAAATTGGATTATAAGTTGGGAATACTGCGTAACGTGCGTACTTTTTTGGTTATTATTTATTCACTCATTTGTAATGATTATGTTGATTATTGTTCTCAGTTGTTTCATCAATAAATTTCTAGAGAAAATTCTTTCTTGAGATATACCGGGTTCTAACGAGACTAGACACTTTGATATAGCCAACAACACTGTGAAAGTAATTCTTTCGAATTGACTGGATTCGAAATTGCCAAAATATCTTTTCAGTCCGTGTTATTAACACCAAGCCACCGTGATCCACTTGCAGTATGTGCCTTTCTACTTATATTTGTATTGTTCCGACTCAACCTAGATTTCTACTTGCCATTTGAATAAAAACATCCAACTCAGTGGGCAAATGCTGCTCCACGATTACACGCACAGCTACCGTTTTCTTTTATCACGAGTAAACTGAAGCCGTGACCATTGATCTTAGCCCGTTCTAACCCATAAACATATCTATTCATCTTTCTATTTATATATGTTTTTTTTTATTAGTTTCACTTCCTCGACGAATATAGCTCTGCATATTTTTATTAATGTGGCGTTATCTACATTGAGAAGCAATTGTCCAAACGATTACCATATGACTAGAAAATAATAACAATAATGGTTCTTGAACATTATCTAAATAAATATCAAAAATTTGGCATGCCCAAAATTTGAAATTCTAATTTAATTCTATGCCGATGGTAAAAACATGGTACTTAAGTTGGATGGCCTGAATTATAATGATAGCCGTTTTTATTTTAACTTTGCTTTACCAAAAATTCCGGTCGATATACAACGCTACTTTATTCAGCTGTTTCTCGTGAAACCTGATCAGTTTTATATCTGACTCGGGAATGTGCACGGTTTTCGAACAGAAACGTTTACTTAATTCACTAGGGTAGTAAGTCTTCAGCTATGATTCAATAGAAGTCTTTAATAATTTTGTATTTGTGTTCGGCATATCGTACGCGCTGAAGAGTTAACCTCTAACGTATGTACGGTTGTCACAAATAAGTTTTATCTTTTGTATTATATTGAAGAGTAATTTTCCTGACAACATTTGGGGACGGATAAATGTAAAATCCTCAGTCTGCGTATATTAATACAATTGCAAATATCTTAATATTCTATTCAGTCATGGATGACCTGAAAGCATCATATACCTCTGCGGGTTCAATAAATTGTTACATTCGAAATTCAAATCAAGTTCCTGAGTATAGCCGAAAGATACCCGATTTTTACCGAATACACCTGAAGATATTACCACGTTGACCAAGAGCTAGAGTTGTTTGAAATGTTAGTTTTGTTGTTAGGTTTGTTTGAGCTCTTCCAATTGCTGTTGTGCTTGTTAGCATTGCTGTTCCAAAGTGTTTTGCAATACTGTTGTACACTCTAAAATTTGTTCCACGCCGATAACATATTCACAAGGAAGGGAAACACCTTTTTCACTTTCTAGAGAGAATAAACACTTCTAATACAATGAGAGAGATGGACAAATTCTTTGTTTATGTAAGAGTTGAAAACAGTATTACATATGTGTTCCTCCTTAATCAGTTTAAACATGTTACGTCTTCCTAATGTTCTATAGTAATTGTTACATTTTGTAAAACTGGTTCGATTCTTTAGAATCGTTCGTCGTTTGATATTCTACTGTTATTTTAACTTGTGATCTCGTTGCGAATGATTTCTCGTTAGTGATATATACCGTTAAAGTGATATATTCGTTCGAAGTAGCTGAGTTGTATTTGACACGCTTAGAGATACGTTAGTAAGTCCAGTTCCTGAACGCGCGTTCGTATGCTAAACTAGTATTCCTTAAATGGAGATGTACCACGTACACTTTGATGTCTAAATTAGATCGTTTGACTGGACTGTATTTATAAACTTAGTAGCCAAGCATAACCTTTAAAAATAAATAACTACAATGAAATCAGATTAATTGCATTATGCATACATAAATATCGATACAAACACACACACACACACACATATATATATATATAAATATATATATATATGTGTGTGTGTATGTGTGTGTGTTTGAGTGAGAGAGAAAGAAGATAGATGGGTGATGCCGATGGATCATCACGATTGACGACTAAATAATTGAAACAACTCGTAGAAACTGTTAAAAATCAAACGGCAAGGTAAGATAAAAGACAGAGACTCCAACCCTGGCAAACCTTCCATCGGTACACACCATGTTACAGCAGGCCCAGATTTGTTTTGCAGGCCATATATGCCGCATGCCTTATTTAATACTCCCAAAACAGCTCCTTTACGGTTAACTTTACGGTCCAAACAGTTCGATTTTTGTTTTAATTCACGGAGAAAACTAACTCAAAGCAGATGTTCCTAGCTGAACATCAAACAGAGGCAAAACGTTGCTGATTACGCTCGCAATGGACACAAGAGAAAACGTGACATTCTCAAGTACAGAGCAGGCAACAACACGGATACAAAAATATTCTAACTTTCAGAAAATATTTAAGAGAGTTTATGTTCTTTGATAGAAGTGCTGGAACACAACCTTACTTGAATTCCACGTGACCAACACACCGATCCGACATTTGAAAAGATTGCCGTAAAAAGGACAAACAGACTTCTATTGACGCTTTGTTCGAACAACAACAGGGCAAAAAAAAAGAAAAAAAAACTTTAATCAACAGTAAGACTTTCTTATCTCTATGTCCTCGTATTTCTTTACGAAGACATATTTTATATAACAAGTGTGGAGGAATAGTGGCTATATGTTTACATATCATAACTTCGAATGTTCAGAACGTAAGACTGATACACAAGGAATACAAGTAACA